>NC_065527.1:32290484-32307841 GCF_006386435.1 Epinephelus moara | reverse complement strand
ACTCGATGCGGCGTCTATGTATATATGTCTATGGCTACGGGGGACAACGCGTACTTAGGAGACCGGAAATGTATACCATTTCATACAATGGGAGTATATTGTAGGTGGGCCATCTTGTTATAATACAGTATCTTTGATTACATGCATCGTCCGTCTCTTTCAAAATAAAAGCACTACGTTGGTACAACACTGCGAATTGACCTTTTTTTTCTTCAACAACAAACGCATGTGGTTACATTTTGCCAACACATGCACGTCGTTGGGTTTAGGAAACGTGGTTTGGCTAAACAATATTTCTGGAAGCGAACACTGGCGTCCCGGGTAAAAGTCAGTGGTTGTTGGAAAGACGAAAAGGGAGCAGATCTCTGGTCTGGTCTGGTCTGCTTGTCTTCATGGCCATAGCCAGCTATGAGGTCACCGAGGAAAAAATTTCAAAGAGAAAAAAATAAAAGAAGCCCCAAACAACATGGTAAACATATTAACACACCAGACAGCTTTTATTTTGAAACGACACGCGGAAAACTTGAATTCAGTGACAGGAAGACGACGATACTGCTAGCTGACAGATGAGGTTTGTTGTTGTTGTTTTTTTAAGATTTTAAATCTTTATTGAACATATTGCACATCATGTACAATCAATTGCACATAGCATTCATCGTGCAAGAAATCCAGCATCACATAAGCTCAAATACAGATTTTAAATTTAACACAAACATTTATAGTTTGTAGGACCTTATTATTGACAGAGGATTTGATAGATTCTAAGTACTGCTCAAACTCTTTGTAAAATACAGTGAATATATTTAAAATCTTGCACTTGCACTATTTAAAAACTTGCACTTGTGTATATGGAATTTGGTTAGAAAGATCAGTAGATCTATCATATAAGCTTTATCATGCAATTTTCTGTCATTGGGGGAAAAAAACAAATATAACATGCTCATACAGTAACACGAAATCTTTGTAAACCATGTTATTAATAAATTTAACAACATCTTTCCATAATTTACTAGAATATTGACATATCCAAAACAGATGAGACACAGTTTCTGGATGAGCTGCACACAAAGAACAGCTTATATCGATGTCTGGTTTAAATTTTCTAAGAAAATGTTTAGCTGGATAAATCTTGTGCAAAATTTTAAAGGAAATCTCCCTAATCATATTAGTAATTAAGTATTTATGGGGCAATGTCCACACTTTTATCTGGGGAATGTTGTTGACAAAATTATTCCAATAAGCAATGACATAAGGTTTTGTATTCTGAACATTCTGAAATAGAGACCGGATAGCTTTATAATTATTCTTACATGCTGTTGAAAAACACACTTTTCCACAGGGAGTATCATCATGATTGACAATAGAAACATCAATTGGGAATGAGCCTCTGCACAGAGTCACAGAGCCATGTGGTATACCCCCCATTACTAGAGCAAATTACCTCGCTGTGATAGAGATATCATAATAAGAAATAAATTCATCATAACTCATGAGACGACCTTCAGTGTTAATCAGCTGACTCACCAAAAAAATGTTTCTGTCAAACCAGTTCTTTAGAAAAATACTCTTCTTTTTATACAGAATGTCTCTATTATTCCATATAATAACACTGTGGCGAGAAGTTGTGCTTGTAGATTAAGTTCCATGCCAGTAAAGCCTGCTTGTGAAAATTGGACAGTTTAACAGGTATCTTGTTTATCTTATAATTGCAGACTAAAAGGAACGGGAGTCCTCCAATTTGGTCAAAAACAAATTTCGGAATAAAGTTCCACATGGAGGATTCATTTTTCAGAAAGTGTTTTAACACGTTATTCAATGTGGAGAAGTCCAGAAAGTCAAGGCCACCATTTCTACAAGAATTAACAACAGCAGATTTTCTGATATAATGAATACGGTTCTTCCACAAAAACATAAACAACATTTGATCAACTCTTTTGGCAGTTTTGTTATCAAGATACAGAGAGGATGCAGTATAAATAGGCCGTGAAATGGAGGACACGACCCTTCAAGGACAAATCTCATTGTAACCAACGATTGAATTTGCTATCAGCCTTTTTAATCATTGGATTAAAATTAAGATCACCTCTTTCTTGATGGTTTTTGGTTACAATTCCCAGATAGTTTAACTTTTCCTTGACAGGAATGCCATTAATAGAGGATACAGCACAATTTTTTAATGCGACCAACTCACATTTTTTTACATTCAAACAAAGACCTGAGGCTTTTGAAAATACTTCAATACCTGTAGAGAGTTTTTCAAAAATAAAGCTGTATCATCTGCCAGCTGGCTTAAAATGATATCTGGCAATAGATATACCTTCTGGGTCACCTGATTTTATATAGTGACAAAAAACTTCGGTCAAGTCGGACAGTTTCCTGACAGTTTCCAGTCTGTACAGGAAGTCACAGAAACACTGAGGCTACATCCTGTCCCATATGATGTCGATTTATTAAAATGTTATCAGACCCATATATAAGTTTGTTTTCAGTTTCCAGTTGTTTTAGTTACAATAAATTGATTTATTATTATTATTATTATTATTGGATACTGCAGCAGTAAATAAACTGTACTGTTCAGGGTTCCCACACATTTTCATGACCAAAATTTTAGTTTCAGTTTCTCGTTTTATTTCAGCAGTCTGGCTTTTCAGATTTTTCCAGTTTGTTTAAAAAAAGAAAAAAAAGAATGCTCAATAAATGCAATACAGTTTAAAAGTTGGCTGGTTGGGCATCAGCATGGAAACACTGAGACATTATTTTTCTTGCCCCACTTGCCTGGTGTTATTCAATCATATCAAACTATTCAAACATAATTCCAGCTAGCTGGCATATATGAAGGGAGACAGAAGACAGGGAGAAAATAAGGAAACCTATGTGACGGTTAACAAAATGTTGTTGTTTATTCGAGCGACAGTACATCAACAGTCACAGAAATTAAATTTGTCATCATGTTACATTATGTTGAAGATTATCAAAGAAGATTACTATTACAGTTAATTTCATTACACAGCAAAATTCCATGATCTTTCCAAACCCTTGAAGGCTTTTTCGGGACTGTGATATTTAATGACTTTTCAAGTTTTCCATAGGCTAACCGTGGGAACCCTGACTATCGTAGAAACTAACTTTGCTGTCTTGAAATCAATCATAATGTGCGTTAACTGTGCTTTATTATGGAGATGTATTATATATGACTGCACCCACCCAGTGTTTGCATGCTTTGGACTCTGTGTATCATGTTGGAGAAAATGGCTCTGCTCTCCATTCAGAGAACATGTTTTTACTGTCTGTACTCAGGGTACGTTCAGAGTTTGCCAAGCAAGCATTTATGTATGCAGCGCCATATATGTGGAATCTTCTTGCACTCATCAGTTCCTCTTGGCTGTTTCAAAGCACTGTTGCAGGATATTTGTTCACAATCTTCTGTATTCCAATGTCATGGTTTGTCTTGGCTGGTCATTGTAATCATGTGTAATTACAGTTTTTGCATTTTAATGGTTCATTTCTAGCATATATTAACATTCATTTTGTGTTTTATATTGTTTATTTTCGAGCTTTACAATTTTATTTTAATTCAGTATTTGTGTTCTGTAGTCTGTCTAACTGATGTTGGCTGTCTTGGCCAGGACACTCTTGAAAAAGAGAATTTTAATCTCAAGAGGTTTTTCTGGTTAAATAAAGGTTAAATTAATAAATAAAAAGAATTAAAAAATAATAATTCGTTTATATGTAACTTAGTCAAGCTCTATGGCAGTGTATTTCTACACTTTTGTCTTTCTATTAGACAACATTTTTTTTACCTGCACTGTAGATGAAGTCTTTAAAGTCTGAAGGAGCAAAACACAACTAAAAAGGATGATAACTCTTCATGTTGACTTCATGTTTACTAATCAATCATAGTTGGATTAATTTGCGAATACTTTCAATGTCATCAAATAAGAACTGACCAGGTTAGCTAGTTGTTAGCTAGCATTCAAGTAGCTGTATTTAAAGCTAACTAGGTGTATTTCTAAATAAACACGACCAGTAAACTTTATCTGATAAACATCTCTTCAACATAGCAGCATCGTGGTGATAATTATTGACGTTATTATGTAAATTTAATGATCGTCTTTCACTCAGGGCACAATTTCCAGATTAACTAGCTATTTCATGGCTAACTGTTAAGGCTAACGTTAGCTTTGTGTTAGCCGTTAATAACCTTAGAAATGAATAACGTGGATACATCGGCTGGGTTGTAAGCGTCATTGTAGCTGACATACTTATTCGTTTTTAGTAAACATCGAGTTAAATGAAAGGATCGCAGCTTTGTCTTGAAAATGTACTTGCTGGAAATCCGCCAAAGTTTTCTAACGTTAGCCGATGCTAACAGCCCACACAGAGCTACAAGATCAGGTTAGCTGCTTATAACAAAGCCAGAAGGGTCTTAGTTTACTTTCTCTTTAACTGAGTGGCCAGGTTGGATACCCGTCGTGTGAAAGTTTCAATCATATACAGTGAATACTATACGGTTACTGTTACACGCTACAACGTGTAACAGTATAGACAATTTTATGGTTGTGTAACGGTAGCATGCTAATCACTGTTAGCACGCAGATGTTAAGTTAGATCCACCATTTACTGCACATTGTCGATAGCGTTTCTATGAAGACGAAGTCATACTGTACGTTTGCCCTCGAGTTACTGATAAATAATGAGAGGGTGAATTTAGTTTTAAGTATTTTTAAAAGATATAAATGGTGTTGCCGTGTCACAGATATCATTCCGCCTCCATTTACAGCTATGTAATCGAACCTGCGGAGGGATACGGTTGCGCAAATAGACCCAAACAGTGTGCTCTCGATGCCAACAAACAGCTAACATCACCCTGCCCATGAAGATCACTGATTCACTCATTAATTCCGGGAAACACGCCGTGTAAGAGTGGAATTTTCCAGGAATAAGAAATTATTTGGCATATAAAAGGTCCGGATAAGGTAAGCGAACGCCTGCTCCGTTATGTTACGTGAATATCAGATTTAATGAAGTCACTGAGTAGCTGCTAGGCTAGTTGTTAGCATGTTAGCAGTGGTTGCTTCATGTTGAGGGAGGGGGGGGTAGGTGGTGTGTGCAGCAGGAACATTACTGCAGAAAAATACAAGACTCCTAGTTTGTTTGTAGCATCTTAGGTATCAGTAAGTTGACAGAAAGTAAGTGTAAAGTTAGTAATCTTTTGCATTTATCATGCTATGTAGCTGCATTGTTTGTGTTTTTAATTAGCTCTTAGCTTGCTAACTTAGCTTGCTAACTTAGCTTGCTAACTGACTAAGCTAAATCTTTCAAAGCAGGGTTTGCCTCTTGTTTTGCTTTTGCATAGTTAACATGTTAAGAACCCCGTGAGAGTAACTTTAAATCACAATTATAATTATCTAACGTTACTTTGTTATTAAAATCTTATTTTGTAGAAGTGAAAGTAGAATGTTAGCTGAACTCCCATCAGTCTAAATGACAGAGCTGACTCTAAAATAACACTCCACAGGTTGATTATACAAACTAATACATGTGAAATTAATCAAATTCACCAATTACAATAACAGTGTAGAAGGTCTTTGTATGTTATGATTTAAGTGGATGGTCGTTATAAAATAAAAAAACCTGTCTGTAGTTCTCAGCAGTGGTTTGAGAAATACTCAGATCTTTTACTTAAAAAACATTAGTAAAACCACAGTGTCAAAATATGCTGTTACAAGTTATAGTCCTGCATTCAATATTTTGTAAGGAAAAACAAAAGTATTAATATCAAAATATATTTAAGTTATCCAAAGTAAAAGTGCTCATAATGCACCATGGTACATTTCAGAATAATAAATACTATATCATTGGATTATTAATATTGATGCTTTAAGATAGGCAGAAATCTGGAAAAGGCAAAACAAGAAAAATAAATAAATGATAAAATATGAAAATCCCCCCTCCTCCTGCAGCACTATCCTCTTTGTTCCTTAGCGCCTGCCATCATAGGACCACAAGCATATACGTCCCTGCGTCATATTTTATGGAGAGAAAAAAATACTTGAAGTAAATCTTAATTAGAGTAAAGTGATTCACCGGATTAAAAGAGTTCTTTTTTTTATTAAATCAGTGCTCTTCAATGACTATAACTTGTCAGTGTCTGTAACAATATATGCAGGCTGTGCAGAGAGCAAACTTTTTTTGTTTTGTTTTTACTGCAGTGAAAATGTTTTGTACTGAAGCAGAATATTTAGTTTGATAAAAACATTCTGTGAACATGTTGTGAATTTTGAAAATGATTACATCTATCTAACCCTAACCCTATCTAACCCTAACCCTAACCCTAACCCTTTTTCAGTTATTTTAGACTTCCTATGCAATCACCACTAGAATCTTATTGTGCAAATAGAATAATGCAAATAATGTTAGTGAAGCCCTATCTTTATCTGCAACTGTACAGAAATACCTGGTAAACCTGCTAAACAGAATGAACAAACATGCAAAACAAAAAGGCTGTGGTGCATGTAAATACCAACTTTCTAAATGAAGTTTCAAACTATTCGGCACAGCCCTGATGTAAAGTTTAGTGTACTCTAGTGTGATCAGTACTCTGTATTGATACTGTCTGTGAAGGTAATCAGAAACAGGAGAGAAAAAGAAAGTTTAATCAGTGCATCCTGAGTTCCTGTGCTGTTTGTTGTTATTTATCAGCTGGTATTTACATCACTCAGTCATCCTCAGTAAGAAAATATCAGCTGACATATATGTTTTAAATACAGTTGATAAAATGTGTTAAAAATCTGTTTCAATCGGAGGCAGCAAAGTTGATATTAATGATATCAAAAGAGACATTTGAAATGTCTGTATGACATTTGTTAAATTGGGAATCTGTCATACATTGAATTTGCTCATAGCATTGTGAAGATCTGTTATCTTTGGTAATATCTAAGATTCATGTTTCCCAAAGTGAAGGAATACACATGAATACACTATCTGTGTGTTCATGTGTATCAATGTTCCTTCCTTAATCTATCTGATAATCTACACATCTAAACAGACTTTTAGTTTCACTCTAAACAATAATTAAATCATTTTATTATGTGAAATTCATCAGTGATGCATTAAATCAACCCACTTGTACTAATGTGATAGTAATAACGTACAGTTTATGACATGTAAAGGATTGTCTAACAGGTGTGTCCTCTCTGCAGGTGAAGAGGTGATGGAGGTGCAAAGTGCAGCAGCAGGAGGAAGTGCTGACCTCCTGATGGAGTGTGATGAAGAGGAGCAGGAGGTCTGGCCTCAGTCACCAGACAGAGAGAAAGAGGAGGAGGAGGGGGGACACAACAAAGGTGAAGAGTTAATACAGACACGCTGCTGTTCTCTGATCAGTCACTGTCATTGTCTTTTATATGTGATGTTTGGTGTTGACAGGCTTTTGATACCCATCCCAAAACATCATGAGACTCTCTTTTTTTATGTATAAAGCCAGAATCTGTACAGAAACAGTCACCTCTTTTTGGACACAAACAAGAATGAAATAAAATAAACAACCGTATTAAGTCCACAAAATCATTGTTGAATTTGTTTAAATCAGGAACTTTCTGATGAGATGTTACAGTTCTCTTCTGTCTCTGTCCAGCTCTGGAGGCTGTCATCAGTCCGATTGAGGAAACAGACCTCCCACCAGTCGGGATCATCCCCATCCCAGTTCAAGCCGTCAGCAGCTGCATCCCTCCTACACACCACAACAAAGTGAAGGTACCAGGAGGCCTCTTATTAAACCAGATGATTCTGTAACTGACCTCATTCAAGTCTCACCCTCATGTTCAGATAACTCCTTGAGAAACCCCTGAAAGTACAAAAACCTATCACATCTCAATGCTAGTATAAACAGCAGTCCAAGTGTTCGCACAGAGCAAGTTTAATCAGGATATAAACTGTGAGTGACCCGTTCAGACTGAGCAGCTAGATGTAGTGATGGTGGATATTTTCATATTAAAATATCCTGTCTTTAGTCAAGCCTTTAGTAAATAAATACCTAAAGATGTTCTTAATAACTAAATATGTGTCAAAATTATTACAGGAGTCAGCGGGATTTTTGATTATTGTTCAAGACAAATGATTAATAAGAGCTAGGGCTGAAACTGAGAGTTATTATTTTTATTCATGATTTAATCTGCTAATGATTTTCTCAATGAAATGATGAAATGTTCAGTCAGCTTACCTCACATCCCACAGGGACTTTTAATTTGAAAGCAGCAAATTGTTACATTTGAGAAGCTGGAAAAAAAATTTTTGGTGTTGAAAATAACGATTAGTTGATTATCAAAATAGTTGCAGATTAATTTTTGACTAATTGGCCAATAGTTGCAGCTTTAAAAAGAGCTACACTTGGAATGCAAAGAATCAGCTTCACTTGTGTTTCAGAAGATATTTGTTGACAGTGTTAATTTTGGCAGCTATTTTAGATGTAGTCTCAAGGCATTTGCACAGTGAGTCAGTTTTTTTCGGATATATATTGCACACTGATTCTGATGTATTTTATTGTTTTATTCATTGTGAAAATTGTCAATATCTGACAAAATGAAAAGACATTTCCTCAATTGCCTATCTCCACTGGAATTACCAATCTGGCTGTCACCACTTCCTCCCTGTCTTTCATGTGGCACCGCTGCTATATGAAGGTGTGGTGCTGTCCTCCCTCTCTGTCTCCACGTTCTGTGTGAGGTCCACATCCTCCTCCTCCTCTTCATCATCATCCATCTGAATATTACAAACTGACCTGTTGAAAGTAGCTGTCTGAATTATAAAATGATTCTGTGTGCCTCTTTCCTCTGTCTTGTCGCGGTTGTGTCCCACCGCCACATTTTCTTCTCTGATTCTTGGTCAATTGTCTCTAAAGGCTCTGATAGATGCGAAAAATTTAGAAAATAGAACCTGTTCTGAAAATTTTAATGACAGACAAAAGTTTTGGACTCATCATGCAAAAGTGATTGACACAAAGCAAGGTTGTATTTACTTTTAGACATGCGACAATTTCGGATGAAAAAACGGACTCAATGTGCAAAGGCCTTTAGTCTTCGGATAAAACTGCTTATTAGTTTAGTCACTTTTATCCTTCATAGTTTTAGTCTAGTTTTAGTTGATGACAAAGAGTTTCAGTCAATGAAAAGTCATGACATTTTAGTCAAAGTGTTTTTTCTTTCTAAACTAATTTTATTAAGCTAATAGAGGTATTGGAAATTGTATCAAGGTGACAGGTTGTATCAAGTGTTGAAATTTCATCTAGACATATTTTTTCTACATCTACAAATAATTTCTACACACTTACAAACTTGTGTCTCTACAGCAAAGTTTTTAGCAGGTTTAAGGGCTGATTTACGAGCACACACTGATCATCATTTGAAAAGCTAAATATCTCTCTGGTCTTAAAAACTCGTAGACCTATGAGGGGATAAACAGCTGCGAGCTGCTGCGAGCTCTGCTACGGATCAGTGGCTAACAAGCTGCTAACAGTTGCTGCTGTTGCACTGCTGTGCAACTAAAATTCCACAAATCCATTTATCACCTCCACCATTCACAGTCAGACATACACGACTGATTATTTACTGCTGAATTACAGCTCACAACTTGCACCAATGGCTGACGCTGCTCCGTTGTGAATGTTGTGCAGGCTAGCAAAACATCCTGGTGCTGAATGTTTACTTGAGTTTGCCAGCCCGTTGATGATCCGAGCTTACACGGCATCAGAATATGCAAGCATGGCCGTTTTCGGCTTCCTAGTTTAAAACATTTTCCTAATACATTTTATAAATGTATCATTCGGTTCTCTCCTTCACATATTTTATGTCCTATAGTTCACCACTAACATTTTTGTCTCATCAGTAAAAATGAAGCATACATGTCGTCATGGTTTTTATTGTCAAAGATGTATTTGTAGCTTGTCAACATCTCATCTTCCCGATGGAATAACAGGTTGTTGATGAACATTTTTTTTCATAGTTTTCGTTGACGACATTAACACTGTCTGTCGATTAATCGTTACTGAGGTAAATGGAACAGTTAATCATGATTATTATGTAATATATAACTCTGTGTGTGGATGTGTGTGTGTTCAGTCTACAGGTGCACCTCTAGGCTTCAAGGTGAACGGTCGGCTCGTCCTGCTGTCTGGAGGTCAGTTCACATCAGTCTGTGGTTCTAACTGCACTCATCAGTGCAGGATGATGTGATCACAGAAAGTCCAGCAGTTTCTGAATGTTTCACAGGAAGTATTTGCAAAGGAGATTACAAAATGTTTTTTTTTTTCTAAACTACTTGTCAGTTTCTCAGTCGCTTTGTTTTCACGCAGTAGATAAAAATCAGCACATTTACATCTAGGTTATTAAAATATCTGGAGATTTATCAGCATGTGGAGTGGGCTCAGTTGTCATGTTACCAAAGTTTAATGCTCCCGTCATGGTACAATGAGAGAGGCTCTCCACTCACAGATAACAGCTGTGAGATGTGCTTGAAAGCTCCAGTAAAAGCAAGTGAGTGGTCCATAAGTTGATTTCATTATGTAACACAACTGTTGACAGGTCAAGAATATATTTTCACATGAAATATTTTCATATTTACAATGTTTCATTTATTTTTTTAAGATGAGACTTGCTACACAGCCACAACATAGAGCTTTTACTTGTTGTTTAATCACACTGTTAATCAGCTGGCTATTTCCACCTGTCTCCAGTATTTATGCTAAGCTAAACTAGCATAACCTATAGACATGAGAGTGGTATCAATCTAAACACCCGACTCTCAACACAGAAAGAGAAGAAGAGGATTGCAACCTGCTGAGCTCACAGGATGCAACAGATTCTCTTCTTGTACATGAGGTTTAAATCTTGGACCTCTTGGAGCTCCTGTAGGAGCTGTGGTCACTTTCTCCACAATAACTGAAAATGTATATTTTAATAAATTTGGTATAAAATGTCCTATAAACACACTGTGTTTGCTGCATGAGTCAGGAGGTCACAGTCCTCCCATGGACCCTTGGCAGCACTTAAATCTTCCTGTAAATTGTTTCCATGTTGGTCCTGCAGGCAACGCTGCAGAGCTGAAGCTGCATTCTCATCCTGGAGGTTCAGCCAGCGGTTTCACTAAAGTCCAGATCCACAGTCCTGCAGCTGCTCCTGCTCCTGAAGCTGACCCCACTCCCATCATCACAGGTAAGCCCATAGACTGTATATATAATGGACATAGTCTTCATGACATCACCCAGAAGTGAAGAGCCTTTTTGAAGCTCAGTGGCTCCCAGCCTACGACACTTTGGCAATGCCTGACTCCACCCAACTAATCCAAAAATGGGCCAAGAGGTGACGCATAGGTAGAGCTGAAGCAGGCAAAATGAAGCCTGGTTGCTGAAACACGGCAACCTAGCTCCAAGCTGTCAAGCTAGCTTTATAAACACCACAGCTGTTTGCTGTTTTTGGCACATACATTCCCTTGGACTAGATGTGCTCTCTTTAATCCACTGCTCATTTTTATCCACCTCTCATTATTATTATTATTATTATTATTATTATTTATCGCTGTTTCTTGTATTTTTGTACTTTATTTTGCACGCCTAGTTTTTAAGTTTTAAGTTTTTTAAGTTTAAATTTTAAAATTTTTAATCTGATCCCCTCTCCTTGACTGCTGTAACACTGGAATTTCTCAGTTGTGGGATCAATAAAGGTGTATCTTATCTTATCTTATCTTATCTTAGCTAAGGCTAATGAGCCAAGCTAAATGCTACTCTTCATAGACTATAACAATAAGTACGTTGAATATAGTCTGTGCTAGTAAACGTTGAGCTACTTCTTACATTTCCTCCTGAATTGTAGACCTGACGTTATGTAACAAAATTTGGATGGGGCTGTTTTACTAGGAATAGCAGGCCTTTGGGAACTAGACGTTAAACTTGTTTAACCATGTCTTGGGTTGAGGTTGGCTTTTGCAGGGCAGTACCAGGCGTCAGGGATGCACCAGTTACGCAGCTGAGGCAGTGGCAGTCTGACCGCTATTTCTGATTGGGAAGCCATGGTGGCTGGTTCACTCTCTAATATTATTCCCCACCTCGCTACCTACAGGAGACAACCAGCCTCCTCTGCCAGCACTCAGAAAGCTTCCCAGTCTTTCTGTCTTCACTGTCAGCAACACTAAAACTCCCGAAAGGCTCCACCGCACCCACCCCAGACAGAGCTAGGCTCTGCGCCATACCTGGTCAAGTCTAGGTTTAACATTAAGTTAGCATTAGTTTGGCTATTTTAATGTTACCATTGTATAATGTTAGCTAACTAATGTGGTGAATCGTTATTTTTCAACCTCACTGACACCTTCTGTTAAAGTATCATCACCCTAAACTTTAACACTTCTTCACTACGTTCTTAGTTTGGTGAATGCAGGTTCAGTAACTATGGCTAGCATACACTTCTGTTAGCGTTGTTAGGACAGCTGGGCCAACCCAAGGCTAATTCATTAGCTGGCCAATTAGCTAGTTAACGAGCTAACTTGCTGTCATAAACAAATTGAGTAAATTAAAACAATGGTTTAGCATAAATAAACTGTCTAAAAATTTGAACAAAACCATATTTATGTTGCTTGAAAACTGCAGTACAGACACAGAAGTACAGATGACGATAATGTTAATGTGGAAAGAGTCTATGAAACTAAATTTCTGGGTGTGATTTTAGACGACAAAATCTGCTTGAAACCTCAGATCAATTATGTATGAACAAAGCTGGCAAAGAGCATTACAGGTCTCGGGAAAACAAAACACATACTGGACCATTAATCACTGTACATTCTGTATTCATCACTTGTACTGCCCTATTTGACTGTGTGGAAGTTTTGGGCAACACTTACAAAAGCAACTTAAAACCATTATACATCCTTCAAAATTCAATTCACTTCAATTCAGTTTTATTTACAATGCCCAATATCACAAATCATGATTTGCCTCAGAGAGCTTTACAGCATACAAAATCCCTCTGTCCTTTGGACCCTCAAAGCAGATAAGGAAAAACTTTCCCAAAAAAAACATTTAACAGGGAAAAAATGGTAGAAACCTCAGGAATAGCAACTGAGGAGGGATCTGTCTTCCAGGACAGACAGACGTGCAATAGATGTCGTACAGAACAGATCAACATAATAAATTAAAAGTAATCCAAAATGATACATAAAGAGAGAGAGATGCAGGACAGACAGTAACAACAGTAGCTTACAACAACATTTATTTAACTAATATTATTATAATAATAAGTACGGCTATTGTAGTACAATATGTTGTAAGTATATATTAATATATGATAGTATATGTATGTGACAATAATCATATGTGCATAATAACAGTAGAAGTATGACTATTAATAACAGCAGCAGTAGGAGGCATCAGGCAGGACCACAGCAGCAGCACAACCATATCACACGATCCAGGTGCAGCTGCGATACGAGGTAACCTGCCAGACAGTGGAGCACAAAGGCTCTGGAGAAGAAGCCGAGTTAGTGACATGCAGTAGAGCCAAGTTAGCGAGATGCAGTAACAGGACATGAATGTTAGCAAAGGCGAGAGAGAGAAGGAGAAAAGGTGCTCGGTGTATTGTAGGAGGTGTATTACAGGAGGTCTCCCGGCAGACTAGGCCTATGTCAGCCTAACTAGGGGCTGGTCCAAAACAAGCCTGAACCAGCCCTAACTATAAGCTTTATCAAAAAGGAAAGTCTTATAGGAAGTGGCCATTTTAGAATGAAAATACAGACATACTTACTCACCCTCATGCCGACAAGAAGTTCAGTGTAGTTTTTTTAATCCACAAAACTCGTTCGGGGTATCGGAGGATAACAGCCGAGCGGAGATTTCCTCTGTTCATATGAAGCCAGGATAAATCCCGAAGTATAAATCCCTACAGGATAAATCACACCCAAGACTTAAAATGCTATTTAAGTGGAGGCTTTACTGTCTTCACAATTTATTGTTTCTTATCTGTGAAATACAAATAAATACAAGCTTCGTTTCCACTGAGGGAAACGGTGTCAGTATACAGAAACAGACAGGAGGAAGTCTGTGTCACCGCGAAGCTGAGCATGAGGGTGGGCAAGTTCAACTTTCTGTCAACAACAGGGGGTGTTTTGAAAATACCCCTGTTTTCACAGGTAACTTAGCCTGTCCCCCTTGCCACAGGAAATAATGGATTAATCCTGGAAAGCTATTGATGTAGAACTTTTCTCCATATGAAAGTAACACGGCAATTATTCGACCAATGAGAATTTGGTCGGACGAGAGCATATCGACCAAATAATCAACTAGTCGACCAGGAGACTACAGCCCTAATCAGAAGATCATTTGTAATTTTTACTAGTGCTGTTTCTGTGCTATGATATACTCTAAATCCTGACTGAAATTCTTCAAATAAATTATCATCGTGGAGAAAGTCACACAGCTGCTTTGCGACTACTTTCTCAAGGATCTTTAAAAAGAAATGGAAGATAAAATATTGGTCTATAGTTGGCTAACACCTCTGGATCCAGGGTGGGCTTTTGTAGAAATGGTTTAATTACAGCTACCTTAAAAGACTGTGGTACATAGCCTGTTAATAGAGATATATTGATCATGTCTAATATGCAAGTGTAAGGTAAGGTGTAAAGGTAAGACTTCCATAAGTAGCCTAGTTGGGATGGGGTCTAAAAGACACGTTGATGACTTGGATGAAGAAATCATTGAGGTCAATTGATGAAGAGTAATCGGGAAGAAGCAATCTAAATATATATGTAATTTTGTCATTAAAAAAGCTCATAAAATCATTAATGTTAAAAGGAGATTTATGGTTGTTAAGCGGAGATTTCCTCTTCTCATATGAACCTGGATAAATCCTGAAATAAAAAATCCCACACAAGACTTAAAATGCTATTTTAGTGGATTTATTGTTTCTTATCTGTGAAATAAAAGTAAATAGAAGCTTCGTTTCCACTGAGGGAAATGCTGTCAGTATAGAGACACCCAACTGCAGTAAGGGGAGAACGTGGAGATGGGGGAGTAGCGGTCAATTTAGTTAGCTGACTGATTTCTGCTCATGTTTTTTCCAAGATGAGCAAGGTAAGGAGAAGGGACACTGAGGTAGACCGGCAGTATTAAGCTTATCAATATACCGTTGCCTCTCTGGTAGGCATAGCGTGCTGAAATAATCCTTTGCCATCTTATCATTAGCTAATTATTAGCTAGCTATAGCTAATAATTTTAGCTAGCTAGCTAGCAATTCAGTCGTGGAGACTTGAAGGCGCGGCTGTGGAGGCAGAATGACACTGAATGAGAGAAGAAGCGGAGGGGAAAGCGGGCCTAGTTTCCCCTTTGGGAGCGTGACTTTCAGATTATGACGCGTTTTGTCTCTATACAGAAACAAACAGGAGGTCTACGTGACCGCGACACGTAGTTACAATTCTGTGGAGGTGCATGTCAGGCTACGGCATAGGCTCTATGTCGACGTGGAGCCTACACCATAGCTACGGCGTCGATTCAAGGCAGAAGTACAAGTTCCCTGTAAGGGCTAAAGGAATACAAGGCTCAATCGAGCTGTGACCTTCTGTAAGCCTTGCTGCAGTGCTGAAAAGAAAACCTGGGGTTCTTATTTTCTTCTATTAATGATGAGTAATAGTTTGCTCTGGCATTACGGAGGGCCCTCATATACGTTTTGAGACTGTCTTTCCAGACCAAACGAGATTCTTTCTGTTTGGTTAATTGCCAACCTTTCAGAATTTCGCAATTTTTGTATCAAGTTTTGATTTTGGGAGTTGTACCAAGGAGCGAACTTTCTATGATTTGTTAACGTCTTTTTAAGAGGTGCTACAGAGTCGAGCGTTGTTCACAGCGAGCCTGCAGCGCTATCGACAAGATAATCAATTTGGGAGTTTAAAGTCAGTAATCAATTTGGGAGAGTTTAAAGTCAGTACAAGATTTCCCGTACTGACTTTAAACTCTCCCAAATTGATTATCGACAAGATAATCAGTTTGGGAGAGTTTAAAGTCAGTACGGGAAATCTCTGTTACAGGGACATGGTATTAAATTTAAAGCCAATGGAATCATTTCCTTAAATTTTGCTACAGCACTATCTGATAAACGCCTAGTATAGTAACTGTTGCTGAGTGGTGTGTAATCAAATAGAAAGAAATCAAAAGTTTTTAAGTAGTGATCTGATAGAGAGGGATTCTGTGGAAAGTCTATTAAGTTTACAATTTCAATTCCATATAATAATAATAATAATAATAATAATACATTTTATTTGTTAGGGCGCCTTTCAAGCCACTCAAGGTCGCCTTACAGCAAAGATAAAACACAGCATACAAAACATCATAACACATCATACAATACATTAAAATAGAGGGGAAGACAGTAAGACAGTGTAATGCATATGATCAGGTGGAATGGGCAAGTCTGAACAGATGTGTTCTGAGTTTGGATTTGAACAGATTGACAGATGTGGTGTTGCGGAGGTAAAGGGGGAGTGAATTCCAGAGCTGTGGAGCAGAGCAGCTGAATGCTTTGCTCCCCATGGTAGCCAGGCGGGCGGGGGGAACGGAGAGGTGGATGGAGGAAGAGGATCTGAGTGTGCGAACGGGTGTGGCAATATGGAGGAGATCAGACAGGTATGGAGGGGCTAGGTTGTGAATGGCCTTGAAGGTGAGCAGTAAAATCTTGTATTGGATACGGTGTGTGATAGGGAGCCAGTGGAGCTGCTGGAGGACCGGTGTGATGTGGTGAGTGAATGGGGTCCTTGTGATAATGCGAGCTGCTGAATTCTGTACCAGTTGTAGTTTATGGAGAGTTTTTTGTGGAAGGCCGAACAGGAGGGAGTTGCAGTAGTCAAGCCGGGAGGTGACGAGACTGTGGACCAGAATGGCAGCTGTGTGAGGTGTGAGAGAGGAGCGGAGGTGGTTGATGTTGCGGAGATGGAAGTAAGCTGACCGGGTTATGTGGTTGATATGAGAAGTGTAAGAAAGTGTGCTGTCGAGGATGACACCCAGACTCTTGACCTGTGGGGAAGGAGAAATGTTAGAGTTGTCAATAGATATTGTGAAACTGGGGGATTTGGATAGGGTGGTTTTAGTGCCAATGAGTAGAATTTCTGTTTTGTCGCTGTTTAATTTGAGGAAGTTGGATGAAAACCAGGATTTTATTTCAAGGAGGCAGTCAGTGAGGGAGGAAGGTGGGGGGGTGGAGTTGGGTTTGGTGGAAATATGGAGCTGGGTGTCATTCGCGTAGCAGTGGAAGTGGATGTGATGTTTCCGGAAGATGTAGCCAAGGGGGAGTAAGTAAATGATGAATAGGAGGGGCCCCAGGACAGAGCCCTGG
>NC_065527.1:32260857-32290197 GCF_006386435.1 Epinephelus moara | reverse complement strand
AAAAAATCATGGTTCGGTAAGTACCTCGGTACGGACGTCACGGTTTGGTAACTCAAATGTTCCACCAAGTTTGTGTTGTCTCGTGTTGTCTCCCTTTGCGAGGCAGACTTTCTCTTGTCTTTTTTTCACGTGCGCCAGCTGCGAATGTTGATACAGGTGTTGTCATACACACCATTTGTGCAATCTGTGCTCCAATAGGAACAAGAAAGGCATTTGTGTGCATAATTGAGTAAAATAAATTAACTAAATTAATGAATTGAATCAATTTCAAAGTACCGGTATTTTCCAAATGCAGTATAGTACCGTTTAGAATACTCTAGTAGCGCGGTACTATTTTAGTACCGGTATACCGTGCAACACTAGACCAGAGTTAAAAATGGCTGCAACTCCCCCTCCTCGGCTGCTGCCTCGAGGAATGTGGGTATTATTATGACTGGGAGGAGTGGATTCATTTAGACTGATATATTCATTGTGACACAGCCAGGTTTCAGTGAGGCTGAGTAAATCAATATGATTATCTGATATTAATTCGTTCACTAATACTGCTTTAGATGATAGAGACCTGATATTTAACACCTGCTCACAATGCACACTAGGTAGCACAGATGATTATCTGCATGCCACTTGGGTCTGTCAACCAATTCACTCCTTCTGGACAGCAGTCACTGAGAAACTCACCACCATTTTGGGCTGCAGAATCCCGTTGTCCCCATCAGTCTGCCTCCTAGGAGATACCACACAAGTAGCCCTCCAAACTAATCACAAAAACCCATTACTCATCTATCGCCAAGAAAGTAATCTTTCAAAACTGGAAATCAAAAAATCCACCTACATCACTCACTGGCTCAACTCTCTTTTAGAATACATTTCAATAGGAAGAATACTGCTCAAAAAACAAAGCATATATCAGTCTTTCAGCCATTTCTAACTCATCTCAACCCCAAACACAACTTACCAATAAATCAAAGCTACGTACATGACCACAGGTCCCCACCATGACAACCATCCTCTAAACACCACTATAAACCCAACCATACACACAAACATATTTATTTTCATTTATTTATTTGTTTTTTTTGTCTTGAATGTAATTTTTCCTATTTCCCCCTTTATTATTATTACTATTATTATTATTATTATCATCATCATCATTATCATTATTATCATTATTATTATTATTATTATTATTAATATTGTTATTCTTATTATTATTGTTATAGATTTTATTATTGTCCTTGTCATTATTTTCACCCTTATCATTGTTTATGCTGCTGTGATTGTTACTGTTGTTGTCATTCATTTAACTTATTTATTTTTCATTTATTTTATTGCCCCTCCCCTTTTATTGCCCCTCTTTCTCTGTTGTCCCCAAGCCCCCACCCACACAGTTATAACCAGTGACATTAGACATGATGATTCCGTTGTTCATTCTTAGACATCATTACACCCTCCCCCCATTTCCCTTACAATTTGTTTTTATTTATTTATTTATTTTTATTTATTTATTTAGTTCCTTTTTCTTCTGCTCTCACCTCCCCTGACACACAGTTTACAAATTATATAATTTCTTCATTGTCACTGCTCTGCATGTATGTGCATAGTATTCCTCCTCCATTCCCTTTTTGTATATATATATATATATATACATATATGTGTGTGTATATATGTATGTGTGTGTGTGTGTGTGTGTGTATATATATATATATATATATATATATATATATATATATATATGCGCAAGTGTGTATATATGTATAAACTGTATAATTTTTTTTTGTTTAGATTTTTCATTTACTATTATTTTATTTGTTTATTTATTATTATAATCATTCTTATTGCTATTTAGTTTCTCTCTCTCTCTCTCTCTCTCTCTCTCTCTCTCTCTCTCTCTCTCTGTCTCTCTGTCTCTCTCTCTCTCTCTCTCTCTCTCTCTCTCTCTCTCTGTCCTCTCTCACACTCTCACACTTACCTACGAAATCGAGAGTGCTGAACTGGATGGGCAAACCACCTCCTGAGCGTCTGGGGGTTGCCCACCACGGTCTTAGCCTCAACCATTCAGAAAAGAGGAGAAAAAAAAAGAAAGAAAGTATGATAATGGAAAATACATTACTAAATAAATAAATAAATAAAAGGCCGATACATTGGGTTGGGATATGTCTGGCTCCCCTTTGTCACGCTACTGCCATAACATGTTTCGGGCCTCCACTTTGATGGCTGGGTCTGGTGTCAGCCCTGCTGCCCCCCTGATCTGGTCAAATTTAAAACTGCAATTATCATGTTTAAAGGGAGAAATAATTCAAAGAGGAGAATTTGATTTGAAAAAAAACAGTATGTTGGTACAACTAAGAAGAGTCTGTATATTTCAGTGTATAGGGTTGAAACAAAGCACAAATATAAATCAATTTAAAAAATCTATAAAAAAAAACAATATTGTGGCAGATATATAGATGAGGAATGCTTGTGTTCGGGGAGTGCATATTTATTTTGTAACACTGGGTGGTACTTGGACTGTAAATAAACTGGCTTTATTATTCATTTAATGAGGTGGTAAATAGACTGGGGATAGTTGTATATTAGTTGTAAATAAATTTGGGAATTTGTTGAAATAATATTTGAGTTAAAAGACAAAATGTAAGAAAGGGTTAGGGACACATAAGTTTGACTTCTACCGACTCCTTATCGAACACTATTATGTTTGTCTTGTTTGTTTTTTATTATGTTTTTTTGTTTTGTTTTTTAATTTTGATTCAAAATAAATTCATTCATTCATTCATTCATTCATTCAACTATAATTATAAAAATATGACTAATAATAATAGCAGTATGTGAACAGGTGAATTATGAATTCACGCCCTGTACAGTTGTCATGGATGTTGAACTTTGCTGTAGTTGCTAAATAAGCTGAAGTTGGGCATTTTATTATTATTTTATTATTTCATTTTATGGGGATTGACTTGCCCTTGGAGCCATCCCCAAGTAGCCATTAGAGGAACTGCAGTTTCTGGTCCTGTGCATTGGCTTCATTTTTCAGCCCTGGAAGTTACAGCTTAGTAAACACACAACCTGTCTGATGGAGTTTACAGATGATGGTTTCCAAACCTCAGTCTCTCTCTGTCTCTCTCTGCCGTCCAGGTGTGGTCTCAGGTGAAGCAGCTCAGAAGGTTTTGAGTGTCCACAGTGTGAACTTCGTATGCAGCCCCCCTCTGCCGGGGTTGAAGACCCCGTCCTCTGGCCCCACCCCACCCACAGCCCCACCCTTCATTCTCACCTCCCCTTTGGCCCTCACCACACCATGGACCTTCACCCTCACCTCACCATGGACCCTCATCTCACCACAGACTACACCTACACCTCCAGTCACAAAGACTGCACCTCCAGCCTTAACAAATACACCTCCAGCTATAGAGTCAACACCTCCAGCTACAGAGACTACACCCCCAGATAAAGAGACTACACCTTCAGCCTTAATGATTACATCTGTAGCTAGACAGGCTACACCTCCAGCGACCCAGACACCTGCAGCCTTAATGAATTCACCTCCAGCTATACAGACTTCACCTTCAGCCTTAATGAATACACCTCCAGCTGTAGATATGACACCTTCGGCCTTAATGATTACACCTTTAGTTACACCTGCAGCCTTGTTGACTACACCTCCAGCCTCAAAGACTACACCTGCAGCCTCGAAAACTAAACCTGCAGCCTCAAAGACTACACCTCTAGCCTCGAAAACTAAACCTCCAGTCTCTAAGAGCACCCAACCCCCACCCAGCAGCTCCAAACCTGCAACTCCTCTTAAACTGAAACTCAAAGGTTTGTTACTTGTTACATCTAAAAGTCAGATTGAAATTAGAACTCTTTACCCTGCTGATGTACATACTGATTTCTTTGCCAAAAATAATTGAATTTCAGTTCTGGCTGAAACTAACTATAAGAGACTAAAAACTGTTTAAAGAAAAGTTTCATTAAGTTATTTTAGGTCTTCACCTGATACTTTACAGTCTCTCATACAGTAATTTTTCAAAGACAATGAAGAAATAAACACAACATTTTCATTTAATTACAAAACTGTTAATTAATAGTCAAATCATTCCATGAAATCTCAGACATTTTACCAAAATTCCTTCAGACTGTTCAGACATCTATGGAAACTTTCAGGGTCTGCACGAGAATTAAACAAGAAGTTCTGTAAGTTTCTTGAGTTTGTAAAAATGGAGGTGCAAGTTTCATCTCTGTCACATCATCAATAGAATCTGATGACTGGAGTCGGCAGATTTTTAGCTTGGTCGGCTGGTCAGTCTCAGATACAGCCGATCTTGTGCAGATCAAATTTACATACATGCACCGTAGGTTGGTGCATGTTGCAAACAACAGCACTGACAGGAAGTGACTTTTGTCAGAGCCACTGCAACCTGTTCTAATGAGATGTAATTAATTTCATGCATGCTGCACATGGTTTGAAAGCTGTTGTGTTAAGATAACGATAAGACTGGGATACACCTCCTAAATCTCGATCAATCATGGAGCTAATAAGTAGCTCAAAAAGCAGATAAAGGATGTATGTTGACACATGGATGAGAGGTGATGGATACTTAGCTTCTTAGTGCAGGAGGCATAACTCAATACAAACCCAGTAAACCCAATAAATACCCAGTCTGCTAGTTAGCTGGTTAGTCAAGATAACTGTTGGCATAGTTGACAATAAACTCCAGAGATTCACATGGAAAATGCTGCAACAGGTACTGCTATATTCCAGGAGGTATAGTGAAATAAAAACACAGGTGGGGTAACATAGTCACATAGTCTGATAATTAGCCTAGTTAGCTTTCTTACCAAGTAAGATCCATTTGATGAATTGTTAATTTTTTTGTGGAAAAACATTTCCAAGTTACTTGAGCTGAAATGGAGCTGTCAATCTGATCTGATCACACTTCCACCATCCTGAGAAATGGTATGAGCAGCTAAATGAGCTGTTTTTGAGCTGTTTCAGCTTTTTGTGAATGCTTATTGAGACACTTATCTTTTATATCATGTATGGATTTTTACTATTTTAAGCCAAGTTTCTAGTAGCCTTAAAGAAAAGTTGCAAATAGGTTTGTGTACGCAGTCAGTTACAGTTCTTAGAAAGAAAGACAATCAGTATTGGCAGGTCAGACTTTTAAAAATTATGAAATTGGAATTTGCCAAGAAAATTACAATTGGTGCATCTCTAGTTATTACAGATTATTTTTATTAGTGATAATACAGTGGAGCAAACACTCTCAGGTTCCCTCCAACAATTCTACACTACAAAATCTATAAAGAAAGGCATGTAAAAATAAAATAGTTAAATTATAGGAATAAAATAAAATATTCATAAAATAGAATAGAATAGAATATAAAAGCTAGCATTGTGTTTGGCTGGTATTCATTTGTGTCTGTCTCTCTTTAGGTCAGCTGGGACCTGTCCCTCCTCCTGACTGTTGCGTCTGCTTGTCTCAGTACAAACTCATCACAGAGCTCAGAGGATTCATGTGTGTAAGTGCTGTTGTCATGCCCCCTTCAGCGCTGACAACACGCATCCTGACCAACCCCTGTCTCTCTCTAACATCTTCCTCCTCCTCCAGCTGTGCAGCCCTGCGGTCGCTCAGGGTCTGAAGAACCTGAAGAAGAAGAAAAACTGGAGGAGGATCAAAGAAAAGAGTAAGACGTCCAAATCCCCTAGAGACCTTCAGACCTTCAGTAAAGTGTCCAAGACTCGACCGGCGTCCTCTGCTGTGAGTTAACACTGCTGACATGAAGATATCTGCTTCCAAGAGTCAAAGCCTCATCACCTTTCATCCATCTGTTAGCGTACATCGACATAAACCAGGGATGTTAACTGTTAATCAGTTAACCACAGAGATTATTTTTGACCAGTTATGCATGTCAGTGTTTTTTTTTCCCTGCACTTTAGTTTAGAAGTAGTATTAGCACTATGTTGTACCACAACAAATCTAAAATGGGTTTCATGCGACACTGTGTAGCTAGCCTTGTCTGCGCTGCATTGCGCACCACCTGGTTCTGGTAGGAGCTAGCTAGCGATGTCGCTCACTCAGTGGTTACCACTAGTAATGCCATTCTGACCCATGGTGGTGTTGCTGTTGAAACATTTTCCTTGCCCTCCAGTCTCCCCCCAGTTTGCCCCGGTGAGTAAGCAGCTAAAGTTTGAGCTGTTAGCTCTGTTAGGACCATTAGCAGCGCCAGCACAGCTAGTAGAGCTAACATAGTCAACAGTGCTAAAGGGGGTTAAATGAAGCTGATTACTCACCCAGGCACCCTGTGGGGAGACTGAAGGGTGGGCACAGTGTTAATGCAGCAATGCCGTGCTGCTACCATGGGTTGGGGCAGCGATCCTGCAGTAAATGTCGAATGAGGAGCACTGCTAACTAGCTCCCACCGGACCGTAGTGATGCACAGTGCAGAGCGGCCAAGGCTAGCAAACCAGTTGAGAGCAAAGGATTGGCAGTGGGCACATTTTTTTCTCATGTGAATGCAGCTAGCCAGCTGTCTGTCAGCAAAGCCAGCTGTCTGTCAGCAAAGCCAACAGGAAATAAAATAAAAGACAAAACATTAAAATTTTACCACCTCTAAATGGATAGCGCTTTGAAATGTGGCGCTAAAGGTCACTTAGGCAATGGAGTGGTGGCGAAATAGAAGGAGCTTGTGTATTTCATGTATGTCATTTTGCCTTTTTTTTTTTTTTTATCAACCCAAAAGTTAGTGCTTAATGGGTGTCAGGTTATCAAAAGAAAGAAAACATGAAACTCACATTGCTAACATAAAAACACATCACCTGTCTTACAGGATAAACGCCACTATATACTGAAAAATTGAAACTTCAGTATTTAACATTTAATTGAAAGGGACCAGTGATTTTTTTAAAAAAAAACCTGATATCATAAGCAGGAAGACCATAGCAAAACGGTATCATCTAATAGCACAATGTAGTGTGACGTATGTCAGTTTGATGAACTGTCTGTTTACTTCCCTGTCAGCTCTACAGGAAAGTTACCTTCACATAAGTTAGTAAATTTACTTTTCACAGGCAGTTGTTTGTGAGTAGTCTCGCCACCAGACCATCAGAGATCTCCGCCTTCTGATAGTCTGGGGACACTCCTTTCTAAAGTGTGTTTAACACACCGGAGAAAACGGCCGGCAACAAAGCAACGCCTCTTGCATTTTTGAACAGGACACGCCCTCCCGGAAATGTGCGCCCCCCCCCTTTTCTCGTCCGCAAGGACACAAACACACAGAGAGCTTGAAAATGGATGCCGAGAGATTTAACTCTGTTTTATCAAACGTGTGCTCAGTCCACAAGATTGTGGAAATGAAGGACTTAACAGCGACTTTGTTTAAAACTTTTAACACAGTCAGACCATGTTTACGAGCACAAGAGTTCAGCGAGCCACCGAAGGACTGCCCTGCAAATTTACTGTTGGTTCTGCAACGTAGGGAGTTTTTTTAAACTCTGAAATTGTATCCGCCCATCTAAACACAAAAGCAGGGAGAAAGACATCAGTCTTTAGTTAAGCAAAGCGTCTAAAGATTGATTTGTGAGTCTAGTTTGTGAGTGAATGTAAATTTTTAGACTAGGCGCATTTCTGCTGCTCTGTATGTGCCCAGAACACATCCTGCGCTCCAAGAGTTTAGTGCAGTGATTAACTGAACGGTACATATATTCCAACAGCGCTCCTAATGAACAGTTCAGCTCCAAAATAAAAAAAATCAAGGTGTGGTTGTCAGGTGTTTTAATAGTGGCGGACCCCCATTAATAAATGAATGTTTGGTTAAACCTTCTCGTATAGACCCTTTTACCAGTCCCTCCAGGATCTAGCGGCAAAAAAACCTTGAATTTGCGATTCGCGATTTGATGACGTGTCTGATGACATTTCAGATGACTTCCGGTCAGCTGGAAAACGCGGAAAAATCGCGGGACTTTTGAAAAATTGCAAGCGCCCACAAATATTGTGGCCTTTAATTGAATTTGCGTTAATTATTGCGATCGCAAGATCAGGATTTTCTGGAGGGACTGTTTTACTGTTAGTAAACATTGTGACATTTTTTGGTGGGTGGGGCTCAGCTGGAGGCAAAACAATTCTCCACAGACATTAGCTAGCACTAGCTAGCGAGTTCTGTTAGCTTGTTCTAGACAATGGAGGAAGATGATTTGAGTGGTGCAATCAGAAATATTCATTCCGAGTGTCGCAGCATACTGGCACAAACTTGACCGTTAATAAATTTGTAACGCTGTCTGAATGTACCAGTCGGTACCGTTCAGCTCCTAAAATGAAGAAAAACACAGTCAGGTTAACAAAGAGGACGCTTTGGTAAGACGGTGTACGTCAGTCACTTTAATTTGTGGCAGCTCTTCCAAACACAGAGTGTAAAAAAAAGCCTTAGTGTCCAAATGTTAGCTCTGAAAATGTATTCCTGTCATTCCTTCACAGTATGACGAGGAGAGTAATCACATTACTGAAAGTCATGTAAACACTAGGGATGCAACGGTCCTCTGTAAAATATTGAACCGTTCAGTCCGCCCTGCACGGATCAATACACCCTTATGGACAGCAGGTTTTCGGTTTTGCAATTAATTTTGCATTGATGCTTTATAGGCCACTGTGTGTGTGTGTACCTACCCACAGGCCGAGTCCATCAGGTTCAGGTTCAGGTTACTTTATGATACCCAAGGGTAAACTAGTTTGGCAGTGGAGAGTCAAAACATCCATCACAGTTTGAACAATCAAAACAAAACATAAAACATAGAATACAAGAAAGAAATTTAAATCGACAGAAAGTGCTGCAATCCATGAAACAAAAGTATGAAATAAAAGCAAATAATTAAAAACGCTATTCCCTACAAGACATAAGTTAAAGGAATAAAAACAGTTCAATAGAATAAGAATAAAACAATGAGATAAAAATCAATCAATAAATAAAAAACAAGATACATGTTCTGAAGTGACTGACTTGTGCAGTTTTGTGCAAAGATTCTACAGCTTGTTTACCAGTGTGATTGCAGCTGGAACAAAGCTGTATTTGTATCGTTTAGTTCTACAACTTTGGACTAAAAACCTCCGTCCAGAGGGAAGAAGCTGGAACTCGCTGTGCAAAGGATGCAAACTGTCATTTAAACATTTAAAATGGTCGTGGCTATCCGCTGTAACTGTTTGGTATACAGGGAAGAGGGGTTCAGCTGGGACTCGCCAATCAGATTACTTGACCATTTCACAATTTGATTTAAAGAGTTCTTATTCTTAACAGAGAGGCTTCCGAACCATGACACCAAGGAAAAGGATAAAATGGATTCAATAAAAGCATGATAAAATAGGGTCATCATGGTTTTGTCTACATAAAAATAGGACAATTTCCTCAGACAGTGCAAACGCTGTTGTCCTCTTTTCCACACAGCTTCACAGTTTTCTTGAAAGTTCAATTTAAAATCAATAGTAGTCCCAAGGTATCCCGTCATCTGACGATTAATGGCCTCCTTGTTTGCGAGGACAAAGAGGGTGTGCAATTCTTTGTCTCCCCAGTTGCTCATCTTTAGAGTGTCTGTCAGGTTTGCGTTTCCCTCTTGCTACTAGCTGCTCGCTAATTCCTGCTATCAGCTGTTTCCTGTTTATCCACCGGCAGTGGCTCGCACGTGCAGCGTCATCAACAGCTCCTCCCACAAGTCTTCAGCAGCCTCTCCCGTTGCGGAAGGCCACCTCGGTCTTGTTAAACTAAAACAGTTCCGCCAATATGACTACCCTACCCTAGGACTACAGACACAGGTGAGCACACAAGAGTGTGGCCTGGGCCGCATTTTCCTGACCGACAATTATAACTGAGCCAGTCTATGGAGCAGAGCCTGTGTTGTGTTCAGGCGTTGTCACGTAAATAACAAATTCCAGCACTTGAATAGGCTATAGCACAACACAGCAGCATGTCAAGTGCAAAGTCAAGCAAAATAAAGAGATAATTTTGGGGGGGAAAAAATTTGTTCTCTTTACGCACAAAACACGTACCGAAACCAAACTGAAACCGTGGCCCAAAAACTGAGGTACGGACCATACTGTGGGCTACCTGTACCGTTGCACCCCTAGTAAACACGCTGAATGTCTTTGGTATTTGGGTCACATGAGATAAATTTACTTCCTGTGTGTTTCCTGCAGTCTAAAGTCATCACACCGTTCCAGAGGACCCACAGACAGTCTGATGACTTTATTTTGGACAGATTCAGCCCGGCCCCCTCGTCCACCACCTGCAGCCCTCAAAAGGACAAGCCTGAGCCTCCACCCGACCCTCCTCATGGTAAACTGGTTATAATGGTGGAGGACTTTTATTATGGCTGCGACCCTGGGCGAAAATCCTTCAAATCCAGCGCACTGGATCGAATTTACGCTGGACCGTACCGCTGCATCCACTGCCCCATGTCACTGCGCAACAACATCAAGTGAGACACACACCTGTATATATACTAGTACTTAGTGGTGGTGGGAATACTTAGATCCTTTACTGCAGTAAACGTACTAATACCAGACTGTAAAAGTACTTCTGACTTGTATTAACTGTTAGGGGGATTTAATTTATTTCAAAACATCAGATTTTATAAACTCTTCATGTGTTTTAATGTGTAAAAATCTTCACGTATAATGTTACTAAAGCTGCATGTATAATAGCTCTATAAAACTATCCCTGGTTGTCAGGTTGATGTCTCACATGAAGCAGCATGTGTCCATGATGTCTCAGGAGAAGGGAGACCTAGACTGTGTATGTCCTCACTGTTTCCGTCGCTTCTTGTCACCATTCAAACTGCAATGTCACCTGGAGGCTGTTCACAGTCAGTACCAGTCCACAGGTCTGTAACACACACACACACACACACACACACACACACACACACACACACTTGCCCATTTATGTCACCTGAAATTAGACATCCCCCTCATTACAATCAGAAAAATGCTCAATATCTCTTTCTTGTTATAATAAGTGAATATAAATGGATTCATCACCTCTTTAAGCATTGACAGAATGTTTTCCACTAATAACAAAAACCAAGTTATTATGCAGGGTCGACATCACGATGACGTCAGTTTATTAGCTGGGGGCAAAACCCAACTCTCCACCACAGGGCTGTAGGCTACACGGGAGTCTTAAAATGTCATCTTGTTGTGTTATTGGGAGCCAGAATAGAAGGAGTCATGGTTCAAAACTTAAATTTGATCATATACCAGCTGCCACTGTCCATCAACAAAAACAAAGACTACTATGGTTAAATGTGACGAAAGGACAGATGGAGGCCATATTAATATATACTTTCAACATATTGTACCACAACAGCCAGAATTATAATTATAATATTATTACTTTCATTAATGTTGTTGTAAGCTACTGTCATTACCGTCTGTCCTGCATCTCTCTCTCTCTCTCTCTCTCTCTCTCTCTCTCTCTCTCTCTCTCTCTCTCTGTCTCTCTCTCTCTCTCTCTGTCTCTCTCTCTCTGTCTCTCTTTCTGTCTCTTTGTGTCATACGGATTACTGTTAATTTATTATGTTGATCTGTTCTGTACGACATCTATTGCACGTCTGTCCGTCCTGGAAGAGGGATCCCTCCTCAGTTGCTCTTCCTGAGATTTCTACAATTTTTTCCCCCGTTAAAGGTTTTTTTGGGGAGTTTTTCCTTATCTGCTGCGAGGGTCCTAAGGACAGAGGGATGTCATATGCTGTAAAGCCCTCTGAGGCAAACTGTGATTTGTGATATTGGGCTTTAAAAATAAAATTGATTGATTGATTGATTGATTGATTGATTGATTGAGGCAATCATCAATCAAAAATGCTCACATGCGCAGCACACACTTCATATAAGGGTCAGGGAGAAAGTATTTCCCATTGTAGGGATGAATAACGTTATGTGTATTAAGGGTTATCATGTCCACCTCATCAGAAATTGGGGAGGTATTAAGAGGAATATGGGATTTCTCTGGAACGCTAACTTTATAGCATATTAGCTAATGTTAGCTTCGATAGAAAAACAAACCGGAGGAAACCGTTCAAGTGTCATCCTCCTTTGTAAGATTGGCATAGTAATCAACCACAAAGCTTCCTGTGACATCATCCATCCACTGAGTGAGAGCATACAGGTCGCCCTGTCTGGTCCCGTTGGTCAGTGTTTACTTATTCAAGTAACACTCGCGGCCCTGGAGAGTGAGTGACCTGACATGGTGTGTTGGTAAACTCAGTCGCCCTACACTAAAATGAGAGCCCTGTTGGTCGAAGAAAGGGAGCCTTATATTTCTACATGAATTAACCAACAGTTGATTTAATCACTGGCCATTACTCAACGTCATATCTCAGGAACAGAAGGGGAGACATTTGGTCAGATACTGAATTGGTGACACTAATCTTGAAACTGTGCTGATTGTATAGATCTTTTGTGTGTGAAGTATCCACGCTTTAGAATATGTCAATTCTGTGCAGCAACATCCTTATTTAAAGCATTGTCAGCTGTCATGGTTGCATAGGAGTATATATGTCTTCACACACAGGTATCCTATTAAAACTTTAATTGAATCTTGTTAATTTGAGAAGATCCTGTGGAGATTACACAAGGAGAACTTTGTCTCACTATAATAATAAACTGAGATGGATGGAGAGCCATTGCATGTATGTTGTCAGATGTCTCCCTGATCAGTTTGACACTAAATGTTTGTGTTGTTTCTTCAGCGAAGTGTAAGATCTGTGAGCTCGAGTTTGGCAGTGAAGCATCCTTCCTCTGGCACATGAAGAGCACTCACAAACCAGGAGAGATGCCCTACATCTGCCAGGTCCAGCTCTTGAAACCAACATGTCTTCTTCATCAACAGTACTGTTACATATACACAGTATATGAGTATTTAATGTGTATATGTTTCTGTCCTGCAGGTGTGTAACTTCAGGTCGTCGTTCTACTCAGACATCTGGTCTCACTTTCATCAGGTTCATGCTGACACCAAATACCTGCTGTGTCAGTACTGTCTGAGAGTGATGCGCAGTAACACCTGCTACCAGCAGCACTTCGCCAGACACCAGGTACACACTCTACCCTAATTTACTGTACTCTACTTTATTTTACTCTACTTTTTTCTATTCGACTTAACTTTACTCTGCTTTACTAAACTCTATTTTACTCTACTTTATTCTATTCGACTTAACTTTACTCTGCTTTACTAAACTCTATTTTACTCTACTTTATTCTATTCGACTTAACTTTACTCTGCTTTACTAAACTCTATTTTACTCTACTTTATTCTATTCAACTTAACTTTACTCTGCTTTTTCTACTGTAATTTAGTCTACTTTACTGTACTCTACTCCATTTACCTATGCTTAACTCTACTTTATTCTACTGTAATTTAGTCTACTTTATTCTACTCTACTCTGCCTTACTGTACTCCACTTTACCTTACTCTGCTCTGCTTAACTTTACTTTACTCTAGACTGCTTTATGCTACTCTACTCTGCTCAGCTCTATTCTGCTTTATTCCACTGTATTTTAATCTGGTTTATCTGCTCTACTTTACTTAACTTTACTCTGAACTCTTTATACTCTACCTGAATAGTCTTTTCTTTTTTTCAGTGTTTTTATTGCTTTTTAATGTCCAAATGTTATTACAGACTAGGGGTGAGTCCGTGTACACGTGTTGGCGATCATAAACGGTTATGAAAAAATTATGAAAATAGTAGTATGTTTTTAGGGGGGGGGGGGTGATACTAATTGCTGACTAACTGTGATAGACTGTGTTACCTTCTCCAGTCTGGCGCTCCGAACCGTAGTTGGGAGACACTGGTTTTCTGTAGATTATCTTTACAACTTGGCTCGTTGCTGGTAACTAGCTCTAGGAGTCAAGACCAACTCTGCTTGAAGAATGAGGATGCAGAACTGATGTCCGTGCAGAAGCACCTTTATTTCTCCTCTACAGCAGGAAAACATAACATAACGCAGGGCCTTCTCACAGAGACGATGCTGTAACTGGAGCCTATCTAAACACTGTAAACAGACTGCAACCACCCGTAGCATGAACAGTACTATTTTCATGGTGCATTGCCATCCGTACACTCTATACGCCACTTTACTTCCCACAACATATACTACGTCACACCCACACGGCCACTGTCTTAAAGCGAAGGGCTGGCCGGTCACAACTGTGAATATGACAAGAAATGGTGTGAGACCGGGTTTGGCAACAGGCCAGTAGCCTACGTGCTCCGTTCTATTAAAATGTCGCGTTGTTAAATTGCCGGTTCAGTTGGTTTTCGGATAACTGGGGCTTTACTGGTATAATGCTATTGCACCACCCAGTTGTGAAACCCGTGTACACATTTACACAAAAAAAATTACCCACTCTAAACGTTTAGAGATTTTTGTACACAAACTCACCCCTGTTACAGATAGATAGAGCAACAGATGTTTACACTTACATAAACATAAACCAACACAACTTAGTTACCACACTCCCCACCCACCAACTAGAACACCCCTCCAATTGTTCTCTCTTCAAAATCAGTGTACAACACATGACATAAATAAAAGTCTAGATCACTGGTATCTCTTACAAAGAAAGAATAAAAAATCATAAGCCACTTTTCCATCGCAGGAACTCTTCTCATTTAACCTGAATTTTGAAAAACCTTGGTGCAACTTTCCCTGAAAAAAGTACCTTCTAGGGGGGTAGGACTTTTCAGATTACCCTCAATTCTTGAGGGGCGGGGTTGTTTGCTGAAGATAGGCAGGTACATTCATTACTGTAAGTGACATTAACCCTTAGCGAGTAAGAAGCCAATACTTTGTCAATACATGAGTTCAGCAAGCATGAACATATAGACAACGATATTCTGTATGTTCCATCCACAGTCTCTCATCCACCGTCACTAACTTTATATCTTACACAAGGACAGCACACTAGTTCGCCTGCTAGCGAATTGTACTAATAAGCTCAATTGACAGCTGTCTGTATGTAGACTAACTTAATTTGACACTTATCTCAAAATACTTTTAAACTTAGCTGCTGGCTGAGACAAACAGCCCCTGCTCTCTACACCAGTACGTAACCAGCCAATAAGCTGGCTGAGCCAAATACAGGGCACACACCGAACCGGCTGGTGCGGTCACTGTTGAGATTACATTTGTTTTTTATTATTAACAAAATGTTTTTTTATTGAGCTTATGAATGGTTTAATTTTCAAATAAATATTTGGAAACGAAAATGTATGCTTTGGTGTACTTTTACAGAGTTTTGCAATATGTATAGCCTACCTGTATGTATCAAAATGTATAATTTTCAGCTGCTGCTGCGGTCGGAGGTATAAATGCTCAGACAGATGCATTGTGTCTGTGTGTTTTTACATCTATTGTTGCTTTTAATTTGCAGCTATACTTAAGCGTAATACCCTGATTGCTTCAATGATGTCATCAAAGCGAAAAAGCAAGTCTGTTGATTTCTGCCACATTGACGAGCGATTGCAACTGAGTGATGAAGCGATATCAAAGGGGCGAACCGAGCGACAGCGAAAAAAATTAAAAGTCCGGTGTGAACACACCTTAATAAAAGTTCCTGGAAATGTTGGTGAAAAAGGGGCTATAGTCAAAGTTTTCCACCTCTGGGATTTACCACTACTTTATTTTCTTAAAAGTATCCTATCCTCAATTCTCCTCCTGCAGAAGGTTGCCTATATCTTTGTATTTTATAAAGTCATTAAATGGTTTCCATATTCCCTCATACATACTTAATTTATTTTTCAAGATATATGTTATTTTCTCCAATGCCATACATTGTGCCATGTTCTTGATCCAAGTACCAATTTTAGGTGCCGTTGTTTTCTTCCAGCTAAGAGCTATAGTCCGTTTTGCCTGTAGCATGGCAAAGTCGATATATTTGTATTCTTTAATTCTCAAAGATGTTGTTGTACGTATGTGTAGCAATATCATTTTAGAGTCTAATGGGATATTCACAGGCAGAATAATCATGATTTTATTAATCACCTCCTTCCAGAACTTTTCAATTTTTTCACACTCCCAGATGCAGTGTATAAATGTTCCCTGAGCTGCATTATATTTATTACATGTGTCTTGTGTATTGCTGTAATATTTGTTCAACTTAACAGGGGTGATACAGGTCCACATTAACCAATTAAATTGAAGTAACTTCAGAGCTGTGTTAGCTGTTTGTATTTGGGCCTCCTCACAGGCTACGTGCCACTCCTTATCTGAAATGTCCACTTTTAGATCATCCCTCCATGCATGCAATCTAGACGCTGAGGTCTCTGTAGAACCAGATGCAAGCCAGCTGTAGATTAGCGAAATTAGACCACTGCTGCGTAAGTCTTTACTATGATTTCCTTCAAGGATGACAGTGAAGGAATTTTGTATAGAGAAAATAAAGCTCCTCAATTGCTAATATTTTTTTTAACATGTTTCTTTGAGATATTATACTTTTAACATTATTTCTTCGATTTTCATCAAAACTTCTTCTCTAAATAGGTCAGAAATTTTACTTATCCCTTTCTTTGCCCACTGTTGGAAGCCAGTGTCCATCTTACCAGGTTTAACTAAGACATTACAAATTTAGGTAATATGTTCATTTTTAGTGAGTTTATCCTCCCTGTCAATGAAATATACAGAGACATCCATCCTTATACAGACTAAGCAGTTGAATGCATCACGGCTTCATAGTTTATTGATGGTATGTTTTCTAATTGGGGCACAATTTTAGTGCCCAGATAAGTAAAATCACTTGATACTTTAAAGGGATAGTGCACCCAAAAATGAAAATTCAGCCATTATCTACTCACCCATATGCCGACGGAGGCTCAGGTGAAGTTTTGAGCTTTGCTCACCAGTGTTTACATCACGTGACACGTGCACCGCAGGGAGAGACAATGGTAACCACAGAGCTAAAAGATCATTTGCACTACGGTCTTTTAGCAAAGGACAGCCCAACATGTCTGAAGACTTTGAAATTGAGGAGGAACAGCATTTCTTTGTTGAGCCGTATTTGTTTGAGCCCGAGTATACAGACACGGAACTCAGGCTACTGGACGAAGCAGCTGCCACAGCTCATCAGCCTAACCCTCAGCCAGCTGCAGAATACCGGAGTCGAGCACTGGAAACCTGGTGGTGTAGTTGTTTCAAATGCAAAGCAATGCCAACGGATGAGGAAAGTCTTTGCTGCTCAGACTGGGAATTGGCGATGCCTGCACTTGAGAATCTGGACATCAGTACTGACGAGACTGCTGCTCTTCAGAGATCACCCTGAGCGCGTTACGATACTCCTCCTTTACATCTAGTTCCAGAGGGGTAGCTATCCTAATCAGTCAGAATACGCCCTTCCCTCCTGAGGAAATTAGAAGTGACCCATCTGGCAGATATATTCTTGTTAGAGGTTACTTAGCTCAAGAAAAGGTCATCTTGCTGAATTCCTATAGTCCCAATTATGATGATCCTAAATTTATTAATGATCTTTATCTTTCGTTGCTTCATTATGATATTCCAGTATTCTGGGACGGTGATTTCAATTGTATTTTAGATGCAAAATTGGATAGATCTTCCCAGAGTAAATATACACTACCTAATATGTCTGCAGCTTTGGAGAATAGCACAAGAATTGTTTTTTTTTTTTTTCTTTATTCCAGTTAACGGTTTTTCAAAGACAAACTGTTTTTACTATGCTAGGATTCTTTCAGATCATTCTGCATTAAGTTTTGAAATAGAATTAGGAAAACCATTGTCAAACCCCAAATTCTGGAGATTTAATATTATGTTACTCTCTAAAGAGGAATTTACTATTTATATGAAGGCTGATTTAGAAACCTTTATTGAAGTACACCAAAATAGTGTTGTATGCCCATTAATAATATGGGACACACTGAAGGCTTATATTAGAAAATGTGTAATTGCCTTTTCCTCATCTTTAAAAAAGAAAACGACAAATTAGTTAAAATGTATTGAACAAGATATAGTCAGTCTTGACAGGCAACACTGTTTAACTAAGGATCCTAACTTACTACTGCAGATTGATTGAAATGTAACTTCACTAACACATATGCTACCGAATTGGCACTGACAAAATCAAAATTATCTTATTTAGAACAAGGGGAAATGACAGGTAAATTACTAGTCACTAATCATTGCAAAGGTTCTAGCACTACAGCTCGAAAGAGTCTTACCTAGTATTATCTATGTAGATCAAACTGGGTTTGTTCGTGGCCGAACCTCCACTGACAATTTACGTAGGTATTTAGACATTCTTTACCATACTAATGAATTAAATTCGCAGAATGTTATTCTCTCTGTCGATGCTGAGAAAGCATTCGACAGAGTTGAATGGAAATACCTAATGTTTGCCCTTAGAAGGTTTAATTTTGGTCCTAAGTTTTGTGATTGGATATCAACTCTTTGTAATTCTCCTATGGCTGTTGTAAAAACAAACACCAACTATTCCAAACCATTTCTGTTTTCAAGAGGCACAAGACAAGGCTTCCCAATGTCCCCTGCATTGTTTGCTATTGTTACTGAACCATTAGCTGCAATGATTAGATCTCATGGTTATATTAAAGGTATTGAGATCGGGAAGGAGGAGCACCTTATATCTCTGTATGTTGACGATATCTTGTTATATCTACATGATCCACTCAATTCTATGCCATTTATGTTATCTCTCTTTGAAAAATTTGGGAAGTTATCAGGTTGTAAAGTTAATTGGGGCAAAACAGAGATAATGCCAATTTCAAATTTTGACCATATTTCTCTGAAGAATCATCTTAACTGGAAATGGTCTGTTAAGTGTATTAAGTATTTGGGAATGTTCATTCCTAGAAAACTGGAAGACACCTTTAATTTGAATTATCTCCCATTAGTTCATAAAATATCAGAGGAGTTAAAGAGAATTGGTCTTCTTCCTATTTCTCTTGTGGGCAGAGTTAACATAGTTAAAATGTTCATTTTGCCTAAGTTTTTATATTTAATTCAAAATCTTCCGATTACTCCACCACAATCCTTTTTTAAAATAGTAAAGAGTTTAGTGTCATCTTTCATATGGAACAATAAAACCCCACAAATTCGGATGTAAGTGTTACATTTACCTTACGAATCTGGTGGCCTGAAGCTTCCCAACTTTTATTATTATTTCTTGTTGTCTCAGCTTACTCAGTTTAAACAATGGTTTTTAGACACTTCATGCTCATGGAAAAGAATATAATCTTTTGGATATCTATCCATACAGCTTGGAACATTTAACATATTAAGTTCAAAGAAGTAGACAAAATGACCAAGAATCCTGTTATATTAAACAGCCTCAGTATTTGGAATTTGTCTTGTTGTTAGGCTATAAGATTTCGATCTCTCCTTTCGCTCCAATTTGGAGGAATTCAAGTATTGCATGCTGTAAGGATGGTACCTTTAAACCTTGGCATGATAAAGGTATCCAAGAATTTTGTCATCTGTTTGAAAATGGGACATTTCTTTCATTTGCTCATCTGCAACAGAAATATGGACTCAATTCTTACCATTTATTTTGATTTTTCCAAAGACATGTAGTAAATGCTGAAAATGGTTCTCTTGAAGAGCTCCTAAGGAGATGTTCAGTGGTAAATATAGATAATGCAAGACAAAAGAGAGAACAAGACTTACATTTGGAAATACAGAGAGAGGATTGGACTTACATTTGTAGGCAAGTTTATAAATGCTCTTATAACCTAAGGCACAAACTAGCTTTTTTTAAGATGATACACAGGATTTATTACACCCCTGAGAAATTGCATAAAATGAACAGTGAGATGTCATTTTTTTGCTGGCGCTGTAAGAAACAAAAAGGAACATTTTTTCATATGTTTTGGTCATGTGGCGCACTTTCTGTTCTTTGGAACTCTGTTATTCAGTTGACATCTCAGTGTTTACATCTATCCCTCTGTCACCTCATTTATATCTTTTGGCAACTACAATGTCCAACAAGTGGATCAAATACCAAAGTAAATATATAGATCTTGCCATGCTGGCAGCTAGGAAATGTATAGTGCTGAATTGGAAAGATTCCACACCCCTAGGAATTGTGCACTGGTGGAAAGAACTCAAGCTATCTTACGTTGGACAACGTATATTACAGGAGTAAAGGCAGATCCTCAGACTTTATAAAAATCTGGCAATCTCATATGGAATCCAACTTAAAGAGTTTTCTTTTGGGCCAATATAAGGCATAGAAAACATTAAGACCTATTGTAATAACCTGTTTTGTTTTGTCGTGGTGTATTTTGTTTGTTCCACTTTTATGTTTGTTTTGTTTGCGTTATGTTTTTTGTTTTGGTCTCGTTATTGTCTGTTTTGTTTTGAGGGTATATATCCAGATGTCATTCTGGCTCTCCGATTGTTTTGAACAAGACCAGCCCCCATTTAGAACTGGAAAATTGAGATAGGAGGTGTGTTTTTTTTTCCTCTCTCTCTCTCTCTCTCTCTCTCTCTCCTCCTTCTTCTTCTTCTTCTTCTTCTTCTTCTTCTTCTTCTTCTTCTTCTTCTTCTCTTTTTTAATCTTTTAAAAATCATCTACCATTAGTATTATTATCCCTTTTTTTCTCTCTCTCTCTTAGAACCTTTACATCATATCTTATATGTTATGAAATATGATAGAAAGACGACCTCATTTTTCAGTTTTATTGATAGGCCACCCATACTTTTCAACCAGTTTTATGAGTTGATTTCTGGCTTAAATATTTGGAATGATATCAGTCCTTATGAGTTATATCATGGTGTATACTGACTCAGAGACATTCTCATTGTATTTTTGATGCTGTCAAGTTTATTTTACTGTGTTTTTACTGTCTGAATTTTGGGGCATGAGCTTTATGTATGTACACCCCTCTTTGTTTAAAATATGAAAAATATAGTAAAACAAAAAGTGTGAAATTATCACATAACAGGATTAAAGGTCATTCATCACAACAATCAAAATTGTACCACCAAAGCAGTCCCCAGCAGTATTCAAAACCAAACGTTAAAACAGTTCAGATCATATTCCAAGCGTTGTCACTTCAGAACCCACAGAACAATCAACAACGCAACACTGTAATGAATACAAATAAATAAACAATGATAATGAAATAGAAATAGAGTTGCAGCTTTAGCTCTTGAACTTAACTCAATTGTATGTTCGGGAGGCCCCACGTTGGGCACCATTTCTGTAGCGTAGGGTAATGCAAAGGTTACACAGTGTTGTTGGGCGCCAGACAGGATAGAGTGAACACCTGTTCCTGTCAAATTCTCAGTCTAGCAATAGCTATACACAGAAGTAACCTAGCAAAACAACCCGGTTAACAAAACGCCCTGGCCCCTGGCTACAAAAGGTTACTACATAAGAAAAGAATCATAGAGCAAATGCAGGTTATTCAAATTAAATTTTCAAAAACTCAAAGCACTCAAATTAAATGTCGCTTAAATGTAAATCAAAACCATACATTCACACTCTCAAAATAAATCTTCAGTTAATGATAATTCAGTGAAATATTTCAGTTAATTTTACACAACTCAGTTCAGTTATCAATCAATCAATCAATTTTATTTATAAAGCCCAATATCACAAATACCATATACCATAGCCTATACAAAACAGAAATAAACCACATTCTATTCCAAAATCAAAAATCACTGAAATAGTCTCTGGTGTATAGGGTGGTTGTAAGTTGTATTGTGCAAAGGGGTTCAGCTCAGTTCAATGTATGAGTGTGAATGGTTGGATTCAGTTCAGTTCAATTGTGTTGGGTTTCATTCAGTTCAGTTCAATATATGAGTGTGAATGGGTGGATTCAGTTCAGTTCAGTTCATTTGTGTAAAAGGTGTGTGTGTAGGTGTGTGGTGGGGTAGAGGGGCTGTATGGCTGTCCAGAAAGGTGAGGAGCAGGGAAATGGCCAGTAAAATAAGTTCAGTGAGGTTGAGGGGGAGAGTTAAAGGGGAGAGATCAGAGGAAGCCTGGAGAGTGTCAGCCACAGGAGTACTTAGCGTGTAGCTTCTGTCAAGCAGGGAATCATACTCTCACTCCTCTCTTATCCATGCTTTGACAGTTTTTCCCTTCCTCTGGCTCACAGGTGTGTCTGATTTATCTCCTCTCCTTCTACTCCTGCTACTCCACCTCCCTTTCTTTCCAGGTGTTAAAGGGCTGTTTTTTTCTTTTCTATCCCCTTTCTGCCACAGTGTCTGCCGGCGAGTTAAAAACAGCTGTATGCTCTCCGTTTTGTCAACAGCAGCATGGCGGGGAATATGATCCGGTGTTTCAGGATCCCTATGTCCCATAGCTTTTTCCTCTGTACACCTCCGTGCATAGATCCGGGATGAATCTTATTTTGTTGTCTTTGTATGTCACTTCTTTCTTAGCTCTAGCAGCTCTCAGAATATTTTCTGTGTCCTTATAATTTAGGCATTTCACGATGAACACTCTAAGCGCGGAGCCGAGTTTTTGGCTCATTATGTGATGGTCTCTCTCCAGGGTGGGCGATGAAATATTCAAATTGTCCGCTATCCATTTCTCCATGAAAGAGTTGGGATCAGAACCTTCTTCTTTCTCCGGTATGCCCAGTATACGCACATTGTTGCGCCGGCTCCTGCACTCCAGGTCTTTTAATAACTCCCTGCAGTGTGTTGATGTCGTCTTTGGCGGCAGATATGCGTTGTTCAGCCTCGGTGATACGGCCACTGCATTCTTTAATGTCAGTTTGAACGCTTTTAATTGCTGACAATACACCATCCATTTCAGTATGGAAATCCTGTTTGAAGGATTGTATGGCCTTCATAATGTCCATTAATCGTCTGGTGATCGCGATTGAGGTCAAATGATTTCAAAATTAATTAAATTGAGAGTAAACGATTTTTGGTCTGCGTTACTCTGCTTTCCTCAATTCTGCTTCACTCTATTAAACTTACATACCTGTTACATACTTTGTGTGTCTTTCTGTCTGTCTGTGTGTAGAGGAAGCACGTGTTCGGCTGTGATAAGTGTCGTCTCCACTTCCTGTACCTTAGAGAACGTATTGAACACAAATTGTACCACGGAACCCACATCAGACCTCCTCAACTCATCGGACTCAAACCTGGAACCAAGGTCAGTACACCTGGACTACACAACAACATCATGGATATTAAACAGTTAAAATATCTCGATGTATAATGTCAGACTATATTCAGCTGGTCTAAGAGCCATGTCATTTTAAAGAGAATCATTCACTAGTGTATGCAGCTGTTCTTATATTAGTCTGGTCAATAAAAGCCCTCTCTGTCTGCAGGTGACTGTGAGGACTTATTCTGTGGTCAGAGGATCTGAGAATGAAGAGGAACTGAAGAAAACAGTCGTTCCGTGCAAGGTGAGTCTGTGCAAACCAGATATGCTCCTAAACTCAGATTGGGTCCGATTCAGACTTCAATTCGTACTTTGGAATGTCGGAAATGTGGTTCATCATAATGTTACTCTCAGTATGAAGCAGGAGTCAGTGTTTACTGATAATTAGCTAATATTAGCATGCTAACACACTAAACTTAGATAATGAACATAGTTTGGTTTAGTTTAGTGTATTATAGTGCTGCACGATTAATCTAATCGCAGTTGTAATCACGATGTCAGGCTGTGCGATTACATAACTGCATAAAAGGCTGCGATTTGCGATTTATTGTAAATAAATGTTAACGTGTGTGCTTGTGAACGTGACTACCTCTGCTGTATTGTGGGGAGTTTGTTGACATTACGCCCACAAGCTATCCTGGTGTGTGCAGCATGTATAGTCAGGTGACCGCCCGGCATTAAGCGGTGACCAACATGGACGCTGAAGAAGAGCATAAGCATGACCAAAAACAGGCTGAATTGGTGGCGAAAGAAACGCAACGTCTATTAAATGGGATATGGCGATATTGTGGATTCAGGTACGGCGACGTTTAACAAAAAGACGTGCTGTATAAAACTTTAAAAGTTAAAGTCGCCACGTCCCGCGGTAACATGACCAAGCAACTGCTGCAGCTATTCTTCCTGGGGTCTGACACATGCATACAATTACAATACATAACAATGCATCATTGTAACATAAAAAAATAAAGATAAGATAAACTAAACTAACAGCAAAGCAAACAAAGAAAAACAAACATAGTAAACCAAAATACACTGCACAGACAGTACAGTTATTCAATATTGTAAATTATATAAGTGGCCCTTCAGTCACCATTTCTCTTAGTGTTCCCAGCGCATTTCCAAATCCTATATTTCTCCATCTACGATCTGTATATAAATAATACAAATTGCATTATATATTATGATATAAACCATGTTATAAATTCTATTACACATTATGATATAATCATACTATGTATCATATCAATATTAACATCACCGTGATGCAGTCATGCTTTATACCATATCATGAGTATCAACATCATCATTAGGGTTGGGATCCGGATCCGGTTCTTTTTTGGAACCGGTTCCATCACATTTGGCGTAACGGTTCCTGCAAACGGTTCCTAGATTGTAAAAAAAAAAAACAAAAAAAAAAAACGTCACATGCATTTCCATTAGAGTGCGGCACGGGCCGCATATTTCTGTCCGAACCCGACCGAGCCCGACATTATCTAATCACTAAAGCACTGAGTTTGTATCACACAGTTGTCATGGTTACAGGCTATTTAATAGGCCGGGCGTGCGCCGGGTGCTCAGCGGAGAGGGACACCTCCGTGTTTGAGACGGGAGCGGGCGGCGGGAGGTCTGACGCTTCCAGCGAGGGGAGCGGTAGAAATATAACAAAATAAGATAAAATAGGAGACACATGTCTCCCTCTTTTATTTAATTTTCAGCGTTTAATCAAGGCGGAGGCTGGCAGCGGGAGGTCCGCTTCCAGCGAGGGGAGAGATAGAAACAAACAGCCAATGTGTGTGTGTGTTCTGTTCAGGTGTTGTCACGTAAATAACAGTGCCCAAGCATGAATGCATATAAGTATTTTTTATTACATTTTATTACATTTTATTACATTACAATCAGAGAATCACTTTTTGTTGTTATATATTCTCAGGGAGATGATACAAGCTCTAAATCTGAAATACACACCACACAAATGTATATTTTCATCTAATTGTACTGTGCAACAGTTAGAATAAAGTTTTTGTATTTGTATGATTGCATTTGTGTTCATTATATACTTGTTTAAGTATAGCAAGTATAATGAATATAATGTAGGAATCGGTAAGGAATCGGACCGTTAAAATTCCAATCGTTAGAGTCCCAACCCTAATCATCATCATCAACATCATCCTTATACCATGACATAATCATACCATATATACCATACTGTCATCAATATCGCAATGATATAATCATACAATCATGCGACTCATACCATGATATTATACTATACATCATATTAATATTAACACCAATAATGATATTAATATTAATATTAATAACAATACTAACAACAACAATAACAGTAATATATCTATATATACGTACATACACACACATATATGTGTATGCATTAACTGGTTCCTGTTCGCATTTAGTTGTATCTATTAAAAAGATGCTGTTTTAGTAATAATTTAAGTCTAGTTTTACTGTTTTCTTGTGTGATGTGTCTGGGGAGTGAGTTCCATTCATACATCGCTCTGTAGATGACTGTTCGTTTGATAGTATTTGTCTTTCCTTTCAGTAGAGGGAAATTAACTGAAGTAGCATGTCTAATTGTGTAATTATGTTTGTCTGTACTGAAAGATAAGTTCTGATACAAAATTAACAGTTTTTTTTACAGAGACTTTTCTAATAAATAGTAGTAATGAATAGAGCAATCTATCCTTTACAAATAACCAATTCAGACTTACAGGCATTGTAACCACATTCATTCTATGAATACATCTGAGTGGTATGCAAGCTGCTCTATTCTGTATCATTTGAAATTTCCTCATCATTCCTCCTGTGGCATTGGACCATACTGCAGGGCAGTAGTCATGGTTTGACAATATTAAGGCCGGAGTTGCTTGTTTTCTGGCTCTTGGTGTTAAAAATGTCGCACCTCTTCTGATAGCAGAGATCACACCTCCCATTTTAGCAATTATCTTATTTATATGTTTTGTCCATGATAATTTGTTGTCTATGACGATGCCCAGAAGCTTGGTTTCATGCACTTAATAGACACATCATTTATTCAGAGGTTTAACTTTGGATTTGTGTTGATGTTGTGGTTAGTGCCAAGTACCATGCTATTAGTCTTCGATATATTTAGAACCAGTGTATTTCTTTTAACCCATTCAGCTACTGATTGCAGCTCCACATTTAGGGGGGGGGTAATCACTGTCCGAGGGCTGCCGTAGAATGGCAACGAGGATGTCAGCCGACCAACACTCGCTACCCGGTCCCTGGTTGCGGCGATTTGCGATGCTGGCCAGCTAGGAGTTAACTAGCACCCAGTACAGTACAGTCCTCTCTCGGCTAACTAACATTTAGCCGTGTTACTTACTGATCCATTAGAAAGAAAGCTAGCTGGACATCAGTGTTGAAGCCTCTTTGGTCACAGCTAGCTGGACATCAGTGTTGAAGCCTCTTTGGTCACAGAGCTCCCTCCATCTCTTGAACGCCTGACTGAGGTTTACTCTTGTTTTACCTCTTCTTTTATCACTCTCCTTTTTGCTCTTCTTTGCCTCCTCAGACAGATTAGCTCGTTTTCTTTTGGGAGGCCGTTTTTCACTTATCTCCAAACTTTGTCCCTCTGCCATTGTGCTCGTGACTCAACTATCTCATACCCCGGCCAGTTCCTCATAAGGACCAGCTCCAGTCCCTGATTGGCTGACCGACCAGTTTGGCAATACATGACGCATTTCCTGCCGTAAAGCAGAATTTTTCCGCGAAAATTCGTCCCCGGTGGCAGAAGCTTATTGCAAAGATTGCAAAGCCACTAAGTAAGCAGAAGCTTATTGCAAAGATTGCAAAGCCACTAAGTAACCTATGTAAACTCTGATTTTACTGTGTATACTACCCTGTGCAACGCACATTATTTTCATAATGATATATATAGGCAAAAATGCTGTCTGTTGCTTCTTTAAGACAAGTGGTAAATCATTGGTAAAAATATTGCACAGTAATGGACTAAGGCAGCCCCCCTGGGGCACACCACACATTACAGAATAACTGTCATTAAAGAAAACAGTCTGTGTCCTGTTATTTAAATAACTCTCAAGCCAAGATAATGCAGACTGATCAAAGCCATAACATTGCAATTTTTTCAATAATAATTTATGATTACTGATATCAAATGCTGCTGAGAAATCCAACAGGACAGCACAAACTGTTTTCTTCCCTTCTATTTCCCTCAGCCAGTCATCAGTCATTTGAGTCAGAGCTGTAGCTGTTGAGTGGCCTTCTCTGTAAGCATGCTGGAAATCTGTAACCAAACTATTTATGAACAGATAATTTTTAATTTGTTCAAATACAATGCTTTCCATAATTTTACTCAACACAAGCACTAGACTGATAGGATGACTATTCAATCCAGAAAATGTTAATTTCTTGTTTTTAGGCAGTGGTATTATCTGGCTCTTTTCCATTCTTTTGGACAAAGGCAATAAGTGAAACTACCTGGAGGTACTGTGAACATTAGTGAACATTATACCTGCTAAACATCAGCATGTTAACATGTTGAGTGACCTACATTAAGGGATCCATCACATGTTCTGTTCAGTTCTACTCATGTTCTCGTCTTCTGTGCTCCAGGTGGTAGAGGTTGATCCGCCTCCGCCCATGCAGGAAGCTCCTAAGAGGAAACCAGTGACACGTCTGGGACCACTGCTATCTACCATCACCCAGGAGAGGTACTGCAACACACACACCTGTGGTTTCTGTCTTCTCACTGTCTGTAAATCCACTCCAGGAACGCTTGAATCTGTTGTCTCAACCCTCAGAGTTCTTCTGTTTTTCCTGCAGTATCTTCATAGTGAGAACAGACTTACTGTCTCCATTAAACGTATGCTATATTACCAGTTAGCAGCTCCTGCTTGCAGTGTACTCAAGGATGTACAGACAACTGTCACTGAATTACTTTGATACTAATTAAATTTAAAAACTTGATTATTCTCAGGCATGTTCTGCAGCGCCTTTTTTTCTATGATTTATAATTGGATTTGTGGACGTTTATTCAGGATGAACATCAGAATTAATTATATTCTTGGGAAGTGTGAATCACATTACATCTAAAAAAAAAAACATGTCATATCAGGGCTGGGCGATATGGACAAAAATTCATATCGGTATTTTCAGGCTGAATGGCGATACACTATATATATCTTAGTATTTTCCACAAAATGAGCGACATGTTCAGTTGCAAGCTGATCTACGGCCTCAGTCCTGTATTATCTTTGTTGCGTTGATCTTGCATGTGTTTTTTCATCACACAGCAGGGCAGGTAAAAGAAGTTTAATTGTTGGAGGTGAGCTGTTTGCAGAGGTGCATTAAGAGCCTGTTGTCTGCAGTTTTTCATCAACATATCACTGTGGCTGATTCTGCTTTTGCTCTTCCTCCCTGCGCTATTATTAGACTTACCTTTATTCAAGAGAAGCTGCTGACAAAATTCTGCTAATTCAGTAATAAACACAATTAATTTCCTATTGATACTTCACAATAAAAGTTCTCTGTTATTTTGTCATGAAAAAACTTTTATTGTGAAGCACAAAAATAAGCAAATGTTGAATAAGCTGCTCTTTATTGGTTGGAATTTCCATCTGGGAAAAATCCAGGAAGTAAACAAGACGTTGAAGATGAGTACACTTGCAAGATAAGTGCAGTACAGTCAGAAAGTACAGTGCAAGTACAGTTTGATGAACAATGTTTGATGCATTTGATGTGCCGAATGTGCATATTAAAGGAGCAATAAGCGAAATTCATGATTTCTAGATTGAAGGAATTAAAAAAATCGCTATCTGCAGAACTAGAGGTGTAATTTCATCTGGAGTATAGCATGACCTCACACACCCTCTCTCTGTGTTGATCTGTTGATCTCCAGCCCATTGTTTACAAGCTGGTCCGGCTGCGCGTTCATGTACGTTCATGTGAACCCCCCCTACCTTCCCCTCCCCCTCTCTCGGAGCCCTTGGCCCTCCCTCCCTATAAAAGGCTACAGCCAGTGAGCAATGGCAGTGCGTATTTTCAAAGTGAAATGGCGGAGTCAAATGTCTGTTTTAATTAGTGTTACAGTAAGGTTAGGCACATGTTGCTATGTCGATTCAATTCAATTTAATGTTACAATCGTAGCATGGGTTAATGTCCAGAGCTTGAGTTATTAGCGGCTCGGTCCCAGCAATGGGTCAG
>NC_065527.1:32252539-32260520 GCF_006386435.1 Epinephelus moara | reverse complement strand
TGGCTGTTTAGGTTTTATTTCCTCGCCCCTGTGGCGAGTGAATCTGCCTGTAGTGAAACCAGGGCTAACCGGTGCTTCCTCCTCAGGCTCCACTTCACTCAGCTGCCAGCACAGCCAGTTAGCCTCCGCTAGCTTCCCAGCTAGCCCCGGCTCTCCGTTTGGATCCTACTGGAGAAGCGAGCCCTGGTTTGTTATTCAGGTTAATGTGGGAAGAAGCAGTGGGTTTATCGGGCAGCTGAGTGAAGTGGAGCCTGCGGAAGAAACACCGGGACCGTCTGGATGTGATAATCCGTGGAGATGCTGTGGTGCTCGGCTGCACAGACGAGGCGAGTGGGGGGTGGGGGTGGAGAGCAGAGGTAGAGGGAGGTGTGGCTCATGACACACTTTGTTTCGGTCTACAGGCAGTGCACAACAGCAAACCTAGCGGTGAACCAATTTCGCTTTTTGCCCCTTTAAGGCAGTACAGGAGGAGGTGCACATTAATTATCCTCCAGGACCGTAACATGCTCATGCTTGTTTAACCCAGACAATGTGTAATGCGACTGCAGTTGGTTCGGATTGAGGTTGGAACACATTCTCACCACAAATGAACCGCACCGGACTTTGTTTGTTACTGGACCAAGACCACCCCTTTAAGAAGGTCTTGGTCCGGTTGTTTTAGTGACAGAGCGCAATGCGTCATAATCTGAAAGCCACGCCCCCAAAGGGGAAACGAGGCCCACTTTCCCCTTACACTTCCCCCTCTGTTTCCAGCCTGTTGAGTTTTCCCGAAGTCCAAATGCCGAAAAGTTGTTGTGTGGTGACGGCAATATTAAGCTTATCAATATACTGTTGCCTCTCTGTTAGGCATAGTGTGCTGAAATAATCCTTTGCCATCTTATTATTAACTAAAATTATTAGCTAGCTATAGCTAATAATTTTAGTTAGCTAGCTGGCAATTCAGTCGTGGAGACTTGAAGGCGCAGCTGCGGAGGCAGAATGACAGCGAACAAGCAAAAAAGCGGAGGGGAAAGTGGGCCTCGTTCCCCCTTTGGGGGCGTGGCTTTCAGATTATGACGCATTGCGCTCTGTCTCTATTGCTGTGTGAAGACCTGCCCAAACGAACCACACATGGGGGCAAACAAACCTGAGTTCAACTGAACCGAACAGAATAGAGCAGGTGTGAAGGCACCCTTTAATGTGTCAGTGAAACTTCTGTAAACATCTGGATGTTCCTCACCACTTCTCCTTTCTCTATCTCTGTGTTTCAGTGTCTCCTGTCCCTCTCAGCTCTGCGTCGAGTGTCTGTCTGCAGTTCAGAACTTCGAGACTCACTTCCCATCTCTGGTCCACTGCTCGCTCTGCCGTTTCATCACCTGCTGCTCCACATCCTACGCCAACCACATGATCAAGTAGGTCACAGCTGCCAGTAACAATTTTTAGATCTGTTATGCTTTCATCTTTGGTTTAGGTTTTTAGATTTATCAGGTAATCAGCTTCTAAAATGTTTCTCCGAAGTGGTAGTGTTGCACGGTATACTGGTACCAACGGTAGACCGCGGTGCTAAAACACGACGGTACATATGATACCATAATGTTGGAGTACCGTAGTACTACGGTACCTCACGGAACCACTACTGTGGGATAAGTTCAAAGTCCAATCGCAAGAGGGTGAGTGTCCATGCGCCGTCCAATAAAAGCGCACGCTGGCCACCTGGCACTCAATATGCTGCTGCAGTGGTTTGTTTTCCAGTGACATTTCAGATGCTGCTGCAGTGGTTTGTTTTCCAGTGACATTTCAGGTATTAGCTGAGCTACTAAGTATCTTTAAGCAGTGAAAGTTATTATTTATTTCTTTTTACTTGTAGGCTAGATTTGTTTATATGATACAGTGATTTGTTTTCCACAGAGCTCTACGGTGCGAGAATTACCCTCACATTTGCAACTAAAAATAGTTTTGTGCAAGCAAAAGAAATCATTCAGAAGCACGCTGTGCGAGTACAGATTTCAACCAGCAGCAGAAACGAAAGGCAAATCCTGCTGGTTGTGGGTTGAACAGGGTTTACATACGGTGGCCATAGTGCTCCGCGGCGCAAGATGACAGCTTACCGGCAACCGAGAAGCCGGCTCTAGGTCCAGTAATTTCGTCTTCTTGGTGTCATGACTGCCCAAAAGTACCTGAACAGCTGAGCTGTGGTGGCACACAGGTATGTGATTTGTCAGAGGAGAAACGAGCCTTTCACATTTCTCTCTCTGTGGCAGGTAACGGTCCACAAACCTCACCGCACTTTAGGGACTGTTCTTAACTTGTCAGGGGAGGAGGGTGGCTGGTTGATTTTTGGTTGATTTTTATTTTATTTAGTTATTTTATTTTGACCTCCCCTATGTTAATCACTTATTGATGCTGTTTTTGAAGTATGAATAAGTCAATAAGTAATTTATTCCATTGAAATATCATTGATGTATTATAGAAAAGTGCCTCATTTTTGCTGTGGTATCGTGATACTACTCAGAACCGTGATACTTTCACTGGTATCGTACCGTGGGTCCCAATTTTGGTACCGTGACAACACTACAAAGTGGTGTCTGCAAAGGTTTTATTCTATTGGAACAACAATTCAAACACAAGATTTCATTTACTGAGATATGAAGAGAACATGTGATTGTTGTCATGTGAGTCTATGATTAATAAATGTCTTTAAAAGCTCATTGTTTATCAGCATTGTTGTAGATAAATTTTCTGTTGAGCGACTGACTAATGAACACTCACCTCCACTTCACCTCAGATGTCAAAGGTCAAATATCAGCCTGCGTCTGAACACATGGCCACTTGCCTATGTAATCCCAGACAAATTGCACTTATTTTGCATTTTAAAAATGTTTTTTTACCCATATGAGTGACCAACGCTGTCCCTCTCGTATCTGTTCGTTCTGCTACCACAGCCCAGGCAGAAGCGCACCAGAGCACTGGTGTTGAATGTCTGTCCCCCCTCCCCTCCATCGAATAGTGTTTCTCTGTTAAATGTTGCCTGCTATAGGGCTCCTTTCAGTGGTTAGCATTAGGGATAAGGTTTGAATAAGATTGAGGCAGGGGAAAACACCTTCTGACGGAGAAACGGTCTTTAACATAAAAGTGTCTCCTGATCTGCAGAACTGATTTAACGTCTGTGTTCTCTGTGAGCCGCAAGCATTCTTAAATCTTTTAGATGAAGGCATGTTAAACAACATACTTGTGATTGATGATATGGAGGTGTACAAACACCATCATGTTTTATCTCACAAAAAAAAGAAAAATCTTTTTATTTACTAAAATGTCACTAATATATTTTGTTTCATATTATTCATATTAATTGTTTGAAATGAAGGATTATTTTATCAATGGGTTTCTTTGACTTAAACAGACTGTACTGTATTTATGTGTGTTGATGCATATCTGGATGTCTTCACAGTAACCATGCGACCTGCAGGAAGAACCCTCCATACCTCAGCATCTTCCAGTCAGAACCAGGGTAACAGCTGCTTCACTTTTAAACTTATTAACTCACTCATTTGTTTTAATTAGAGTCATAAAGTTAACCTCAATCAATAGATTGAATGTTTTCTTTTCTTTTCTTGAACATCTAAGTGTATAATGTGGTTTTTGTCTATATATGAAAATTCAGAGTCACCTGAAATCTTACATCCTAATTATACAGACTCTTTTAGGGCCAACGTCACAATGATGTCATTCTATTAGTTGGAGGCAAAACCTGCCTCTCCACCACAGGGCTGTAGGCTGCATAGGAGTCTTAAATGTGGTATTGTTGTGTTTCTGGGAGCCAGAATAAAAGGGTTCATCGCCTCAAAATTAAATTTGATCACATACCAGCTGCCACTGTCCTTCAACAAAAACAAAGACAACTATGGTTAAATGTGATAAGACGAAAGGACTGGACGGAGGCAGTCATCAAAAATGCTCACATGTGCAGCACACACCTCATATCAGGTTAGGGAAGAGTATTTCCTGTTGTAGGGATGAATAACTTTATGTTAGTGTGCAGAAATTGGGGAGGTATTAAGAGGAATATTGGATTTCTCTGTAACGCGTAACTTAAGATCTGCATAGTAATCAACCACAAAGCTTCCTGTGACATCATCCATCCACTAAGTGAGAGCATACATATCGGCCAGTCTGGTCCCATTGGTCAATGTTTACTTATTCAAGTAACACTCACAGACTGTCCATTTAGTGCCAGAGTGCATTCCGACACTCAGAAAGAGTATTTCTGAATGCACCACGCATATCATCTTCCAATCAATCCAACAGAACTTGCTAACTAGCACTAACTAGTGTCTGTATAGAATTGTTTTGCCTCCAGCTGAGCCCTGCCCACCAAAAACATCATACTGTTTACTAACAGTAAAAGGGTCTATTTGAGGGTTTTGAAAATGAGTATTTGAAGTTGGTAAATCTGCATCTTCTGTACATGTATTGTGTGTTTTATATAAATGAAATCACAGGCTGAGAAGCACATTCATTTAAGTTTCATTCATTTAATGTCACACATAATAGCGTTCAGTTCAGTCTGAACCCAAAGATTCAGTTAATAATGAAACATCTGTACACTGACACTGGAACCCGAAATCACTCGGTATAGATCAGTCCTAATCAATATTTTATACTGGCATTTAATCAACTGTGTGTGTGAGATGTGAAAGTGAATAGTGGATGATCAAGTTGTTCAACACAAACTACTTAATCAGATGAAAATATGAAAATAAGTTTACAGACAAACAAGTGGTTCTAAAATCAGTTAATGCAAATTATTTATCAGTGATCAGATGTGTCTATAATGTGTGTACGTGTGTGTTTTGTTTTTTTCAGGTTGTCTCAGACGTTGAGGTGTGTGTCGTGCGAATTTACCACCTGTAGAGGAGACGTGATGGCGAATCACCTGACAGAGAGACCAGAACATTGCTGCATCATCTTGACACAAAATGGTAACATACATGCACATTACATTTAATTCCCTTGAGCCTTAAAGGAACACTTCACTGTCAAAATGATCAATGATCATGTTACCTAATTTGTGAAGAAAACTTTGATCGCATGCCTCCACAGTGAGCAAAGAATCCAAAAAAGGCAAACAATCTTCATGAATGGAAGTAATCAGGGTCCATGTTTAACAATAGCTAAACTTTATCAAAATATCCATTTACAAACTCTCACACAACTCGTGAATTATAATCCAAGTCTCATTTATCCAGTCACATGTTCAGTTCTTCACTAACACATTCATTTTCACTAAAATATTAGTATGTATAAGTCTCACATATGGAAGAGTAGTGCACCTGTTGAAGCACATGCATTTGAACTCTACTTAGATGTATGCATCCTTGCTTAGGCACGCTACTTGATTTACAAAGTGTTAATACTATAAGGCTGTAAGTACTAAGCCTATGACTGGATAAATGAGACTTGGATTATACTTCACGAGTTCTGTGAGAGTTTGTAAATGGACATTTTGATAGTTTTGCTGTTGTTAAATGCAGGCCCCCTTCTTCTGTTTTTGGTTTCTACATTGGAGGCATGTGAGAAAATCAAAGCTTTCATCACATATTCAACATAAAATGCAGCAAATAATTAATATACAAATGATCATTTGAAGTATTCCTTTAAAATAACCCTGAACTATGTATTAAATATAAACTTTTATGATTTGTGGGGACCTGTGAGTCTCCACAATGTGAGTGTGTTACAGATTTAGGAGTCGCACACACACACACACACACATACACACACACACACACACACACACACACACACACAGAGTCTGATATTTAAGGAAGTTGTTTTTATCCGTTTATTCAATCTTTTTTCTTTAAATGAAGCGGTCTGACAGTGATTGTCTCAGTCTGAGTGAAAAACACATAACACAACAAAAACACCAGTCAAAATTTGGTGAGTTTGATGTGAAAGGCTGAAGTTTGACTCAAAGTTACAGTGTGTTGAGGTTTCTTTAATATAAGATACACCTTTATTGATCCCCAAAGGATAAATTCAGGTGTTGCAGCAGCACAAAGACAGAAGTAAGATAAACAGAGAAATGAATCATAATCAAATTATGATAAATATTATATTATAATAATATAATTAGTAAATTATATTATTATAAAATAAGAATTAAGGGGCAAGAGGGTTCCAGGTTCAATCCCAGGAGGGAGCCCTTCTGTGCGGAGTTTGCATGTTCTCCCCCTTTCAACGTGGGTTTTCTCCTGGTACTCCGGCTTCCTCCCACAGTCCAAAGACATGCAGGTTGGGGATAGGTTAATTAATGAGTCTAAATTGACTATCTCTATGTGTTAGCCCTGTGCGATACTCTGGCGACCTTTCCAGGGTGTATCCTGCCTCTGGCCCAATGTCAGCAGGGATAGGCTCCAGCCCCCCCCTCCCATGACCCTCAAGAGAATGGATGGATGGATGGAAAATAAGAATTATAAGAAGTACATACAACTAGAATAAGAATAGAATTAAAGTAGAAACTATACAAGAGTAACTAAAGACAAATCAGGAGGTGAAGTGACCTGTTGTTGTTAATACTGTAGTATGTATATAAACACCAGTATTATATATAGTTAAGTGATTTTATCATCTTTTAAATTTACTCAGAGTTGTATTTGTAAAAAACAGAAGAAAAAAAAAGTCGGGGTGTGAACTGAGATAAATGGATTAGCGCAATGTTGAGTCTCAAGAGGCTCTATGTTAACCTGGCTAGATTGCAATGGTAACTGATGCTGCATGCCCAAGCAGGTCAGGACCTGTTTATTTTCAGTTTTTGGACTGAAAAGTATTTTTAGCATAAAAGAAGTCCTTTGGAAATAGCGTCACTCTATACTTTGCCTATATCCATGGGTTAACAGCACTAACTACATTTTGGTCAACATTGAAATGATAACTAAAAATAAATTTGTTGTTATCTATTTTATCTTGTGACAAAGTTTAAAAGTTTGATTTTCTTTGTTTTATAGAAAGAAAACTGTATTAATAGTGCACTAAGTACACAATCTAGCTCAAACCCTCAGCAGACCACAGTAAGTGAAGTTACTGCAGTCTGCTGTGGTATCTGCTTTGGGATCCTACTGGATGATTTTACACTCCTCCCATTGGACGGGGCTTTTCCATTAGTACTTTGTGCCCCGCCAAATAAAACTGTGCCACTTTGATTTGAATTTCCATAACCAGCTTAAACCCGCTAAGTCGCACCTGAGTTGGACCATCTCCAGGCAAAGCACTGCTGACCGCCTTAAAGCAGGCTTCGGAGACGTTAGACGGGCTTCGTCATCATTCAGTGACGATTCACGATCCATTTCATCATTTCATCTCTGTTTGACAGCAAAATGATTGAGGTCATGTCCATCTATTGTACAATAAGTCGGTAACATAACTGTGGTGATAGGCCTATTCATCAGTTCCTGACACACCTTCAAGCAGGTCTCCCTGTTGTAAGGACAAGCAGGCCAGCAGATTTGTAGGGAAACAGGTTACCTCAGGCTACTGCTTCCGGATTTTACTGACCGATTTCACTCTGCACATCTAACATCACACAACAAATCTGTTTGAGATGGCTCTACCCTGAGGAAGGAGGATGGTGGAACTGGCATTGCAAAGAAAATACCCAGAGTGTGGTAAGTAACGTAAGCATTAAGAAACTAGAAGTCACATCATGAAATACCCGTCACCCTAGCTGTATATACTGACTGACAGGCAGTGTTCAGTTAGCTAGTGTTAAAAGCCATTATTTTATCTTCTGTAACTTCCCATCATCACTGACACCATGTCATCTATGTTTTGTCATTCACATAACAAAGTTAATCCAGGTAGCATTATGGGGGTCTATATAAATATATATGTGTGTGTGTGTGTGTGTGTGTGTGTGTGTGTATCTATGTATATATACATACACACACACACACACACACACACACACACACACACACACACACACACACACACACATATATAT
>NC_065527.1:32239384-32251744 GCF_006386435.1 Epinephelus moara | reverse complement strand
GTGGCAGCAGTGATCGTCTGTTAAATCAGTCTGTAAATAATATTTTGACATTATTATTATAATCATTATTACTTTAATGGCATCCGAAGATATTGATGCATTGAACAGGTGACAGTCTGCGGTCATTCTCAAAACGCACTTCGGGGGGCACGAGTCATGTGCGCCACTTCACCACCGACCCGTGCGTAAAAGCGCAAATAGCCCTCGCGAGCTGCTCTCTTCATGCCTACAGGGCTGTCCCTCCTTGAGGCAATGAATGAGGAACTAATCGCCCCGGCGTTTAATACGCAAAATGGGGTCAAACCCCTGGCGGCAATTAGGTGTCCGGCGGCTATATGCCACCGGGCGACTATTTGGAAATATACGGTATGTGACAATAATCATATGTGTATAATAACAGGAGAAGTGTGACTAATGATAACAGCAACAGCAGGAGACATCTGGCAGGACCACGGCAGCTCTTGTCGTTATCACGAGATAACAGTACACAAAAAAAAAAAATACATGGCCGTTCTCATCTTCCGTACTGGACAGCTATGTTGTCTTTGCAATAATACGTCGGTTATGCCCAGGTATTGAATCAAATGTGTTTTAAGACATTTTTGCTTCGTTCACCTTATTGTCTATTTGTCTCATCGTGTTTCATGGACACGGCGATGTGAATAGCGCTGTTTCAGCTCACTTCTGCTCACTTTTGAGGACTTCCGGGTCTGTTTTCCTCTGCTGAATGAAACCATGGCGACACGGAATGCGGGTACCTTATTGGTGTAACGCGATCACGTGACGACCATGCCACCACTCGCGTATCAAATCTCATTACGCTCAGGCAGAACTGATCATTCTGCTCAGACGGAACAAGCGCCGAATTACGACCCCGATCACAGGACTCTTGCGGGGTTATGAGCTACGAACTCCCGCTGATTAGCTGAACATGTATCGATCTTTTTTATGAAGTAAAGATTGTGTAGTCCCCAGATGTCGGAGCGGAAATCAGTTTCTGTAAGACTTTTCTGATTCACCATACGGCCTATAACAGCTGATCTGAATACACATCAGTTTGCAGCGAACTCATAAACAATGTCCTCTACAAGTGTTAGTGAAGATAGAGATGGATAAAATACATTGTATTCTAATAATGAATTTGATTACTTAAATTATTCTGTTTGTTTCAGAAAACCCCCTTTACTTCTTTTATTATTAAGGGTGCAAATTTATTCTTTACACTTAGTGTTAAGTGGCATTTAATTGGGCATCAACTCTATGCAGACCCTACGCCGTAGCCTACGCATGTGGCCTACACTATTGTGAGCATTTATACTTGTTCAGTGGTGTGTCTGTGTCACTCTGCAGTTACACCTCCAAAACGCTAGTCGACGGTGGGGTTTCTGTGAAGTGCTGAAAAGTTCAGTTGATTCAAAACACACATTAAACATTATTACTTATAAAGACAATTTCAAACACACAAGTACACAAATCAGTACACAAATCAGCCTCACTAAAACTCGTAGGATTCACAGACAAAGCACTTGTCTTTTGCTGGACACATTTTCCCCACGAATCCAACATGCTAATTTTTTAAGCACAACCCTATGGCATTTTACATTGTATAAATTAGCCATGCGGCTAACAGACTTTTTCTCTACTCATATGAAGTCAGGAACAACAGCAACATTTAACAAAGGTAATGTTACAAAATTTGGCTCCATTACAACTCAGGGTTCACTGACAAAACAATTGGCATATATTAAACATGTTTTCCAAACAAATATAACATGCTAACGTTATTGGCACAAGCCTATAGTATTTTACATTGTATAAATTAGCCTAGTGTCCAGCGGAGATGTCATCTACTCATATGAAGCCAAGATAAATCACACACAAGATTTAAAATGCTATTTTTGTGGAGGCTTTATTGTCTTCACAATTTATTGTTTCTTATCTGTGAAATAAAATAAATAAAAGCTATGTTTCCAATGAGGGAAATGGTTTCAGCTTACAAAAATAGGCAGGAGGTCCCCATTGCTGTGATGTGTAGTTACATTTCTGGGGAGGTGCACGTCAAGCGTAGGTCACTAGGGTTGTGCCGATGGGCGATCCGATCGCCCATCGGCGATAGAAGGGTTGTTTCACGATGTCTTTTTTAAATGACGATGCAATCGCGAGGTGTGTGGGGGAGACAGCGCGTGTGCGGAGCATGCTGACGAGATCGAGGCTGAACAAGGCTGAGTGAGACAGAGGGAGGCTGCTTAGTGAGGGTGGGGGGAGAGGGGGGAGATCAACGCTTCCGCTCGCTCGACACAAGCATACTCGGGCGTACTATAAGCGGAGCGGACTCCGCGAGGAATGTCCGCAGTCATTCAGGCTTTCATAGTCGAGCGCACTTCCGCGTTGTAGTTTCCTGTAAAAATGTCCGTGAAAAATCCCTGCGATGTGAAAAATACATGCCGAGCAGTCACTGGTGCACGGAGCGGAGTCCGCGCGGTCGTAAAATCTGAGCTTTGTGCGCACAGGGCTTGCGGACGTCCGCTTTGAGTCCGCGCGGACCTCCGCGGAGTCCGTTCCGCGTATGTTCCGCCCGAGTATGTTCGGGCCTTAACGCGCATGTCGCGGAGCGGTGAACAGACCAAACAACACAATGTCAGGAGAAATTGAAAAGATATGCTGTCTATGTAAAGTCAACTTGCTAATTAAGGAGCCATTACATGTTCAAGAGTTTTATAAAGCTGCTCAAACGCCAAAGAGAGGCTATAAGTGAACGTTTCAGCGGCGACGCGTAATGACCCCCCTGGGCGATGACATCGTTCATTGGCGATTTCACTAGATGGCGATAGGACGATAGGATATGGACAAGATCGCCCAACTCTATAGGTCACAGCGTAGGCTCTACATTGACGCAGAGCCTATGCTGTAGGTACATCATTGATTCGACCTAGAAGTATAAATCCAGCATAAGTCTGTTCAGTATTTACACAGTAGTTTGGCCATGGGCCCGACTGATAAAAGTTCTTACCTAGAAAATGAAATGTGTGAAAAAATACACTGTGTAGTAGGCATGTCAGTTTTGGTTTATTTTGCTTTCAAAGGCTCAATACCCATTAATCATTTAGTGGTGGTGAAAATTTGATATTTTGTGATGTAAATGTCTAGCAGCTGTGCTCATTCGCAATTACCACTGGTAGCACCACCGAGATGGTGTTGCTGCAGAAATATGGTGGCCACCCTCTGGTCTCCCCCAAGGTTGCCACAGTGAAAAAGCAGTTCAACTTTGAACTGCAAAACCCTTTTAACATTGAAAACTAATGTATGTTAGCACCACTAGCTGTGTTGACATTGCTAACAGTCCTAATGGTGTTTACTGTGATGATATAGCAATGCTAAAGGGGGTTTACCGCTCAATTCAAATAAACACAAGAAGTTTGTGCTCTAGAAAAGGATCAGCACTCAGTGAATAACCTCCTAAGCCCTATGATAAGCTATTATGGCAAGGCTTAACTATACAGACCAGTGAGCAGTGATAACTAACATGTCTTTGGGGTCAGGTGGGAACCTCCTTTCACCAGTGTTTCGTCTAGTTGGTCCCACGACACCTCCAGGAGGCTAGACAGTGATCTCTGGCGTCCCAGAGACACTCCCCTTACTGCTCCCCACACCAACCCAATAACCTCCTTTACCTTACTTACACATGGCTTTCTCAGCCCAAACAGCACTGCCACCTTCAACCAAACCCAGGCTCCGTACATGCGAGCTCCAGGTAGAAGCAGTGCTGATACTACCTTTCCTAGCACATTCACCATACTCTATTTCACACGCTACATAGCATTAACTACAATTAAGCTAAAGTTAAAGGAGATAAATAAACTTACAGGATCAGCAAACACACTCACCTTGTAGCATGGTCTCAAACAAAAGGGATTCAAATAGGCCACTCCCACACTCAAATAACCTTCCTCTTCCTGGATTTCCTCCTTACTTACACATGGCTTTCTCAGCCCAAACAGCACTGCCACCTTCAACCAAACCCAGGCTCCATACATGCAAAATTGAGCTGCTTACTCACCAAGGAGAGCTGGGGACAGACCTGAGGGTTGCTACCATGTTTCCAGAGCAATGCTGTTGGGTCAGGACAGCATTACTAGTGGTAATTGTCAAATGAGCGGCACCCAAACCTGGTCTCACCAGACCCAGGGGTGCACAGTGTATTCAACCGAAGAGTAGCAAAATTAACCTACAGAGTGACATGTGTTACCAGTCAAAAATATTCTCGAGGTTTAAATGTTGACATCTCTAATATACAGGAATTGTCAACTAATGTAGGTGAACAGCATTACCAAAGAAAGTGAAAGCCAACCCCAGCTCTGTCCAGTTTCACCTCGTTGTATTTGTGTTTTTTCCATGCCGTGTCCACAATTGTCATTGCTTCCTCTTGGATGCCTGCTGCTTACAATCTGGCACCTGATGGCTACCTTTTTATGAAGTCCTGACCTCACCTGACCGCTGTGCCAAGAAACGTCCCAAATACAGCATAAAAAGAAATACTGATAAATACACCGCCACACACTGAGAGTGGGTCTAAAGTGATGACTGAGAAGATTTACTGCTCTATGGGTCTATGTATTGTTTTTTAGGAAATTCCTGCAGGGTACCTTTTAATATTGATCATAGTGAAGATGTTGCCATGTAGGTCCTCTTGTTGTAATAATAATAATGATTTCATGTTTCTTCTCTTGCTGCAGCACACAATACTCCAGAGAAAGCTCCTCCAACCTACTGGACCTTGGATAAATTGTTATCGTCCCTAGAAGCTGAATTTGAGTCTGAGCATGTGCTTGATGAGGTTGGCGATATGTCTGACCTCAGTGAAGACCAGGAGAGTGAAACCCCTCCCCAAAACCCTGAGGAGGAACCAGGTCAGCAGAACCAAAAACCTGAGACAACCCATGTGGGGAAACCATGTGGCCCAACGTGTCGGAAGAAGTGCTGGAACAAAATAACTGAAGAAAGGAGGTAGACGGTTCATGCCACGTACCAAACCATGACCTATGAAGAGAAGAAGGCATTCACTTTCACCAGCCTTTCTCAACACCAGGTGGCACGTCTCACTTACGATGGTTATAGCAGACGCAGGAAGTCATTCTCTCACCATCTTGTAGATGACCTGGGTCAGTCACAAGAGATATGCAAGACCTTTTTTCTTACAACTCTGGGATACCATCCAAAAAATGACAGGCTCATCCAGTCAGTCATTGACAACAGCTTCCCATTAAGCCTGACAACCCCAGCGACCGCCATGGAAGACACACCCCAGCCAGTAACATGAAACTGACCCCAATTTACAATCAATCCAGCTGTCAGCTGTTGTAACGGAATACAAGGAGTTTGCTGCAAACCACCACTGTTTGAAAATAACAGACCAGAAAGTCATAAAGAGCAGCAACATCAGCTTCACCAAGCTGAGAGAGGAGCGGTTTCTCTGCATAAGCTCCATGTGAAGGCTAAACATCAGGCTGCCAACTATGACCTCACTGCAGACTGCTCCACAAGCGGCAAAAGGGAGCATCACTGCAGAAACAAGGTGACAACCTGTCCATCCACAGCGTGGAGGAGGTGACGCCAGCTTTGAACGCTTTGCCACAGCTAGCAAGAAGACAGGATCAAAGAAAAAGAGTATGTGTGTGATCTGGCATGAGGGGATAGCTGGGAGGAAGCCAGAGGAGGTGGCATCAACGTACTCTGCAAAGGGAGCATGACTCCACTAAAGAGATGACACACTAATACTTTGAACTGGCTCAAAATACTTTATTATGTATACATGCACTGGTGAATGCAACTTTTAAAACTACGTGTACTTTTGCACTGTTTGGTGGATATTTCCTTCATCTACATTTCTGCCCTGGTGGGATCTGACTGAAATTAACGTAATAAATAGTGAAGTCACTTCAAATTTTGTCAGGTCATAGGAACATTTTGAGCAGCTTCTCAGAACACCTTTTTTTTTTTTTTTAATCCCATTAAGACTTTTTTGGTGACTTCTTTTTTACTATCATATTTGAATATTTATTCACATAATAATTCATAATACATTATACTTAATAATCCGGCCTTAACATTTCCCTATACCCTTCAGTTACCAGCTTCTCACAATAACAACAGCGTTTAATGCTGTTTGTGAATATGAGTGAAACTAAATGTGACTGAAAGTTATTGGGAAAAAATAATTAAAATATTTTTAAAAAACAGAAGAAGCACCAATACAAAGAAAATTATATTAACTTTGAGTCACTGGGACACATTACATGGAAGTCATTGAAAAAAGTCATTATTTTCTATTTATAATATTTATGTAAAACAAATGCACTACGGTAGTGTAGTGGTTAGCACTGTCGCCTCACAGCAAGAGGGTTCCTGATTCGAACCCAGGAGGGATCCTTTCTGTGTGTAGTTTGCATGTTCTCCCCGTGTCTCTAAATTGGCTGTAGGTGTGAATGTGAGTGTGAATGGTTGTCTGTCTCTATATGTCAGCCCTGCGATAGTCTGGCAACCTGTCCAGAGTGTACCCCACCTCTTGTAAGACATTGATGATCCCTCAGTCAGCCCCCCAGCAGTTAACCTGTGCACTGGGAGGGGAGCTAACCATTCTCCTGCTGCCAACATCAGGCGAAATGAGTTAAGAGACGTTTTATGGTGCTGCTCTGTCTCCTCTGCCTGTGCCCTTTTTGAGCTCTGCAACATCATGAGTCATAACTATGTTTTTCACTGTGAGAAAATGGACATGCGGTGTTCATAGGTTGTGGCGTGAGAATTTGTGAAAAGAGTTGATGGTGTGAGTCTATGACAGGATATGCACAAGTTTGCAGCTGTACCAAGTAATGTGCATGGAGAGCTGAAAATCATGTGCACTGCTCAAATTTTACCTGCACTACTGTGCATATGTACAACGACATACCTTCACGATTGCTGGCGGTTTTCATCATGGGGTGGAGTGAGAGATGAAGAGGCGGCCTGGGCGTCCTGCTCTTGATTTCCAGCACTTCAGCAGTGTTGCATCCTCAAACTCTGGAAAAGTGGTGGAACTGCAAACTAAGGACATCTGTGCATAGAAAGCAGAGCACTGTGATGAAGCTGAAGAATGCACATTATTCAGAAGAGGATCAAGGAGCATGTCGGTGAAACTCTCCCATGATTAGGAGGAATTCACACCCCTGGACCTCCTCATGGAGAAGACCACTCCTGACACCCTGAGCAGGTCAGGCCTGCAGACATCCTGACCAAAATCCACCCACTGATGACACCACCCTGCCATGTGTTTTTCTGAAAGTCTTGCACAAAATGCTGCAGATGAAGAGTAAGCAGTAAGAAATGGGATTGTATATATCAACTTTTTCAAAGAAAATATTCTGCTTTTCATTGAATTAGCTTCATTAAACTTAAATGTTATTGAAATAAGTTAAAATGTCTAACATAATAAACACATTTTACTGTGATAGAGTGCAGCCTTGTTCTTTTTTTGTTATAAATACTAGTAAAGACAAGGATGATGAAATTTATTATTGTGATTGTCATCAAGGCAACCTCAATAGTGAAGATGTCACAGATGATGAAAATGAAGATGATGATGTAAAGTTTAATTAAAGGGAATTGTTCCAGTAGAGATTTAGCAGTTCTGAAACCAAGACCCAGACAGAGACACAAACGCCCACAGGTTTGTGTCATTCTTTCATGTTCCACCCCAAACTCCTACCGCTGTGGCCGCTGCAGGCGCAGCCTATTCAGCTGTCATTATGTTACAAGGCACAGCTGGATAGGTGCTAACATTTCATTTATGACAGTGTCACCTAATTGTGTCAATTAATGGAACGAGTCAAAAACAGACTGGAATACTGAAATGCAACACTTTTTTTTTTATCTCTAAGACTCAGCCTTATCTCACCCTATCTCTAAGGGCCATTTCATAGTTGACGCACGCAACGTGAGCAAGCGACGAGCAATGCACTTCCTTTCATAGTCAACACACTGAAAGCAAGTGATGCGGGCGACACTTGAAATGCAATACATGGCTCGTGCAATAGGGGGTAGCAGAGTCGACGGTACATTCCGGCTAGCTAGTACTGCTGTAGCTAGCTAGTACTGCTATTTTATTAGATAGAGTGCAGGGCACTTGAACTGTCATATAAATGGGGGTGTGCCCGTATGAGTTTGCAAAGTTTTTCCTCCTCACCTGCCATATTTCATACCTGCTTCTTCTGTGAATAAGAAAAGTGGTTAATTTCAAGTACGCCACTTGCATTATCACCCCTGCTGGCAATGCATGGTATTACATGCGTCGCGTATCAATGATACCAATCAAAATGGACGACACATTTTGAGACGCAAGCCATCATGGCGGCCAGGGCATCTCGATGCGTCCCAATGCGTTTGCGTCTGCGTGCCTTTGTATCGACTATGAAACGGGCCTAAGGCTCAGCCTTAAAGATAAGGCAAGGAGCTCAGACATCCAGAGGGAGCTCAGAGTAGAGCCACTGCTCCTTTGCGTTAAAAGGGGTCAGTTGAGGTGGTTCGGACATCTGATCAGGATCCTCCTTAGAGCTTAGATCGGGCCCAAAAAATTCAGTCCGACCCGGCTCCGAGCCAGTGCACGTTATGTCCGGGACTGGCCCGGCCCGTCCAATTAACTGTAATTATGGGCACGAGCCTGATTTAAACCCGACATTTTTCACAAAGTTGGCTGTTATAATTAACGCTAAGGACACACCGAGCGCGTTAGTGCCACGGAAGTCCTGCGAGTGTCCTCGCAGGCGCTTGACTGTCCACACAGGAAGCGCATTTCTCCTGCGCTCTCCGCGCCGGTTAAACATCGACTCCACTCGTCTGTTCCTGTCAGCATGGACGTCGGAACTATTTTCTGAGAGGGGGGGGCGGGATTTTTGTTGGGAGGGGCGGGGGAAGCACGCACACTTATCAATGATTAAGGATTTGATTTGAAGTTATTTTATAATAACATGCAGTTATAAGAGAACTAGAATGGATGAACACGGCATCTTTATTGTTAAGAAAATGAAACTTTGATAACTAAATCAAGCCATTTAAGGAACATAACATTATTTGTAACCTTGAATGAAAAAAAGAAAAGTCTGCGCTCCTGACTCAGGGCTTTCATGCATTTCCAAAAGTGGACCTTCTCTCAGTTGACCTACTGATGAAGATTTTAAGCAGGGTCGAGACATCGCTTTCATCCATAAGGTCACTGTGAGCGTTCATAATGGCCAAATGTGTTAGTCTCTCCTGCGTCATGGTGTTGCGCAGCCAGGTTTTCAGCCTGCGCAAGGCTGAGAAAGAGCGCTCGGATGCCGCGACAGATATGGGCAGGGCCAGACAGAGCTTAATGAGCTTCTCCACCTCCGACAGCATGGAGCGGGTTTGGGGCTGCAAGGTTTGCAGGATGGACACAACATCCTGGATGCCAAGGCTACTGTATGTAGTCAGGCAGGTTGCATATCACATCAAAAGCATAGATCTATGCATTAATGATATGAAAGAGATAAATGTAAGTCAGACAAATTGAGTTTAAATTCAGATTCTTTATTTTTTAAAGCGTAATGTAGTGGGTAGGGAGGCTGGGGTGCGGGGGTGCGGATGCAGCCGCACCCCCCGCACCCCTAGTTCCGACGTCTATGCCTGTCAATACTCGTTTTTTCACTTCAACAGGTCATTTTAAACATGGGCAAGTCCATATTGTCATCGTTTTTTATAACGTAATAAGTTAATGACAATTTGTCATTGCATGTCCATGTATTGAGCGTGTTGGGTAAACACTGAATGAATAGGGCATATTTTTTGGAGGCAAGGAAAGGCGCTGTCCCTCCCACTTCTCTAATCTCTACCACCACTCGATAGATACATTTGTCTTAAATTTTGGTCCCAAATTTGTCGAAAACCCATCTTAGTGTGCTTTTCTCTCTCCTCTCTCCATCCACCTGAGAGGTGTGACTTATTTAACAGCATCATTACTACACAGGTGAGCCTTGGGATGGTCACAATAAAAGTCATTTAATGCTCTTATGATGGAGCATTACTGACATTTGTGTCCTATTTATTTTTTCTTATTGACAATATGCCAGTATTTAGGCACCTCAACTCTTACATGAAGAACTACGGCCCTTGAGCCACTGTTAAATGTTTCATTAGATACCCATAACCCAAATTTTCAGCTGAGGGATTATGTTGTAGCTGTCTTCATGGCACAGCCCTCTGGTTCAATCTGAGTTACTTTCAACCTGTTTATACGAGACATCAGCACAACAGAGTCACAAGCTCATGATGTGAGCACTAGCCTAGCCAAGGATTAATAATTCAAATCCTGTACATCATAATGTTTCACAGCTTCAATTTGATGACTTAAAAAAGGTGGTTCTTGTTTTTAATGGAGATTAAAGATTAATGATGATGAATGCATTACATCTAGCCACGTACTGTTGTTAAGTACAAATTCGAGGTACTTGTACTGTAGTTTACTCAGATATTTTCATTTTATGCTTCTTTATACTCCACTGGGCTTGGACGGCATCTGTTTTTTCATAACTTCCTGAAATGTCACCGGGGTACGTGGTATTTGACGGTATCAGTGTGCAGTGCTACAAACATATGATGATTTTATGGAATATGATGCATTGCTGTAGATTAAACCACACAGCAGTTTATAAAGGAGTTCAAATGAGCACAACCTTAAACAGCTACAGCAGTAAATGTGACATACACATTATTACAGCAGGAATATTAATCCAAATGCATCACATAGAATAGGTAAACACTTAAAATATACATACTTTAAAATTAAATAATTGAACTACATTTTAATTAAAATACTTTTACTTCAGTAAGGTTTTGAATGCAGGACTTTTATTTGTAATGGAGTATTTTCACAGTGTGGTATTAGTACTTTTACTGCAGCAATCTGAATACTTCCTCCTTCACTGTTCTTATTGTCATTTAACTGTTTGTTGTTTCAGAGTTGCGTGTTAACGGAGCTGAAACACAGAACCAACAACCAACTCACAACTCTCACAGGTAGATATTGATCTTAAATACTCTGATCACTAATAACGTACTCATCAATCGTTCCAACTCCTTCGCAGTAAAAGTCCTCCAGGAAGCAGAATTTTAGGGCATTTAATGTGAAGGATAAGCACACGTGTTTTGAGTTCATTCTAAATGCTTACATGTTGCTCCTCTTGTTTCTGTTTGTGCTTCAGATATTTTCTGATCTAAACCACTTTTATTCTTATTTAAAGGGGCAAAAAGCGAAATCGTTTCACCGCTAGGTTTGCTGTTGTGCACTGCCTGTACACCAAAACAAAGTGTGTCATGAGCCACACCTCCCTCTACCTCTGCTCTCCACCCCCACCCCCCACCCACCTTGTCTAAACTTAGTTAAGCAGTTAGTGATGTCTTTCACTCACTATCGGTCTCTGCTGTGTTTAGCTATTCCCCTGCCTACTTCAAATGATGGTACCTGAAATAAATGTAATATATTTGCTGAGATGGAGGCGAGGCTCAGTGACTAGAAGAGCTGGTAGAAGCGCTCCATAGCTCTAAGTTACTCCAGTAGCCGGTGGCAGCCGACTCGGCTAGAGCCATCGCCGGATCCCGGCTAGTGCTAACACCGGGAGCTAACGCTAACGTTCCTACTCTTCTCCGTGAGTGAGAGCGATGTTTTAGTAGCTTTTTATAGGGAGGGAGGGCCAAGAGCTCCCAGAGGAGGGAGGAGGCGGCGATTCACATGAACGTACATGAAAGCGCAGCCGGACCGGCTTGTAAACAAGGGGCTGGAGATCAACACACAGGGAGGGGGTGTGACGTCATGCTATACTCCAGATTAGGGATGCACCGAATATTCAGTAACCGAATATATTCGGCCGAATATTGCAAAAAAAAACACACATTCGGTATTAGGTGGAATAAGTGAAAAGCAAGGCTGAATAATAGCGGAGTGTTTTGATAACGCAATCAAACAGCGTGCGGTGATGGACGGAGTAAAATGTCGGCAGTGTGGCGATATTTTACTCCGTCCGTCACCGCACTTGCATTTGCGACTAAATATGTTTTGTGCGAGCAAAATAAATCATTCAGCACGCTGTGCAAGTACAGATTTCAACCAGCAGCAGCAATACACGGCGCAAGATAAGGCTTACCAGCAACGGAGAAGTCCGGCTCCAATAATGTCCTCTTCTTGGCGTCATGACTGCCCAAAAGTACCTGGACAGCCGAGCTGTGGCGGCACACAGGTATGTGACGTGTCAGAGGAGCCACGAGCCGTTCACATTACTCTTTGTGGTAGGAAACGGTCCACAAACCTCACCGCACTTT
>NC_065527.1:32222860-32238334 GCF_006386435.1 Epinephelus moara | reverse complement strand
ACAGTAACGTTAACTCAGCGGGTTGACAAAGTGCCTCTGCTGTTTCACACCATCATTTCCCCCTTTTACTCTGTGTGGTAACATCCCTAGAGGAAATATTAAAAATGCTGGGGTGTTGTTGTCATACAGTTGTCTACGGCAGCAGATTGTTCTGTGTTTCTACTGGTCGAAGTGACGGCTGTGATGGGAGAATTGGATCTCAGTTAAGGGCAAGTGGTCCGTAACTTTAATTTTGGAGACAAAAAAATGTAGACTTGGCGCCCTGTGGTCCATTGCCCAATAGGAGATGTAGAATACTCAAAAGTACTTTAAAAGTGCTTGAGTTACTTTTCTCAGGGAGTAACTTTGGAAGTACTTTTAAAGTAGTTGAGTTACTTTACTCAGGGAGTAACGCAGTAAAGTAACTGGTTACTTTTTTAAAAAGTAACGCAGTAACGTACTTTGATTACTTTTAAAGTAACCCTTACCCAACACTGCTCAGAACCGTGATACTTTCACTGGTATCGTACCGTGGGTCCCAATTTTGGTACCATGACAACACTAATCTGGAGGGGGTTCATCTGCAAAAACTAATGAAAAACTAAACAACGGTATTCGGCCAAGCTTTTAATTTTATTCAGCTTCAGCTTCGGCCACAAATTTTCATTTCGGTGCATCCCTAATAAAACCCATAAAACAGGTCTCGAAATACCAAAATTAAATTGTTTTTACCCGGTTTCTGTAGAACAAAAGAATTATACTCAATTTTCAAAAATACAAATACAACAGTAATCAGTTTCAAGAAAGTATATATTTTTTTCACCAAAGAAAAAGAATGTTCCGTTCCGTTCAGTCAGTTCAATCCAGTTCAAACAAAAAAACTCCACTCCGAAATTTCTAAATAACACACAGTTCACAGTTCAATTCAGTTCAATCCACATAGTTCGCTAAACAAAAGAAAACTCCACCCCAGGTTTTCTCGTAAACAAGGATGTAAAGAAAATCCACTGTTCGCTCTGACTCAGTTCAGTTTCAAAACAATAAATCAACCCGGCCCGAAGGTTCCAAATAAGGAATAATGAAACGGAAAGTAACCCCCGGCTTTTGCCAATTCAGGGGACCGTGGGTGAATGCCGTAACGCTCCGCCGTTGTTTCGGGCGCGGAGGCTCTGTAGGATCCCTTGATATCCGTGGCGGAATCTCTGAGGTGAGGCCGATGGCCGGATGGATGATATTCCACAGGGAAGCGCTTCTATTTCATGGACTTTGAGCGGTGTAAAATGCCGTGGTAGGCCGAATGCACAGAGGACTTCTGGCTCATTTCTCACTCGCTGGCGACTCTCTCCATACTGCCAGGAGCGGCATAATGTAGGGGCCGGTCTACCTGGGCTCAGCTGATCGAGCCATCCCACTGGTGATAGCACCGGTGGGTGTGTCTGGAGGTACCTCAGTGTCTGGAGGTGAGCAAGCCATCAGCTGACTGTCTATAAAAAATATATATTTATAAAATATACAGGATTGCCACACTTTATACATTGGAAAGCAGAGGCAACAGTGAACAACATAGTTGAAAAACCTGGCCATTGTTGTTGTTTTGATTCCTCCGATCTTTTATTACCGATTCTGATTTTGTAAAAATAACGTGATTGGTGCCAATACCCGATCCAAGAATTGGATTGGGACATCCCTACTCGTAATTACTTATAGACCAGGAGGGGCTGGCACTCAGCTATAAATGCACAACAAACTTTCAGTCTCATTTTTGATACTGCATGTCACTATTTATTACACGTTTTTCAATCTTTTAACTTTTTGTGTAAGAAAGTTTGTACAAACTGGTTCCTTTTCTTTCCTTTTCTTCTCCTCCTCTGTCCTCCTGGTCCTGACATTACTTCCTGTCCAGCCATTGAGGAGGCAAACTGAATCACATCTGATCAGAAATCAGTTTGTCTCCTTTTTAATTATTATTTTTCCCCTTCACCCCCCCGCCCTCCCTCCTCCCTTACAGCGTGATATCATCTGTAAGCGGAGCCTTCATCCCCATCCACCTCATCCCCTCTGGTCAGACCTCCACCCAGCTGTCAGTCAAACAGCTCACCTCCCCCACCCCCCTCTCCTCTCTCCCTGCCATGAGCATCAAGTTCCTGGGGCCCCGTCTACAACCTGACCGGGTGAGCACTGATGATCAGCTTCAGATTTTTGTTTACAGTCATGTGTTTATTATGTGATTTAGTCAGTGGAGCTGAATGAGAAACTAACTGGAGATCAGCTGATGTTAATGATGATGATGATGTCTTCTTCCTCCTCAGCGTCCGGCCTCACCTCTATTGGCCAACCAGCTCTCGGCGGTCCTCTCCTCTTTGTGTTATGGCCTTCCTCAGGCCTGCCGCTGTCACCAGACGTCTCCTCTGGCCATCCAGTCATGGATTCGGCTGCAGGAGCATCACCTGTCGGACAGGAAGTGGTGCTGGAGGACGGACAAGCTGGCGGAGTGGGTGTTGAATCAGAGGGAGCAGCAGTTTAGTCTGAGCGAAGACGTCCTGCTGCAGACGGCGAGGACAGCTCTGGGAGAGGACAGTCAGCTTGTGGACTGTTACAGCTGGATCGTGGACTTCATGCTAAGACACGAGCTCAGTCTGCAGCCCACAAACAACAGCGACCAACAACAACAACATTACCGAGGAAGACTGCCGAAGAGTGTCAGAGACAACAGCCGCACGTTCATACACTCACTCTCCACACAGGTTAGTTAGTATTTACCACTGTGTTTGTCAGTTCATGGAGACCTTCAAGGCAGGAATAACACGCTATTATTCCACCTCGCAATTCTGTATAAAAAGGTACAATTGTGGAATGGGTGGGGGGGCAGAAGTTGTTACACCTTTAAGCAAGCATCAGAGGTAGTAACAGTGTCGCAACAATATCTGTATAAACAGAACAGCCAGCAGGACAGGGGTGTGACATTTGGACAACGTGTCATGCATGCAACACACTGTGTGAGATTTAAAAAGTAGCTGTAAGCTCACGTGGGCAATGACGGAGAAACCTGGAGGGGGGTGATTGGGAGGAATGGCCTGCCTGTTCTGAACCCGAGTGGTGCTTTGTTTTTGGACTTCTGTGCGAGCCATGGACTGGCCATAACGAACACCATGTTCGAACACAGGGAGGTTCATAAGTGTACCCTGTCCGTGGGGTCTTCAACTCCCACCTCCAGCAGAATTTCTTGTGCATCCCGGGGGAGGTTGGAGACATGGAGTCTGAGTGTGCCATGTTCAAAGCCTCCATTGTGGAGGCAGCTACTAGGAGCTGTGGTCAGAAGGTTGTCGGTGCCTGTCGGGGCAGCAACTGAAGAACCTGCTGGTGGACACCAGCGGTGAGGGAGGCCGTCAGGTTGAAGAAGGAGGCCTTTCTGGTCTGGCTGGCCCAGGGGTCTCCTGAAGCAGCAGACAAGTACCGGTTGTACTAACGTCAAGATTATTCTGGATGAGCAGGTCATTCAGGATGAAGTATTTGTTTGCGATGGAGCGTGCATTGAACAAGGCCATCTTGGACTGTGAAGGCACCACAACGTCGCCGCCAGCTGACTGAGATCTGACAGCTGACAGACAGCTGACCCGCGGAGCGAAGACACGCCGTAGGCAGAGGCTGCGGTGCACCTGGGTATACCGGGGGAAAAGCTGAGGGTCGTTATCCTTCTCAAGAGCTTGCAAGGGGATGGGACACAGGTAGCTCGTGAGACCTTCCAGGACATGCCCGGGAAAGAGCCGCCTGCTCCGCCTCAGCCACACCTGAACGCCGGCCCTGGATCCGCGTTTCCGCAGTCTTCTCCGGAGTGGAGGTAGCAGCAGCCCTCCGAGTGACAGGTCAGCAAAGACAGAAGGAGGAGGTAAGAAACTGTGGCCCCAGTTTGCACTGAATTGCTCCATGGAGTTCCTGATTTGTAGCAGCATGGACTGATCATACCAAAAGGCTGGAAGCGCAGGTTGACAGGGCTTGTGAAAATGACAGGACAAAAATTAACGTGAACAGATGAGACGCCGAGGCAGCGGCCGTGCCAGTCACAGGCGCCATTTTGCCAACTGGTGAAAGAGTGGGTTGTCTCGATGTGACTGCGGGTCGCAAAGAGAGGGTCTCTGACTGTTGTTTGTACTTATCCACCGAATGGCAGTGCAGATTACCCGGCCTTCTTGGAGTTTCTTGGTGGCATCCTGCAAGGGGTGCCAGCTGGGGACTCCATAGTTCTAGTGGGGGACTTCAACGCTCACGGGGGCAATGACGGAGAAACCTGGAGGGGGGTGACTGGGAGGAACGGTCTGCCTGATCTGAACCCCGAGTGTTGCTTTGTTACTGGACTTCTGTGCCAGTCATGGACTGGCCATAACGAACACCATGTTCGAGCACAGGGAGGTTCATAAGTGTACTTGGTACCAGAACACCCTCGGCCAAAGATCAATGATCGATCTTGTGGTCGTATCAGCACATCTGTGGTCGTGTGTCTTGGACACTCGGGTGAAGAGAGGAGCAGAGCTGTTAACTGATCAACACCTGGTGGTGAGTTGGATCAGATGGCGGGGGAGGCTGCCGGACAGACACGGTAAACCCAAACGTGTAGTGAGGGTAAACTGGGAACGTCTGGCTGAGGACCCTGTCCATGGGGTCTTCAACCCCCACCTCTGGGAGAATTTCTTGTGCATCCCAGGGGAGGTTGGGGACATGGAGTCTGACAGGTACCGGTTAGCCAGAAGGGCTGCAGCTGTGGCGGTCGCTGAAGCAAAAACCCGGGTGTGGGAGGACTTTGGGGAGGCTATGGAGAAGGACTCTCGGTTGGCCTCAAGGAAGTTCTGGCAGACCGTTAGCCGACTCAGGAAGGGAAAGCAGGGCTTGTCTCAGGCTGTGCTCAGCAGAGAGGGAGAACTGCTGACCCGAACTGGGGACATCGTCGGGTAGTGGAAGGAGCACTTTGAGGACCTTCTGAACCCGGCCATCACGTACACTGAGAACGAGGCAGAGCCTGAAGACTCGGGGAAACTCTCACCCATATCCCTGGCGGAGCTTGCTGAGGTAGTTAAAAAGCTCCCCAGTGGCAAGGTGCCGGGTGTGGATGAGATTCGCCCTGAGATGCTGAAGGCTCTGGGCACTGTTGGGCTGTCTTGGCTGACATGCCTGTTCAGTGTCGCATGGCGGTCGGGTACGGTGCCTGCAGAGTAGCAGACCAGGGTGGTGGTCCCCATTTTCAAAAAAGGGGACCGGAGGGTGTGCTCCAACTATCGGGGTATCACACTGCTCAGCCTCCCGGGTAAAGTTTACTCTTGGGTGCTGGAAAGGAGGCTCCGACCGATTGTCGAACCTCAGATTAAGGAGGAGCAATGCGGATTCCGTCCTGGCCGTGGAACAGTGGACCAGCTCTTTACCCTAGCAGGGGTGCTGGAGGGGGCGTGGGAGTTTGCCTATCCAGTCTACATGTGCTTTGTGGACCTGGAGAAAGCTTACGACCGCGTCCCTCGGGGGGTCTTGTGGGGTGTCTTGTGGGGGGTACTGCGGGAGTATGGGGTTCCAGGCTCACTGCTACAAACTATCCGGTCACTGTATGACCAAAGTAAGAGCTGTGTCCGCGTACTCATTCTCAGTGGGTGTTGGCCTCCGCCAAGGTTGTCCCTTGTCACCAATCCTGTTAATGATCTTCATGGACAGGATCTCGAGGCGCAGCCAGGGGGAGGAAGGGGTCCGTTTTGGGGACCTCAGAATTGCATCCCTGCTTTTTGCAGATGATGTGGTTCTGTTGGCTCCATCACACCGTGACCTCCAGCATGCACTGGAGCGTTTTGCAGCCGAGTGTAAAGCAGTTGGGATGAGAGTCAGCACCTCCAAGTCCGAGGCCATGGTTCTCTGTCGGAAACCAGTGGATCGCCCTCTCCGGGTTGGGGGAGAGTTACTGCCTCAAGCGAGGGAGTTCAAGTATCTTGGCGTCTTGTTCACGAGTGAGGGCAGAATGGAGCGTGAGTCCCACTGGTAGGAGGCCCCGGGGCAGACACAGAACATGCTGGAGGGATTACATATCTCGTCTGGCCTGGGCACGCCTTGGGGTCCCCCAGGAGGAGTGGAAAGTGTTGCTGGGGAGAGGGACATCTGGGGTGCTTTGCTCGGCCTGCTGCCCCCGCGACCCGGACCCAGATAAGCGGATGAAAATGGATGGATGGATGGATGTAAGCAGTTAGCAGCTGACTCCTAGAAGAGTAACAGCTGCCATCAGCAGCCATTATAAGAAAGATTATGTAAATGGACTACACTTGTATTATTCTAGTCTCTCAACCACTCAAAGTGCTTTTGCACTACATGTCACATTCACCCATTCGACACGTATGCTCTCACTCAGTGGATGGATGATGTCATAGGAAGCTGTGGTTGATTACTATGCCAATCTTACAAAGGAGGACAACACTTGAACGGTTTCCTCCAGTTTGTTTTGCTTATCAAGGCTAATGTGAGCTAAAGCGCTTAAAGGTTTGTGTTACAGAGAAATCCACTATTCCTCTTAATACCTCCCCAAATTCTGATGAGGTAGACATAATAACCCTTAATACACATAACGTTATTCATCCCTACAACTATGGAGCTATATTTGTGTCTTTATTACATGCGAGAAAATAAATGATATGAGAGAAAAAAAAATATTTGAGAGAAAAAGTTTTCACACTGATAGCAAAAAATAATAATATTTGAGACTAAAAAAAGTTTTGAGAGAAAGTATTTTGTCATAGAATATTAAAAAAAATTGAGATTTAAAAAATGATTTCAGAGGGAAAAAAAACTCTCAAAAACCTTTTTTTTACTCTCAAATATTATTTTTTGCTATCAGTGTGAAAACATTTTCTCTCTCTCAAAAAAATGTTTTTCTCAAAACATTTTTCTTCTCTCTCTCTCAAAACCTAAGTCTTTGCTCTGGTGTCAGGATTTTGCTTTCGCTGTGAAAATAATGTCATGGGCGGGGCCACGTTCCTATTGGCCAGTCTCAATCGAATTGACAGCTAGGTTAGTATCGTCTTGGGAGTCGAATTCAACTGAATCATTCATCCACCATGGTGGATTCACCGGCATAGATGCGCTGCGTTATTTGGGAGCGGATATGCATACATTAACGTTATGCATGTGTGGCCAAATGGAGAGGAGAGGGAAATGAACCGACAACGCCACCTGTGGAATTGCACCCCAGGGAATACACTCAAACCTGTAGACTACTCTTAACAACAGAAGGTCACACAGATTCGTACACTGGTAAATATGGGGACAGGAGACGGACTTCCAAATATAACACAGAGGTCCAAAGCCGCATGAATGCACAGCCGCGTTACAGTGTGCTTTAATCCGTCTGTGGAAAACCGGCAGAACAGCAGTGGAAAACGGAGCGGCCGCACCGGGGCTGGAGGCCGTGGATAGCTGTCCTTCAGGATGCCCAGCTGACGGCCCACGTCACCGTGCAGCCCCACACAGTGCACAGAGGAGGAGAAGAAGCCACAAGCTGTGGCCTCAGCTACAGCAGGACAGAGAGCAGGACAACCTGTTAACATAAAGTTAACAGAACTAGCAGAAGTAGAAATAAAAAAACAGAGCGAGCTTACCGGAGCGAAGGGAGCTTAACGCACAGCGCACAGCTCAAACCCAGTCACCGTCTCGCAGTGAGGAAGAGCAGACACCACGCTTTTCAAAGTCCCCTCCGAAGCTGCACACAACAGGAACGGCCAACGCCGCTGTAAAGCGAAGAGTCACGGCAGCTGTGACACCATAATACGCTTTAACAGTACACAAACATTGCAGCACCCATGCCTACCTTATGAGTCCCAAGTTTGGGTACAGAAACCGGAGCACGACACACACAAAGCACGCCAACCGGAGCACGCCACACACAGCCCTCGCCAGGTAAACGCCAGGTAGAAGTGAGCGCGCCCGTGAGGGGAAGACCAAATAACGCAGGTGCCACAACTGTGCAATTAGGCTCCAACAACTGGAAATTAGGCCCAGCTGATGCCAATTAAGGGCGGAGGTGTAGCAGCGCTCACCCTGCCACACATGGAATGTTGGAAGAGAAAAGCACCGTAGTAAAGTAACGTTAATGGGATAACCTAGCTAGATGTAAAGTTAAAACTAGCTGGCTAGTGCAGTTAATAACACAATCTCGGTAAAATAACGTTAGGTGAGAAAAGGGATTCATTATAGGAATGATTTTGATAACCAACTTGCTCAGCAAGTTGAGTCTCCGCTCCCAAATAATGCAGCGCATCTGTGCCGGTGAATCCACCATGGTGGATGAATGATTCAGTTGAATTCGACTCCCAAGACGATACTAACCTAGCTGTCAATTCGATTGAGACTGGCCAATAGGAACGTGGCCCCGCCCATGACATTATTTTCACAGCGAAAGCAAAATCCTGACACCAGAGCAAAGACTTAGGTTTTGAGAGAGAGAAGAAAAATGTTTTGAGAGAAACTTTTTTTTTGAGAGAGAGAAAATGTTTTCACACTGAAAGCAAAAACTAATATTTCAGAGTAAAAAAAAGTTTTTTGAGAGTTTTTTTTTTTCTCGGAAATCATTTTTTAAATCTCAAATTGTTTTTTTTAATATTCTATGACAAAATACTTTCTCTCAAAACTTTTTTTAGTCTCAAATATTATTATTTTTTGCTATCAGCGTGAAAACTTTTTCTCTCAAATATTTTTTTCTCTCATATCATTTATTTTCTCGCATGTAATAAAGACCCAAATATAGCTCCGTATACAACAGGAAATACTTTCTCCCTAACCTGATATGAAGTGTGCGCTGCACATACGAGCATTTTTGATGATCGCCTCTGTCCAGTCCTTTCGTCTTATCGTATTTAACCATAGTTAACCATAGTAGGCTCCCAATAACACAACAAGACCATATTTTAAGACTCTTATGTAGTCTACAGCCCTGTGGTGGAGAGGCATGCTTTGCTTCCAGCTAACAAACTGACGTCATTGTGACATTGGCCCTAAAAGGGTCTGTATGTCACACTAGAGACCGACGCTGTTGTGTTACATGTCACACCCGTCATGCCTCTTTTGATTCCACAATGGCAGCATGCTGTCTAACATCACACACTGGAGAAGAATGGCGCAGCTGTATGGCTCTGTGTGAAAATGCAAAGGAGACATAAAGAAGGTACAGTAGTGGCTCTACGGCGCCACCTGTGTGGCAAGGGCTTAAAAGTACTAATACCACAGTTTAGAAATACTTTGTTACAAGCATATATATTTCAAATTATCATTTTGCGCAACAAGATTAATCTTTTTGTTTTTAAAGACTTAATTTTTGATACGAGTGGACTAAAATTTTTATTTACAACTTTAAAGAAGTATTTCACCGCTGAAAAAATGGCCTTTTCCGAAAACTGGGCTGTCTGCAGTAGAAAGAAATACTGACGTTGCAACATGAACCGAGATGATTGTTTTGATTGAGAGACCCCTCCCAGCAGAAAATTACATGTACAAGTGATTTTTACCGATTGGTCTTCAGATCCAGAGCAGACGTATTCCTCCTCAACGCGTGGGTTCCATGGATGAGTTCTCCATCTTCATTGACTCGGAGTGCTTCTTAAAGCAGAACCCCCTGGCCCTCCAGCTCTTCGGCTCACCTGAGCAAGAACCCGTGTTTGACATCATCCTCTCCGGTCTGTTCGAGGGGACGTTCCTACCACCCCTGCTGTTCTTCAGAGGAACCCCATCACACATTCCTGAAGGGTTCCCAGAGAACATTCTGCTTGAGGCTCGACAGGAAGGATTCACCGACCAGGAACGCCTCGACATCTGGATCGACAAGGTCTGAGAAGCAGTCTGCTACATCCATCCATCATTGTGAGTTTCATCTCTTTCCTGTTGGTCACATGACATCATGTTTATCGCTTTGTAGGTGTGGCGCCCCCATTTGGCCTCACAGAGTAACAGTGAGTCTTTGTTGATGGTGGATATCCATCATGGTCACCTGACAGACGAGTTCAGGCGCAGTTTGACCTCCGTGTCCACAGGTGTCGCCTTCATCCCGTCAGGTTGCTCCTGTCGTCTGCAGCCAATTGACGTCTGTGTGATGCCTGTGCTCAGAGACTTCCTACAGGTACATGTCTCAACTGTCTGAATCTGTCTCACCTGTCTGAACCTGTCTGTGCCCATCTCACCTGTCTATACCTGTCTCATTGGCCTGAACCTGTCTCAACTGTCTGAACCTGTCTGCATCTGTCTCATTGGTCTGAATCTGTCTCACCTGTCTGACCCATCTCACCTGTCAGAACCTGTCTGGAACTGTTTCACCAGTGTGAATCTTTCTCACCTGTCTGAATCTGTCTCACCTGTCTGAACCTGTCTCACCTGTCTGAACTTGTGTGAACTTGTCTCACCTGTCAGAACCTGTCTCACCTGTCAGAACCTGTCTCACCTGTCTGGAACTGTTTCACCAGTGTGAATCTTTCTCACCTGTCTGAATCTGTCTCACCTGTCTGAACCTGTCTCACCTGTCTGAACTTGTCAGAACCTGTCTGACCTGTCTGTACCTGTCTGGATCTGTTTCACCTGTGTAAATCTGTCTCACCTGTCTTTACCTGTCTGTACCTGTCTGGATCTGCTTCACCTTTGTGAATCTGTCTCACCTGTCTTCACCTGTCTGAACTTGTCTGACCTGTCTGAACCTGTCTCACCTGTCTGGATCTGTCTCACCTGTCTGAACTTGTCTGAACCTGTCTGACCTGTCTGTACCTGTCTGGATCTGTTTCACCTGTGTAAATCTGTCTCACCTGTCTTTACCTGTCTGAACTTGTCTGACCTGTCTGAACCTGTCTCACCTGTCTGAACCTGTCTCACCTGTCTGAACTTGTCTGAACCTGTCTGACCTGTCTGTACCTGTCTGACCTGTCTGTACCTGTCTGGATCTGTTTCACCTGTGTGAATCTTTCTCACCTGTCTGTACCTGTCTCACCTGTCTAAACTTGTCTGTACTTGTCTTACCTCTCTGAACTTGTCTGAACCTGTTTGACCCTGTCTCATCTGTCTGAATCTGTCTCACCTGTCTGAACTTGTGTGAACTGGATCTGTTTCACCTGTGTAAATCTGTCTCACCTGTCTGAACCCTCTTGGGGGGCATGCTATTTTGTATATATTTGATTTAAAGGCATCAATCTGGTGAATTCTGAGAGCCAAGTTATGATGGCAGAATATGCCTAGATTTCAACATCTTTGTGCTTTTTATGTGTGAAAATGTTCTATTTTTACTGATAAAAACACTAGTGGTATGTTATGGTGAAAGGTTACTTAAAATACGGCTAAGGATTAGTGGTTAAACATTTCAGTAATCAAAAGAAAAATGACAACGTACTGATCTGCCTCTGGAGGTCTATTTTATTATGTTAAATCATCTGCAGACAAAATATTCTTTCAAAACTCTCTCTCACACGTCACAAACACAGTTACAGATACGCAAAATAATACAAAATACGTAATACAAAAAGAAAACAAAAGGTAAGACTCAATTTAATTACACACAAACAGACACAAATTACTGCTTTCTTCCTTCCCTTTCTCCCTCACGATTTGCAAATACAGCACCCTGAATCAGAGCATTCAATTTTACGCAGCTTTGAAAACAAGATTTCAAAAGCCCTCTGGTAGTTTGCCTCAGGGACAGGCCCATTTATGGAAACCCACCGGATCTGTCGCAGGCGCAATCCAGCCAAGGTGCAAGTGCTGGAGCTAATCGCAGCCATTCAAGTCAATGTAAGCTGCTCCACCAGAAGCACCGCGGCGCGTCCTAGCCACGGCCTAGAAGTGGCTTGGCACTCTGCTCTGCTTAAAATACATGCGGGGTCTATTTTTGATGGACGCCACGCGACAGCGTGTCAATTTGCACAGACCAAATGAGTCAAACAGGAAGTCAGGCGCAGAAAAGACGAGAGTATCCGGTCAATTTTCAAAATAAAACACTCATGAAAACTGGGTGGCCCCAGGCCTGAAGTCAAACATGAAGGGGGGCCCAGAGGAGATTTCCGCGGATTATCACGTGACATTATGATCTCGCGATCCACCAATTCCAGCCACTCGCATGCACGCCGCTATAGTTCCAGTAGGCGCCCCAGCCGGTGCGCTGCAGAGTGACGTTCATTTACCAGAGGCATTTTTGGAGAATATGGCGGGCCGCCATAGTCTCATCAATGTATGGGAAACACTGGAATCTGTCTCACCTGTCTGTACCTGTCTCACCTGTCTGAACCTGTTAGTGTGATGTACTGATACTGATGTTTAGTCTCTCATCTCATCCTTCAGGCCCAGTGGATTCAGCTGGTGTCTGAAGGAGGTCTGGATGGTCTGGGTCTTGATCAGCTGGCTCTGACTGTGGCCTGTTGGCTCAGTGAAGTTTCCTCCACACTGAACTCAGAGAAGCACATCCTCCGCAGGTCTGTACACCACTTAACATATTCATATACAGAACAATTCTAATTTTTTTTTTACTTTACATCTTGATGTTTTTGTGAACTGTCGAATGAGTTAGAGTCTTAAATAATAACTGGTGGCATATAAAAGGCCGGAAACAGAGTAAAGTCAGTATCATGTTAGGATAGTTTCAGTATAATTTCCTTCCAGGAAAGGCAGAGTCTTGTCTGATAAAAGAAAATAAAAAGCTGATGTTTTCTCTGCTTTTTGAGTTAACTCTAGACCAGTTAACTTAACCATACAATGTTATTTTCTGCCGCTAGGGGTCTTTCAAGCAATTATGTCATTGCAGTCAGTTTCTGTTGTTTGGAATTCCTTCAGTGTTCATCATTCAGGAGATTTTTACTGGGAGCCGAATTATCTGCAGAGGTCTCTTCCTCTCCAGAACAAACGGACCAGGTGATTTAAACCAGTAAAAGCACTACACAAAGCAGTTCCATATTAAAAAATGAGTGTTTCTCAGATGCTGCTTGGTATGGCATGGGCTGAGGCTGAGCTGCTGCTAACATTTGATCAGCTTGCTTCTCTGAAATCTTCAGAAGCCTGATGACTAAAATCCTTCATCCTTTTAAAACAGAGTTAAAAATGACCAAGATCTATAAAGTGTGTTGTTAAAATGTGGCTTTAAACTGGATGAAAAGTTAATGTATGATTCGTTTTAAACCTCAACGCTAATGCACCCGTCCTGTGCGCTGTGGTCTACCGTCTGCCTCAGCTCAATAAGGATTTTATAAAGGACTTCACAGACACAGTAGCAGGACTGACAGTGAACTATGATCGGTTTTTAATTGTTGGGGACTTTAATATTCATGTTTGCTGTGAATCCCGTCCGTTGTTGAAAGACTTTCTGAATCTCCTTGACTCTTTTAATCTTACTCAGTCCGTGTCTGGTCCGACACATGAGAAGGGACACACTCTCGACCTTATATTACTTTGGTTTGCAGATAATTGTCAGTGAGATTTGTGACACACATATTTCCGATCACTTTGCTGTTTTATTCAACATTTTATTGCCTCACTCCCATGTCAAACCGTGCGCCACGGACCGCCAAGTGCACACAATTAACTCCTTAACTGCCTCTGAGTTTTCTACAGCATTCAATCAATCTGTGCTGCATACGCATGATTACTATAGGAGTCTTACTCCTGATGAGTTTTTGATGGTGCCGCTCCACTTTAAGGTGTGTATGTAGACGTGCCGAAAGAAAGTGGAAGAAGGATCATCTCCAAACAGTCTATTGGAGTATCAGAAAGCTGTTAAAGCTGCTAAAAGTCAGTTTCTCTCCAGTCTTGTCAGTTATTAGCCATAAACCTCAGATTCTTTTTAATACATTGAATACTCTTTTAAACACCTGTGACCACAATGGTGTTGTTCCTTCACTTCAACTGTGTGAAGATTTTTTATTGACAAGATCTTTGATATTAGGTCTTCTCTTTTGCTGTCTGTATCAGATCCTGCTGTCTCTCCCATCTGTCCTGCTGTTTTTTAGAGTTTTGAGCACGTCTCTCTAAGTCTTAACTAATATTGTTCAGCACCTCAGACCTTCCTACTGTCCTCTCGACAGCATCCCGCCTCATCTTTTTAAGGACGTTTTCCATATCATTGGGCCCTGTGTTAAGGATCTGATTAATTCATCTTTGTTGACTGGCTGTGTTCCAGCTGCATTTAAACATGCTGTGGTCCAGCCCCTCATTAAAAAACACAATCTTGACCCCACAGTCTTATCTAACTTTTGGCCCATCTCCAAGCTTCCTTTTTTTCCTAAGGTCTTTGAGAAGCTGGTATATGAACAGCTGCAGTCTATTATTGATCTAAATGGCATTTCTGAGAAGTTCCAGTCTGGTTTTAAGCTATGGCATAGCACAGAAACGGTGCTTTTAAGAATTTAAGATGACCTTCTTTTAACAGTTGACTGGTAACTCTGCTGTCCTGGTCCTTCTGGATCTGACAGCTGCTTTTGATACAGTTGATCACAATATTCTCCTGTCATGCTTAAATACTTGTGTGGGCATTAGGGGTACTGTTCTGAAGTGGTTTTGATACTACCTCTCAGATAGAAGCTTTTCTGTCCAGCTGGGCCAGTATTCTTCGGCCACTTCCCCCCTGAGCTGTGGGGTGCCTCAGGGTTCCATTTTTGGCCCTCTCCTTTTTTTTCAATATACATCCTACCTTTGGGATCTATTTTTAGAAAGCACAATATCTCATTTCATTGCTTTGCAGATGATGTAGAAATCTATCTGCCATTAAAAACAAATGATCGAGCCTCTGTCCAGGTTTTATTAGACTGCCTCAATGACATTCGGTCCTGGATGGAAGTAAACGTTCTCTCCTTGAACAAAAATTAAACTGAGATAATTTTATTTGGCCAACAAAACCTCTTGGATGGCTTTGACAGTGCCATTAGGACACTTAAAGGAACTCTTACCTTTCTTGCATTTCACACAGCACTTAGAAAAAATTTGAACATCCACAACTCCCGCCTCCCTCCAAAGTCCCATCCTCCTCCTCCTGCAACTCTACCTCCCTCCAAAGGCCTACTCCCCCTTCCTCCATTACGTCTATGATAGACGTAAGTAAGACGGAAGAGGAGAGCGAGTGTAACGTTACAACCAAGACAGTCAAACGCATCCCCGGAGTTTTAAAACTCAACCGGAGTCAGTGATGACTGATAAGATAAGATAAGATAAGATACACCTTTTTTGATCTCATAATTGAGAAATTCCAGTGTTACAGCAGTCAAGGAGAAAGATAACTAGGCATGCAAATAAGTACAAAAATACAAGAGACGGCGATAAATAACAGTAACAATAATAATAACAATAATAATAATAATAATAGGAAGTGGATAATAATGAGCAGCAGTGAATGAAAATGACCAGTGGATAAAGGGAGCACATCTAGTGCAAGTGATTGTATGTGCAAAACAGCAGACAGCTGTGGTGTCCATAGTGTCAATAAAGTGTCCATGGTGCAGTCTACTGTGAGCAGTGCTGGTTATGTAGCCT
>NC_065527.1:32220667-32220846 GCF_006386435.1 Epinephelus moara | reverse complement strand
TATCATTCACAAACACAGCCAGCCCCCCTCCTTTCCTCTTACCGCTGTCCGCTGTCCTGTCGTGTCTGATGAGCTGGAATCCGTCCAGCGCGGCGATCGTGTCTGGTACTTCCGCGTTCAGCCATGTCTCGGTAAACACCAGCACGCTGCTCTGCCGGTACTCCCTCTGATGGCGAGTC
>NC_065527.1:32218543-32220636 GCF_006386435.1 Epinephelus moara | reverse complement strand
TCTGGTACTTCCGCGTTCAGCCATGTCTCGGTAAACACCAGCACGCTGCTCTGCCGGTACTCCCTCTGATGGCGAGTCAGCGCCGACAGCTCGTCCATCTTGTTGGGGAGCGATCTTACGTTCCCCATGACGACGGACGGGAGGACAGGTTTGTACCGTCTCCTCCGTTGTCGGCGCGACATCCCCATCTCCTTCTCCGCAGCTTGCCGGGAATGTCGTGCCTCTCCTCGGGCCACACCGCAGTGTGACGCAGCGCTAACAGCTGGTCCCGGGTGTAAACAATGGAGGCACGGCTGGGCGCCGGGTCCCCGCACACAATCGTATCCATAGCAAAATGGGAGAAAGACCGCTATAAAGACAGCGATCTTCGTCTCCATAACAAAACAGAACATAAGTGATAGCTAGCCAAACTTAAAAAACTCAAAGTGAGAAAGTTAAATGAAAAGAAATTGAAAAAAAGCTCAGCGGTGAGCAGGAGCTGCTGTAACAGGCGTCCGCACTGGGGGCACCATCTTAGAATAAGGTTACAGTGCTAACGTTAGATAGTAGTGTTAACGTTACTAGTAAGTGGAAATGCACAAGGAAGATAACATTAATGTTTCAGAGGCTATGCTACAGTAGGCTAACATTAGCCATTAGCAACTGGATGCTGTGTTATCATATATAACGTTATGAACTGAACTGAACTTCTTTGTCATTTTTATGCACAGCACAAAAACGAAATGACATTCCGCATACCCCAAGCAAAAAGAAACACAACATTTAAAAACAATTTGTGCAACATGTAAGAAAGAACATAATGTTGTTAATTTTGGTTATTTTCATTAATTTAATTATTAATCAAAACTTCAAATTAATAGTTTAGCGTATCTTATGAGACTGATATCTTTAACTGGCTGCCAGTTAATAACCAAAATTAACAGTAAAGCCTGAAGGAGCAGAGGTTGACTATTCACTCACTCTTGTGCAACATTAAACAGACAGCAGGTATGATTCCAAAGAATTATATTTATTCACAAAGTAAGCAAAGCAAAACAAAAACACACAAACTCTAACTATATACCAGCTTTGTGTGTGTGAGTGTGAGTGTGAGTGTGAGTGTGAGTGTGAGTGTGAGTGTGAGTGTGTGTGTGTGTGTGTGAGTGAGATGATCAAAGAGCCGTTTGGCCTACAAAACAAAATGGCTGACAACAGAGAACTACCAGATGGCCGAATCAAAGCTGGCTTCAGATCGGGGGAGGTGTTTGTCTGACCGTGTGGTCAGGACAAAGACAAAGGAAAAGAAGCAGGAACTTTGACATGCCTGTTTGGTAGGGGTGTAACGGTACACAAAAATCACGGTTCGGTACGTACCTCGGTACAAGTCATGGTTCGTTTTTTTTCGGTACAGTAATGAAAAAGATAGACAACTATTAAATATCTTTTACTTATTGGTAACCTTATTAAAACATACCACCACAGCACTTAACTCTTTTTACACAATTTTTGAATGAAACAAATGTATAAAATCCTGCTTTTTCACATTGTTTGAATGAAAATAGAAATATAAAAGTGAAAAATAAAATCCTGCTGTTTTTTTAACACATTTTTTGAATGAAAAACATAAATATAAATTTCTGCTTAAACAATTTTACTCAATTAAAATAAAAAGTATAGTGCAGCTGGTCAGCTTTAAAGCCTGCTCAGATTCAGTTTTACTAGGAACTTACTTAGCTTTCCCACTTTGTTAAAGTGCAGTAAATAAAACATGCTTATATCTAAAGTGCAGCTTAAACAACTTTACTCAACTCCAATGGTGTTGGTTATTTCTTTAGCGCGATGGTCAGGGAAACGCTCTTTCTTTTTAAACGACGACGATATCGTAGTTTGCACCAGATTGCTATTTCTAGTCGTGCCGGTTAACGTTCAAACTCGGGTGGTGTCGCTTTAGATGCGTTAGCATGTTAGACGTGTTTCCAAGTACATACCCGACCGCTGTTCTGCAGTGTCGGCACACTGCTTTTGTCTTGTCCACTTGTTTATTTCCATCTTCGTATTTTACCCTGAAACCAAACTGTTCCCAAACGGAGGACTTAAATGGAAATTTCGGTTTA
>NC_065527.1:32211962-32218256 GCF_006386435.1 Epinephelus moara | reverse complement strand
AGCAGAGCTAGAGGGATAAACAAACACGGCACCACACCGGTAAGACAACACGTTTACATGTCGTTTTCTATATGTCCTCTGACATTTATCCTAACGATATGAGGCGGTCTTTGTGGAAAAAAAGCTTGTTTAGTGGACTAACTTTGCACTTGAAGGTATGCCCGTTCACTTACGTTTTAACAGGTCTGACGATACTATGCGCCCCGGGTGTATCTAGGCTAATGGCTAACATGCTAACTATTATTTCTACGTCACTAGTCACTTGAAACAAATTTAGGACGATAGGAGACGGGTTGAAATATACCGAAATTTCCCTTTAAGGTTTGCGGGTGGGTCTTCAGGTTCGTCAGGCTCACTTGCCATGTTGTCAAAATGCGAAAATGCGCTGCACAAAGTGAAGGCATAGATTTACGGTCAGACTCGGTCCGTCACTCAATTATGTCCATCGGGGAACTAGATATTTTTAATGGTTCGGCTCGCAAAAACGGAATTAAAATAAAACAAAATAAAATAAAATAATATCCTGAGCCCAATAATTCGATACAGGGTCGTGCCGAACCGAAAATCGCGTACCGAACGGTTCGACACAAATACATGTACCGTTACGGCCCTACTGTTTGGGTGTAGCTCTGTTGAAAGCCTATTTGTTAATGAGTCTATGTGGATTTGATTTGTTTTGCAAACAGTCTGGATTAGTGCAGAGATTGTTTAGCTGTGTGCAAGAATCTGTTTGTGAACAGTATTAGCAAACTTAACACTTAGCTTTGGCAAAGCCAATTAATCAATGACCTAACTGCAAACAATCACGACAAATACTCAGTAAACAGCATTAAATCACATACAACAAGTTAAACAGTCTTGCTTAGCCTGTAAAGCTGTGATTAAGCTATGCCCAGTTGTTACGTTACTGATCCTTGAATGGATGGGAAGAAGAGTTGCTTTGGTGGTGTGCTGCTTTGTTAGCTGGCAGAGGAAGGTCGGAAAGAGCTGTGGTTGCAGATGCAGTCTTTGTTGTGTCCTTTGTTCCAAAGGTGGAACTCTGAGAAAGCTGGTCGCTTGAGGTCTTTACAGAGTTAGACGCTGGGTGCTAACTCACTTGGTTCTTTTTGTTGCTAGAAAGCTAGTTGCAAACCTTGTGCTTGCAAGTCTAACTTCTCTGGTTCAGGTTTGCCTCAGCCTTGAGCGTGGGCAAGTTGTGGTCCAGGAAAAAGAGAGTCTGTGAGCAATTGCCCCACCTTTGATAGCTCAGGGCAAGGAGCAAGGGCCCGAGCATCTGGGCTGTTCTAGGCCCAGCAGGAAAGAGGTGTGGGCTGCTCCGCAGTTCCTGAGTAAGAGGGAGATCTGTCTGAAGGGAGCAGACCTTCTACAGATGCCTGTGACATCAGAGTCACATGTCACTGTAAAAGTGCTGTCCAATCACATTTTGAGACTTGAGTCTCACTGAGGTGTGAGGTGAGACCTCCTGTGGAGATGGGTGTCACATAGTTCTCTTTGTTTGAAGACAAAGAGCATGCAGAGGAAAAAGCCTTCACATGTCCCGTTTAGATTTTAACAAATGGCAAATCATCTGTGATCCTGTGAATCCCAACACGGGGTATAACCACTTCTTTTTCTATCCAGGTACAGTATACCCACCTATCAGATAAAAAGCCATTGTAATATATAGGAGAGTATACCCACTCCCTCATCAGTAACCTACCTATCTACCTAGGAGTATACCCACCTCATCAATTACCACTACACTACTGATTTCAGCTATGCGATGACTCTTCCTGCAGATTTTCTTTTTTCTCCGGCTCTGCACTAACAGCTGTTTGTGTCGCCATGGTAACTCCACAGGTCGTTTGCCTCAGTGTGTAACCTGCAGCAGGTGGAGGATCGACGGGATGCAATGAAGATGATCACAGCCCTGACTGAGGCTCTGGTCCAGCCTCTTGAGACCTCTGGACCTCCACCTCCACCTCAACCAGAACCAGAACCACAGCTGGAGCTGCTGCTAGTGATGGAGGAGGAGGTGATGGAGGCAGAGAGGAAGGAGGACATGGAGCAGGACCCAGAAAAGGTGGTGCAGGACCCTGAGGAGGTGGAGCTGTTGATAAAAAGCCCGTCTGCTCTGCATCAGGTGTTTAATGGTGACAGTGAACAGGAGTCGTTTCACGGTTTCATGGACGACTGATTAGCTGCTTCTTCTACTGATGTTACACTCAGTGATGAAGAAGGTTAGAGGCAATAAAACATTGTCATGCAAAGTGTCCGACATCACAAGATTTATGGTGTAACATTAATTATGTCGGTGAAACAACTGTGAATAAGTTGTTTGTGCTTTAAATGCTGCTGAGACTTGAGACAGAGTAAGGAGCAAACAGTCTTTGTCTGGGATGAACTAGTAGAATTAGATTTCTGCCTGATGAAGAAGAAGCTGTGAGGTGGAAATCTGAGACACATCAAACTTCCAGTCCAAACAAACACGTTAATATCCAGAAAGTTTCCCTTCTGACACTCAGTGGTCGACAGCATCTGGAGGACGTTTTATTTTTGAAATAATCATCAGGAATGTACAGGAAGTTTTTTAATGTCACTTTGGTTAAAAGATTCATTTATCAGCTGTCTAGAAGTTCAAATATCTGACAGTTAAATGCTCACAGATGGTTTATTGAATGGATGACCTCTGACCTGTTGTTTGGTTTGTTAATGGACATTTTTGTATGCTTTTATAGTGGATTATGAATTACTGCGATACTTCATAGTAAAATAAAGAGACAATTTTCAGACAGTGAAGTTTTTTTCTGTGGAGTTTGATATGTAATAACTGAATAATCAGTTCTGTTCACAGTGAATGGATATAAATATACAGAAATAATTGCATAAAGTTTGTATCATATCTTTGAGGTGGTTTGGGCATCTGATCAGGATGCCTCCCAGACGCCTCCCATTATGGGTGTTCCGGGCACGTCCCAATGTTAGGAGGCCCTGGGGCAGACCTAGAACACGCTGGAGGGATTACATATCTCATCTGACCTGGGAATGCCTCAGGATCCCCCAGGAGGAGCTGGAAAGTGTTGCTGGGAAGAGAGAAGTCCGGAGTACTTTGTTCAGCCTGCTGCGCCCTCGACCCAGCCCTAGAAAAGTGGATGAAAATGGATAGATGTCAGATTCAGCTCTGAGAAGACACAATCAAATATAAAAAGGGGAAAAGGTAGACAATTGCTGGTAGTGCAAAAAATCAATCTCAGAATGCTTTGGCTATAATCTGACAACCATTTAGCCTCTCGGGGCAAATATTTAAGATTTTCTGGTCTAGCCAGTGGATTTCCGTGCGAAGACTTCCTCTGTTGTTCAGTGCTCATTGTTTACTGTCCGATTAGCAACATGAGACTTCCAGATAGTATTTTTGACAATCTCTATCTCTAACAGATATTTGAATATGAATGCAGATAGAAGAAAAAGGAAAAAAACATAAATCCTCGTCAGACATACCCAGTGGGTCCTGAGATTACAATTTGTTTAATGCTTTCTGCCTTCTCTGCTCTTAACATGGACTGTTCATATGCCACTCACTCCTGATTGGTCAGTACTACTCAGACTACAAACAAAAACCAGAATGCTTCTGCTTACAAAAAATCTTGTCGCTTGTCCCATTGCCTACAAATTCTGCATACATACATATGTAGATATCCGTTTACAGAGATTATGCTGCATTAAATGCAAAGTATACTATCAAATTGTATTGCTGTCGTGTCAGATAATTTAAAGATGATGACACGTTTAGTTTAGTTGTACATACATGTATCGAAAATACAGCAAATTAAATGAAAAGTTAAAACACTGCAAGAGAGATTAGAAGCCAAAAATGGCTTATGAAGTCACCTCCTCTATTAAATAACAACGATCATACATAAAAAGAAAAGGATAAAAATTAAGATTACATAATTGAATAAGAGCTCCAGACTAATAAGTACTACAAAATGATTCGAGATGTACAATTTACAACAACAACAAAACACAAACCAATTACAAATAACTCAATAAAGTGTTCAGAGTCTGAGAGTCCTTCTCAGATGTTTTTTGGATAATGATGATGATTGTATGATGGAAGGAGGCTGTTCCAAAGAGATGGTCCTCTGTATTGCAATGCGTATAGATACATAACACTAAGATTAGGTTTTAGAAACAATAGTGGGTGAATTTGTGTCACTGTCTTTCCACAAGGTCTTAGGTCTGTTATGATAAACAAATATGGGGACTTTTATTTTGAAGTTCAGAAATTCAATCGCGCCGGAAGAGATTGTCCTCACTCTGAAGATGGCGTCTTTGCCCCTTTGTTTTTGTTGTAGAGAAAGTGTGTGTGAGCTCTAGCAGCAGTGATCCATCAGAGCCGCTGTATGTCCGAATCTTTTTCCTGAATGTTTTTCCATCTCCCGGTAGCCTACAAAGCTATTTAAGTCAGCTTAGCATGCTAGCTGGAAACAGACTGACGGGGACGGAAGTTAGCAACACAGCGCCTGTCAGAGTGACTGATGGAAAGCAAGCGGTGTTTGGATGTGGAGACAAAGTCTAAAATGTCTAAAGCCCAAATGCTGAGAGCGTTGGTGAAGCAGCGGCTAACTGCGGCTGCTGAAGAGATATTTGGGCTGTTTGAAAGAACGATAGCAGAGTACGAGGAGGAACTCTCTAGATCAAGTGAGGAGAACGAGCGACAACGGAAACTACTGGACGCTGTTTTTACCCCTCAGCTTCAGTTACACAGAGCGGGTTTGTTACCCTCACTACTTCTGTTTAAACCATACAATGCATAAACTGACCTCAGACCAGCCGCCATTAAAACAGGAGTACGGCTTTATTCTGAACTTTACGGTAAATGAACGGCGTTCAAACGGTTGAATGTTTCTGTTTGTGACTTTATTTCGCTTCTTGTCTCACTTTTTTTTTTCCATAAACTTTATTCAAATCTTTAAGACAAGGTACAATACGATACAAATAGCTGTATCACCATGAAAGTACAGGGAGTACAGTGTTAAGGAGAAGTAAAAAAAAAAAAAAAAAAATTATATATATATATATCACATAAAAAAAATAAAAAAACAAACACAAGCAGACAAAAAATGTGCAAATTATATAAAAAAAGAACTAACAGAGTAAGTAAGTAAATATATAAATAAATAACAAAACAAATAAATAAATGAATAAGAAAACATACAGCAGGGACAATATATTGTCTGGCAATATGGCCTACAATATCTTTTAGTAGGCTGGATGTCTTGAAAGCTTTTTTGTTTTTAGGTACTTTACATACAGAATCATAAAAAGTCTTAAGTTCAACATGAAACAAAATTTCATTTGGGATAAACCGAAGAAATCTGGCTTTATGAATATGATATTTACCCAACAGACACAGCAATTTTATCACACTATCAATTTTCTTATTGTTAGACTCGACACTCAAAAACAAGACCATACCTTCTGTAATGGTGACCAAGACCTTCTGAGACTCCCAAACTAATATAGATATTTGATTCCAAAAATTAGAAGAATGTGGACATCCATAAAATAAATGAGAAAAAGACTCCACCTCTTCTTTGCAGAAGGAACATAAAGGTGACACATCAGGTCTAAACTTGTTAATGAATTCATTGCAAGGATAGTATCTATGCAAGAGTTTGATATGAACTTCTTTAACTTTATTGGGGACAAGAAATTTGTTAAATTCAGTCCAGACATTCCTACTGATGTTAGGAAACATCACTCTCCACCGATGAAAGGAGTTGGGATACTGACTATGAAGAGAAGTAAAAACACTCCTAGTATGAGCATTATTACAGGAACGTTCCTCAAAAGCCCTTCCACCAAGCCACAGGACAGGAATCATTCCTGAGCAAGGTTCATACAGACAAGACGCTTTAATTAGAGATAGCAAGTTAGTAGGTATACTTTTAAGTATTCTGGAATGCAAAGAGCGAGAAATTTCTAATCCTCTTTGTTGGGTGAATTCTTCATAGGTAGCTAGGTCCCCAGTATCATTCATGAGTTCAAAAATAAACATAATACCTTGGTCATACCAGTCTTTAAAAAATATGGTCTTATTTTTGTATATTCGTACTCGTACTCGTCGTCCTCCACTTATCCGGGTCCGGGTCGCGGGGGCAGCAGCCTCAGCAAAGAAGCCCAGACAGTCCTCTCCCCAGCCACTTCCGTCAGCTCTTCCGCGGGAACCCCGAGGCGTTCCCAGGCCAGCCAGGTGATGTAGTCCCTCCAGCGTGTTGTGGGGCGGCCCCGAGGTCTCCTCCCGGTTGGACA
>NC_065527.1:32206148-32211739 GCF_006386435.1 Epinephelus moara | reverse complement strand
TCTTCCTCCATGGCCTCACCGAACTCCTCCCACGCCCGAGTTTTTGCCTCAACGACTGCCGCTGCTGCGCTCCGCTTGGCCCGCCGGTACCCGTCAGCTGCTTCCGGAGACCCACAGACCAACCATGCCCTGTAGGCCTCCTTCTTCAGCCTGACGGCTCCCCTCACCTCTGGCATGTTGATTATTCCATAATATACATGTGTGTGGAGAGAAGTTGTGCTTAAAAGCGATTTTCCATGTGTCCAGGGCTTGTTTATGGAAATTGGCAAGCTTAACAGGCAGTTTACCTGAGATAAAATTACATGAAAGCAAAAACTTTAAACCACCACATTTATCAAACAGAAAGTTGGGGATAAAAAACCAAGGGGCATTATTGTGTACTAAACAATTGATTTTAAATATACTATTAATAGTTTGGAAATCTAAGACATTGAGACCACCCTCTGAGTATTGTCTAATAAGTGTTTTCCTCTTTACATATTCAGTCTTGTGCTTCCAAATGAATTTAAATAAGAGTGAATCAATAGCTGCACATGTTTTCCGATCAATATATAAAGACAAAACTGGATACACTAATCTAGATAAACCTTCCGCCTTAGAAAGTAAAACACGACCCATAACAGTAAGGTCTCTTCGTAACCAACAATTAAAAATAGATTTAGATTTATCAATGTTTGGCAGAAAGTTTTTGAGAGATCCTTTCATCTGTAGATTTGCTTATCGTAATTCCCAGATATTTCACCACTTTTTTTACCGTTATACCATCAATTAACAGAATGTCAGAATCATGTACAGTCATTATCTCACACTTATTCTTATTAATAGTGAGGCCAGAAGCAACTGAAAACATTTTTAAGGCATCCATAACAATAGGGACTTGAAGTTCATTTTGAGAAACAGACAAGTATGATCAGCCAGCTGACTGATGGTGAGAACGTTGTCACCTATCTTAATACCTTCTACATTCACACAATTGACAATAAACAAATTAAGAAGTTCAGCAGCTATCAAAAATAAGAAAGGCGAATTGTCTTATCCCACGTTTTACATCAAAACGCGGAGAGGTACCATGTGCTAAAGATACACTGCTATTAATATTAGTATAGAGAGTACTTATGATATTCCTAAAGTTTTCTTTAAACCCAAAATACTGTAAACCTTCGAAAATGAAAGAGTGTTTGACAGTATCAGAAGCTTTGTAAAAGTCCAAAAACAAAATCAGTGAATTTTCATCAAATAAATCTGCGTAATCTAAAATGTCTAGAACAAGCCGAATATTATTAGAAATGTGCCGACCTTTCATAAAACCCGACTGAGTTACAGAAATAATTTCCTCTAAACATATTTTTAATCTATTAGCATACAGTGCAGCAAGTAATTTGTAGTCTGAATTAAGCAAAGTTATAGGTCGCCAATTATCAAGATAAAGAAGATCTTTATTTGGTTTAGGAATGAGAGATATTAAGCCTTGCTTCATAGAGACAGTTAACTCATTATTTTTGGCACAATCAACAAAAGCTTCCAATAATAAGTGTTTTATATCTTCCCAAAATGTTACATAGAATTCATAAGGCAATCCATCTGGACCAGGACTTTTATTTGAAGGCATCTTTGTAATAACAGACTGTAATTCTTCTAGTGTAATTGGACCTTCACAAAGCTCACAATTTTCTCTGGAGATTTTAGGAATAAATGGGGATACTCTGTCAAAAAAGTCACGACAAGCCTGAGGGTCAAACGAGGAAGTGTATAACTTCTGATAAAAGTTAGAGATAAATTAAGATATTTCCTTTTCATTTTTAGAGAGACTATTATCAATATATAAAGCAGAGATTTTCCTTGCTTCACCACGTTTTTTCTCTAAACTAAAAAAGGAAAGAAGAATTTTTTTCTCCATGTTCCAACCATCTGGCTCGAGACCTTATGAACGCCCCCTTCGCTTTTGTTTGGAAAAAAAGATCTAATGTTTCCCGTAAAGAGTGTAATTTGACTTTGTCTTCATTACTTGGAACAGGAATGTTTAATATATCATTCAACTCTTTTATATTATCAGCGTAAGCCTTGTTTTTATCTTTGGATTGTTGTTTTCCAAATCGTATTGAAAAACTTTGACATTCAAATTTGAGTAACTCCCACTTTAACATAGGAATAAATTCAGACATTGATTGGTATTTAGCAATAATTTGCTTAATACCCAACCGATAATCTGATTGCTGTAAAAAGGAAGAATTCAATTTCCAATATCCAGGTTTGCTGCGACCAGTAAAATTTGAATTTGAGAAAGAAATATCTATTCCAGCATGGTCAGTTAAGGGAGCCACAGTAATGTTACATGTTTGGACCAAGGATGCTAAATTGTCAGAAATAAGCCACAGATCTAAACGAGATTTTTGTGTTAAATCTGCTTTAAACCAGGTAAAGAGGTTGTTTCATGCGGGTGTAAAATTCTTAGGGCGTCTAATAATGATAGCTTACCACAAAAAGCATATATAACAGGGTTAAAGTTATCTTGATTTCCTCTTGCAGGGTATCTGTCTATACATAAGTTTGGAGCCTCATTAAAGTCCCCACCAACAACCACAAATGCTGAAGGAAATTTGTTTCTTTCTTGCAGAATCTTGTCAGCCAAAAAATTAAGGAGTGTGATGTTAGAGTTCCTTGCATTAAATCCATAAACATTTACAAAAATAAATACATTATCCCCAGATTTAATTACTACCAAAGCCCATCTACCAGCATCAGAAGCCTCAGTATACAGAATCTCGCCATTAAATTTTGGATTGAATAAAATTAAAACCCCTCCTGAGAAATTAGTACCGTGAGAAAATATAACTTTCCCTCCCCACTGATTACGCCAGAATGCTTCATCTTTTGAAGAAGAATGAGTCTCCTGTAAAAAATAAACATCCTTATTTTGATAACTACAAAATAAAAATAAAGCTTTTCTTTTAGTTAGATCTCGTACTCCCCGTCATTAAGAGAAAAACATGAAAAATTAATATCAAACATACGTATAAAACACTACACGAAACACAGATGAACAATGCTACTTAAACAGTAGTAGTAGTTATGCAAAAGATTGAAAAATGTTCAAAACTTGAATTCACAAACCAAAGGCTTTAAGTTAAGAGAACAGTTTAGAAACTGACCCCTGTAAGCCATATATTTAAATCATGTTACAAACAAATAGAAAATTATAGATCCCTAGATCCATTTTTAGTAAGAGAAATATAAATGCAATTGCTCTCAAAGGCAGGTTAAGGAGCTATCCTCTTTTCTTTTTCTTTTATTTTTAAATAAAAAAGTCAGAACCAAAAAAAATAGCCTCAAACCATCTTGTATAAGGAAGAGCAAATAAGATAAAGAAAATATGCAGCTTATCATATAGCCTACATACTTCACAATCAATTTTTTCCAAGTAGTTAATTCTACCTACTCATGCAAATCCTTCATGTCAAGTCCTCGGCTGAAATCTTCTTACCAGCAATAATAGCAAAAGGACCGCTGAAGCCTGCTCTCTTGTTGTGCTTCCTCGCTTCCTCCACCAGCGGCCACAGCTTCGCTCTCGCCTCCCTCACTTGCTGAGTTAAGTCTTCCGATATCTTCACGTTCTTCTGCTTGAGGACCTCAGAGTTTTTAGCGTCTGCCCAAACTTGATCTCGGTGTGCTCGGTACGAAAACCGAACTATGATGCGGCGTGGTGGATGCTGTCCTTCCTTCCTCATCCGTGGTCCCAGTCTGTGGGCGATATCCACCATCTTTTGAAGAGAGTCGGCGAGACCAGGAGAGACACGGGAGAAGAGATCAATCACCGTCATTTTCACATTTTCGCCCTCAGACTCAGGAATCCTCAAGTTCCAGCGTCTGGAGTATGCATACATCTCGTTCACTCTTTCCTCTAGCTTCTTATTTTCAGCAGACAAAGTTTTAATCTGGAGCTCCAGGGGGTCCACTTTGGATGCCAGCTCCCCCACCTTCTTCTCAGCAGCTTGCACTGAAGTAGAGAGAGTTTGAATACTCTTAAAGTTAATTTCTATGGACTTCTCTATGGAGTCCAGCTTCTCCTTGCAACCGTTCTGCGAGTTAGCGAGCTTGTTAATTGCCGCCAGCAGGACAGAGTTGGTGGGCTCTGTCTTGCGACGCGGTGCTTTTCTTTGTGGGCTAACATTAGGACTTGGAGAGTCTTCCACATGATGTTGTTTGGCGTAGATATGGCACCGTTTAAGACTCTCCGCGGCCTCCATTGCTTCCATTGCCGTTTCCATATCCTCCCACGTAGTCGACATATCACCGGAGTCAGTCATTAGCGGTTGGAGCCTTTTTGAAAACAGCTTTTGTGACGCCGAGCTAGCAAGCAGACAACTCCAATGGTTAGCAACAGCGTCGGCTCGTTGCAGGCAGAGTCCGGCAGAAAAAGTCCCCGAAAAACAAAACAAAAACGGGTCAAAGTTTCACCAACAGACCTCACAGCGATTTTCTAACGTTCTTAAAAACTATTTACATGTTTCTTGGCCTTAAGCAAGCAAATTCAAGTCTCGAACGAAAAAAGCTTCGGCAGCATACAGAAAAAGCGTCTTACAGCAGCGCCATCTTGGCTCCTTCTTGTCTCACATTGTGCACCAGCTCCACTACTTCCTGTAAGGAAGTAGGCATGAGTATTTCCTGTCCTGCACTATGGGTTAAGTGATTAATCAGGTGTGCGGCACACCCAGCACACACCTGATTAATCATTTAAAGGGGAACTAAACCCCCCTCTCTGTGCATTACTCCGCCCACAGCTTGATTTAAAAAAAATTCGGAAAAGATAGGCGGAGCTGAGGGAGGGAGAGGAGAGGGCTTCCCCCGGAGGTCAGGCCTCTTTACCCGGTCCCTCTCCTCCACACTTTGGCTTATTTTCACCCAGCCCAGCACTGGTACCTTGGAGAGCGGTCCCTCGCTGCGGGGAGAGGGGAGAGGGGAGAGGGCTTCCCCGGAGGTCGGCCTTTTTACCCGGTCCTTCTCCTCCACACTTAGACTTATTTTCATTGTGCCAATGGTGGCTTGGAAAACCGCCCCTTACTGTGTCACACGGGCAGAAGGGAAGGCGGCCGGAGCTCAGCCGGTCCCCTTCTCCACACTTTGACTTATTTTATCCTACTTGGTTCTATTTCTCCCTCTCTGGGAGCCTGGGCTCACCGCGCAGCAGCCCACCGCATCTATCCACCCCTCCCTCCCTCCCTCCCTCGCGGCCCGCACATATACTCCCGAGCCTCGGCGCCTCTCCTTGACCAACTAACCTAAATACTATACACACACTACTAACTGTAAACCTACACTAAAATACACTATGCTAACTATACAGTTCAACAAATTACTAGCTATTCTCTCTGCTCTACTACTCTCTCTGTTCTGATCCAACTTACTCGCTATCAGTTTGATAACTGCGGACAGAGTAAAGGGTAGTAAGGGGAGGAGTAAAGGGAGGAGGGCAGGCTTTAGCGTGGACGGTTAGTGACGTCATTCGCCCCGAAAAAGAGTCATTCGCCTCCAGTGTAATGTAATGTAAATTCAAATGTAGTAACCAGGTTTCAAGCTGTAGAGGGCACTCCATA
>NC_065527.1:32204449-32204635 GCF_006386435.1 Epinephelus moara | reverse complement strand
TCAAGGCTGACACGGCTGTTCACTTTACAAGGATGAACAAATATATCATTTATGTCTTCACTTTGTATTATCCATGACTTTCATTGCACAATTAAAATAACGCTAATAAACACAGTCAATATAGCCTTTATGAGTCTTTTATAATTATGATTTTACTCTCCTGTTGGCACGTAGGACCACTGAGAA
>NC_065527.1:32187040-32204415 GCF_006386435.1 Epinephelus moara | reverse complement strand
ATGAGTCTTTTATAATTATGATTTTACTCTCCTGTTGGCACGTAGGACCACTGAGAAATGTAATTGGTGGTAAATAAGCGGGAGCTCATTAATCGCACTTTCGGAAGCCTCCTTTGTATTGCATTGGCGGCGTATTTGCTGAGGAAACACAGGGCCCGGAGCCGTCGGGCCGTCTGGGTCCACAGAGTCCTGCAAACCCGGCAATTCCACGGTGAATTTCCCCAGCTCGTACAGCTCCGGGAGAGCCCAGACCTCCGTACCCGAATCCCGGTCTGCAATTGGCTGCTACTTCGGCAGCGGCGCTGCTCATTTGCATAAAGTTCAGCTTCTCTCAACTTCTACTTGACGCTCTGGTCGCTGGCATCACACCGCTCGCTGCAGCCGATGCCCCTGACGCCCTTCGTAGCAAGCGTACATTGAAAATGAATGGCTGCCGGCCGCTTATGACGCTCATGACGCTTTTGGTGTGAGTGCACAGTAGTGTGGGCAGTGGAATGAGCTATTTCACATTTTGTACCACTTCTTCTTTCCACTAGAGGGCACTGGAGAACGCACTAATGATACGCCATGTTTTTGTAAATCAAACATAGACCACAGCATGTAAATTTCAGGTAAATCAAAAGATAAGTGTCTGAAAAAACGTACTTCCTGTTGCCAGTAGGTGGCACTATGTGTATGACTAAAATAAAATCATATAGATGTGTTCAGGGCGGGACTATTATCAAACCTGTGAAGTGTGGTGCAGAGTGAAACATTTATGCGAAAGTTATAGGAATTTCATGTGGTCATGGCGAGACATAAATATTTGATGCCACGCCAAGACCACACCGTTCAATGCTGACCAAATCTTTTAATAACTTTGATCACAAAGTTGTCTAGAGGGTATACACCAGTTTTGAAGTCAATTGGATTATGTCTATAGGAGGAATTTGTTAAAATGTGTAGCATGGAAATGCCAAAAATTGACCGGGAAATTCAAAACTGCCAACTTCTTGTTGGGTTTCGCCTGTGAGTCCAAGATGCTTTTTTGTGCATCAGTGTGTGATACATGTGCATACCAATTTTTGTGCATGTCGATGAAACATGCTGTGGGGCTGCTCTTTAAAGGGCGTGGTCAAGCCATTTTGCCATGCCCATCCACAAAACTATTCTCAGTGGACTCTTTTCAGTGCAGCATGTGTCAGCTTGTCCTTGTATCTGTTAGACCCCTAGTTAGCACAGTTTTTCTCAGTGTGTATTTGTGTATCTCATTATTCTCCACAGACGTCCAGCAGCTGTTGGTGGTTAAAGAAGAGGTTCCTCCTGAGCAGCAGGAGTGGAACTCCAGTCTGGACCAGGAGGACCCAGAGCCCCCATACATTAAAGAGGAACAGGAGGAACTCTGGAGCAGTCAGGAGGGAGAGCAGCTTCAAGGGCTGGAGGAGGCTGATATCAATTTCACATTCACTCCGGTGAAGAATGAAGACGAGGGTGAGGAGATACCTCAGTCCTCACAGCTTCATCAGAGACAAACTGACCAGATGGAAACAGGAGCTGATGGAGAGGACTGTGGAGGAGCAGAACCATCCAGGAACTCAGATCCAGATACATATTTGCAACCAGTTAGTGAAGATGATTCTCTGGACTCTAATGAGACTGAAGTCAGTACTGATGATTGGGAGACCAGAGACCCTCAATCAGGCTTAAACTCTCTGAAAAATGATAAAGTCTCTGTCAGTGGTTCAAGATGTACTACTCGTGAGAAACCGTTTAGTTGTTCTGAGTGTGACAAAAGATTTGGCCACAAGGAGAGTCTGAAACAACACATGAGATCTCACACAGGAGAGAAACCGTTCAGCTGTTCAGTGTGTGGTAAAAGATTTTTGTGCAGGGCAAATATGAAGACACACATGGTAACTCATACAGGAGAGAGACCTTACAGCTGCTCAGTTTGTAAGAAATCTTTTACACAGGGTGGAAGTTTACAGAAACACATGAGGATCCACACAGGAGAGAAACCATACACCTGCCCAGTGTGTGCTAAAGCTTTCAGTGATGGTGGAAATCTGAAGATGCACATGAAAATTCACACAGGAGAGAAACCATACAGCTGCTCAGTGTGTGGCAAAGCTTTCAGTGAGAGAGGAAATATGAAGATGCACGTGAGAATTCACACAGGAGAGAAACCATTCAGCTGCTCATTTTGTAGGAAACCTTTTTCACAGAGTGGAAGTTTACGGAAACACATGAGGATCCACACAGGCGAGAAACCGTTCAGCTGCACAGTGTGTGGCAAAGCCTTCAGTGACAATGGGAATTTGAAAATACACATGAAAATCCACACAGGAGAGAAACCATTCAGCTGCTCAGTGTGTGGAGAAAGATTTATACAAAAGATACAACTGACACAACACATGGTACATCACATACAGGGGCGACGCCAGGGATGTTGGACCCCATGAGAAGATACCACAATAGGCCCCACCACAGGCTATGGGAACCTTGCATGAATACTCTCACTAGATCTCATGAATGACAAGATGTTATGTTATGTCTCTTTTCCTAGTCACACACATGCTGTTTGTTAAGTGTTCTGCTGGGTATTAAGAATTTCATCCATGCTGTTGGCTCAGATTAAACTTGAAAATGAAGGAGGGAGACTTACAGTCTGATATCTGTTATGAGGGTTTATGGTTTTCTTTTAGTTCTTTTCAACAGAGCTACACCCAAACAGGCATCTCAGAGTTCCCGCTTCTTTTCCTTTGTCTTTGTCCTGACCACACGGTCAGACAAACACCTCCCCCATCTAAAGCCAGCTTTGATTCGGCCATCTTGTTTTCTAGGCCAAACAGCTCTTTGATCACCACACCCGCCTTTGTCTTTCTCTTCTTTCTCTCTCTCTCACACACACACACACACACACACACACACATACACACCAAGCTTGTATATAGTTAGTTAGAATTTGTCTTTTGGTTTTGCTTTGCTTACTTCGTGAATAAATATAATTCTATGGAATCATACCTGCTGTCTGTTTAATGTTGCACAAGAGTGAATGAATAGTCAACCTGTGCTGCGTCAAGAACTCCGAAATTCTTCAGGCGTTACTGTTAATTCTGGTTATTGTCATTAATGTAATTATTATTCAAAACTCCAAATTAATAGTTTAGCATATTTTATGAGACTGATATCTTTAACTGGCTATCACTTTCCCTTTCCAGGAATGGTACCCCACGAGGGGATTTAATGTTAATTAAGTCATGTTATTTAAGTAATTAATTATTATTAATATTATTAATTATTTCCGATAGCCAGTTTACAACTTTAATGGTGTCTCCTTGGTGAGGCCTAATATTGTTGTTCCCAACAAAATTGGTGCCTCCGTGTGACAGCCTGAATTTATGTTCCCAACAATATTAAATGACTCTGATGGGGATTAGTGGCATAAAACTTGATCGGGACATCCCTAGTATTTATAGATTGACATGAGAAGAATCTCCAAAACAACTTTAAATTGGATCATTCGTAGCGTTTCCTGGTTTATTAAACTGCTGTTTACACAAGAGGTGACAACTGACTATACATTTATGGAGTACTGAATCTTTAATGTCTCTCATTGCATTGTATTTAATGTTTTGCTGTTGTAGCTTTTATGTTAGTGTGGGGGGCATAATTCAGACTTGTATTGATAGATTACTGGAAACTTCTTGGACTCAGTAATGTTGTTTCCTATGAACATTTATGATGCAAATCTCACACATCAGCTAATGGTAGAAACACCTGATTATTATGGGTGTAACAGCTCTCACAAACGTCCAGTCTCATGTCGCCATTTCATCTTTCATGTCATCGTTTCTTTGTGTGCCATTACACACCGACTAATTATGCGAATTAGAAAATGCATGATTTAGTTATTGCAAAAGATGGATTTCTTGACATCAAAACATAAATTTAAACTCTGAGATTACCTTTCTTAGTTGTCTAAAAGCCAAAATATAGCTATTTCCGAAACATTTTTTTACATACCTTATGCTAATTATGCTAATGAGGAAAGGATGCATAACTGCACCGTGGTAACAAACGGATTTCTGGAAGTCACAAACATGGAGTTAGACTTGTTTTTTCAACTTTAAAAGTTAATCAGAAGCAAAATTATGGCCATTTCTGTTTTTGGGGGGATCAATTTGTTTATTATGCTAATTATTTAAATTGCCTAACATGCAACTCTTAGCAACCAAGCTAATTCACATCTACTAAACCTGACCCTAACACTTCAATCACAAAAGTTCATAGGAAACAACATTGCTAGGTTTCATGTGGGCCATAACAAATAAAACAGAAAATAAGACAATTCACTAATGAGAAATTTAAAGGAGTTTAGTTATGTAGAAATCTAAAGGCGTCTCATCTAATATAACACGTCTTTTAAAATCTCATGTCTTCTTGACTTTAGTTGTGTGTTTACTTTCCTCACTCCCGTTTCTCTTCTGGTTCACTGAGCAGAACTGCCAATCTGAACGATTTCTCTCACCAATGGACTCTGCCACCTATTTAACGTGCCGAGGAAAAAAAAAAAAAAAACCTGCTATACGGACATGTCAGTACACAATCAGCCTCTGTCGCCCCTTGGCCTGGAAGCTGACGCCCTGACGAAAATGCTAAGTTAGCGATTAGCTAATTTTGTGCAGGTAGCAAGGATGACCTTTGACTGAAACAGAGGTACTGACAGTTTGTCTGGTTTATTAAATTTAGTCTGTGAAGCAGGAGGCAGAATTGTCAGTGATACTGTAAAGAGGAGCTGCTACTGTCAACAGTTTCACATACTATATTATTGCTTTATTATTATCATTTCGTACTGTTGTGAAATGTTTTGAAGCTTTTGTTTCCAAGTTCAGCAATGAAAGTTTAAGTGGAATTTAATGCCATTCTTTTGGAAAATTCATTTTTAATAATTTATCTTCCTGCGCGTTTGTCATAGACTGTAAAAATATAATAATAATAATAATAATAATAATAATAATAATAATAATAATAATCACAATAATGATGGTAATAATAATAACAGTAATAATAATAATAATGATGATGTTAGCTTCTAACACTTTTGGTGTTTTATTTTGAAGTTCAGCAGCCGATCTGCCCCGGAAGCTGTCTATTTGTGTCTTCACACTGTTTGAGCAAGATGACGTCGAGCAGAAATGTGTCTCTGTCAGAAAGTGTGTGTGAGCTCCAGCAGTAGTGATCCATCAGGGCTTCTGTGTGTCTGAATGAACTTTTTCCTGAATGTTTTTTATCTGACTCATCACCCGGTAGCCTGCAAATCTATTGGAGTTAGCTTAGCATGCTAGCTAGAAACAGACTGATGGGGACGGAAGTTAGCATCAAAGCGCCTGTCAGAGTGACTGATGGAGAGCAAACAGTGTTTGGATGTGGAGACAAAGTCTAAAATGTCTAAAGCCCAAATGCTGAGAGCGTTGGTGAAGCAGCGACTAACTGCGGCTGCTGAAGAGATATTTGGGCTGTTTGAAAGAACGATAGCAGAGTACGAGGAGGAACTCTCTAGATCAAAAGAGGAGAACGAGCGACAACGGAAACTACTGGACGCTGTTTTCAGCCCTCAGCTTCAGTTACACAGAGCGGGTGAGATACTGTCACTTCTTCTCTGTTTAAACCAGGGCTGAAAACTGTTCATCTGCTGAGTAGGCCTCCTGTATGGTGACCTTGGGTGTTTTGAAATGCGCCTTTTTAAATAAAATGTATTATTATTATTATTATTATTATTATTATTAAGGAGGTTGGAGTCATCGCTCCTCAACCTCCAGAAAACTGAGTTTAAAACGTTCAGCAATCCAAGCCTTTGATCTCACATTTTGTCCATCTCTTTACTTTGACAACCTCCTCTCTCCATATTAAAGAGGCTTGGTCTAAGGATACAGGTGAAGCGATTTCAGATTAATTATGGGCGAGGGGGTTACAAAGGATTAAAACATGTTCCATTATTGTTAGACTCCAACTTATTTAGTTTGAAGTCATTCATCATTTGCATTTTTCCAAGGCCAAATTGAGCATAATATTCCCTACTTTGTCTGCCACATGTGAAGTGTAAATCAGGTGTGGGGACCTTGGGTCACCTTCTCTGGTCTTGCCCTAAACTCAGGAATTTCTGGGTGGACATTCTTCAATTGTATAGTAACATGTAGCCAACAGTTAGTCCCTGATTCTCTTACTGTGATACTGGGCTGTTCTGATTATTCTTTGATCCTTCCCCCTGCATTACAGCAAGCTCTTACATTTGGTATAGTCATAGCAACGAGGGTTATTTTGTGAGAATGGAGATCAGTTTCTTCACCGTGAGCATAAAAAAACAAGGTAACAAAAAAATGCCACGTGAGTACATGGGAAACTGTTTCTCCTGCTAGACTATGAAAATTACAGTTTTTTCTCAGTGTGTATTTATATATCTCATTATTCTCCACAGAAGGCCAGCAGCTGTTGGTGGTTAAAGAGGAGGTTCCCCCTGAGCAAGAGTGGAGCTCCAGTCTGGACCAGGAGGACCCAGAGCCCCCACACATTAAAGAGGAACAGGAGGAACTCTGGAGCAGTCAGGAGGGAGAGCAGCTTCAAGGGCTGGAGGAGGCTGATATCAAGTTCACATTCACTCCTGTCTCTGTGAAGAGCGAAGACGAGGGTGAGGAGATACCTCAGTCCTCACAGTTTCATAAGAGACAAACTGAACAGATGGAAACAGGAGCTGATGGAGAGGACTGTGGAGGACCAGAACCAGCCAGGGACTCAGATCCAGATACACATTTACAACCAGTTAGTGAAGATGATTCTCTGGACTCTTCTGAGACTGAAGTCAGTGCTGATGAGACCAGAGACCCTCAGTCAGGTTTACAGTCTTTGAAAAACAATCAAGTTCCTGTCAATGATTCAAGAAGTCGCGCTGGTAAGAAACCATATAGATGCTCTGAGTGTGGGAGAAGATTTCTTAAAAAGGGAAGTCTGAAGCAACACATGAAAAACCACACAGGAGATAAACCTTTCAGCTGCCCAGTTTGTGGTAAAAGATTTTCAGTCAAGTCACGAAAGGTGACACACATGAGAATTCATTCAGGAGAAAAACCTTTCAGCTGCTCTGTCTGTAAGAAGTCATTTGCATGGAGTGAAAATATACATGCACACATGAGAACTCATACAGGAGAGAAACCTTACAGCTGCTCCATTTGTGATAAAAGTTTTAGACAAAAGATAAATCTGACCCAGCACATGACACATCACACAGGGGAGAAACTGTACAGCTGCAGTGTTTGTAACAAAAGATTTGCCTGGTCATCTCAGGTCACAAGACATAAATGTGTTGGTCGTCAAACTCATGAGAACAGAGAGGCAGAGCCTCCAGCCGACAGCTTAACTGAACAGATAGAAAGAGAAGCTGATGGATTGTGGAGGACCAGAACCAGCCAGGAACTCTGATACAGATACACAATTGCAAACAGACACCATCGACGAGACTGGAGACTTCTGAGACTGATGGCAGTGATGACTGGAAAAGGACAGAGAACCTCAATCAGGTTTAAGCTCCTTAAAAAACAATGAAGTACCTGTCAGTGACATGGACTGTAAAACTGGAAAAGATTTGACCACAAGGGAAACACTGCAGACTAGAGTTCACACAGCAGAGAAACCATTTAGTTGTTCAGTTTGTGACAAAAGATTCTCTCAGTTCTATAATGTTAAAAAAAAACATGAGTGTGTTGGTGAGAGCTGCAGTAATAAATGAAGCTACAGAGATGCAATTGAGACATTTTTTAGAGCAGGATTGAGTTCCTGAGGGCAAGACCTGGTTCAACACCAATTAGCTAAAAACTGACAGACTTAAGGCTGATACAGATTCCACAGTAAGTCTTTTAAAAGAAGATGAAGTTACACAAACATTTAAATTTTTGTCAATTTGCGTCTACGTTATTTTGACATTTTTCTGGGGCACTGTGCTTTTTGGTATTACATGTCTGAACTGATTCAACTTGTTTAACATTGTCTAAAGGGATTTCATATGTCCTGGACAGCTCTGTGGTGTGAGATAAATTATCAGCAGTGCTGAAACTGATGTAAAATATTTAACTTTATCATTATTCAGTAGCTTTTTCTTTACAGTTTGAAGTCATTACCTCCTTGTTCTTGCTTTACAGTAGAAATTGAACATGGTTAGTTTGTGTGTAAGGTAAAGTGGAATAAATATTAAAATATAGTGGACACTTACACTGATATAGGTTTTAGGTGGCTAAAATACATATTTGCAGCGGCTCTGAGCAAAGCAACAAAGTACATAAAATAAGCACAGCAGAACCGTCAGATGAGTTGGACTGTAGTGTTTACCTATGCTTCTTTAAATGTTACAGTTTTGATTTTGGCTGAAAATGACAACAGAAATCAACTCGTTTACCAATTTGACATATCTCTGCAGTTGTAATCAACTGCTGGTTGTCTACCCGGGAGTGACTGTTGTTAACGTGATGTCCAATTAATTCGGTCTATTGAAGTACAACCTTAAACTGCAGAAAATGTGGTGACACTGGCTGAACTTTTTTATTAAGCAATACAAACTTATCCTCTCCAAAACAGTCTCCAAATCGTATATGAGTTTTCGAAAATGTGATGGAAGGAATACTTTGTATGTGAAATGGAAATGGAAAGCAGAACTGAATGCTAATCTGTCGGGAGATGAGTGGCACTCCATCTGTAGCACGCAGTAAACCTCCACCAGCACAAAAAATGGAGAGAATTTGGCTGGAAGAATATCATTAGATTTTTTTATCACACCATGTACAAAATTCAAGCAATCAGGTGAACAACAGCACTGCTGGAGACTCTGTGGGCACGTGAATGCCAATCACTCACATATACTTCGGTCATGTATAAAACTTCAAACATTCTGTGATAGGATTATTCTGATCCTTGAGAGAGTTACAAGATCCCAAGGGACCCACGGATTGTGTACTTAGGATTAATACTCGAGGACATTATTCATGAGAAGGACACTTATCTGTTCAAAATCCTTATAGTGGCATGCAAAAAGGTGCTAGGAACTGGCTAAAACTTGACCCTCCAAGTCCGCGACAGTGGTTGGACGTTGTAAAGGAACTATAGTCAGGGTATATATATGGGGTCACATAATCACAGAGCAAGTTCATAATTATGTAGGCTTATTTTCCATTTTGATATGAGTCCATAACCGGTCCCAAGGAGATACTCCTTTCTCCTGATCGCCATTTATTCTACTGAGCATACATACTTATTATACAATAAGATGCTATTTCCACCACCAGATTAACCTTTTCTTTTTCTATTCTGGGGCCTTTGTTATCTTCAGTGTCTTAGAATAATTTGACAGACAGTTATTAGACCCACAATAATAACAGAAAATGCACACTTGGACACGACTGGTATTTGCGACCAACCCCCAGTAAACACAACTTTGGACTTCAAGGGATTTCTGAACCAACCACCAACTTAAAATTTTTAATACTCTAATGCACTAAATTCCTAAATTCCCATATACAGTGCAGGAAAGCTCCTATTTCACTTTTACATTTCCAACAGCTATTGTTATTTAACAACTTAATTCTGTAGAGTCGTAATGGTGTATGATAAAATCTGTGCAGTATCTTATGTTGTGTGAGCTTCCCCCTCATTTCTTTCACATATTTACCACATCCTGACACAATTTCAGACCATATGTCACCATCATTTTCTTCCCTGAGGTCCCTTTGCCAAATCATTTTCACATTAAGAGATATATTACACAGGAGGGAGTTAGTTACTTTATAAAATTGTGAAGCTTTGTGGTGCAAAGAAAAAAAAAAAGGGAAGGCATGTCAAATAATTTTTAAAGCACTGGGGAGAGACTTGTGTTTTTTATTGTGGCTCAGGGGAGGGGCGTACAAATTTAAATGGCTGTATTTTGTATTTACTGAACTGCAGATTTTTAAAGAAAAGAAGAAAAAAATGCTGTTTGGAAGGCATGTTTAAAAACCACCAAAATTAAAATATTTATAGCCGGAAACTGTAAAAACAGAAATTATCATTGGCTTCACAAATTTCCAACGGTCCTTGGACACATCATGTCCCACAAATGCTTTCGTCAGAAAAAAAAACAACAAAAGCTGAGCTTAAAATAATTTTATTTTATCAAAATGAGGATATTCTACATCTCATTTGAAATTTGGCCCAACATAAACTGCTTGAATGAACTAACCAGCCGCATGACAAGAGTGAAAAACTGAGGCTTTTTTCAGCTCCAGGATTTCATTTTTAACTTTTAACGTTTAAACATCAAAGTGTACGTTTTTAAATCTCCTAACTAATTTGTGGTGGAGGGAGGGTCATACATTTTCCCCAAATCAGTCATGGAGGCTCAAGGAAAAAATATTTGTAACTTCGTAGACGTACAAAAAAATAAATCTAAGACACAACAGCATGTCAGGAATTAAGAAAATTATGAGATTCAGATTAAATTGGCTAAGATGTGCAAAACCACTCTGACACTCTTTTAGACTAATGATAGAAAAAAAAAGTAGAGGTCCACAAATATGCAAGAAAACTGCAAACAGTAATGGTGATGAGACTACCCCCTGAAAATCTGCTGGTTTCTGCTAGAATTATAATTTGGAAAATCATGATTTTAATCATTAAGACCATTTTTTGATCAGCAAATTTTGCTTTAACTGTATTAAATATGAACATGATAGATAGATAGATAGATAGATAGATAGATAGATAGATAGATAGATAGATACGTTATTCATTCCCATAGGGGAAATTCTTGTATCTTAGTAGATCACATAAAAAAATAAATAAATAGGCCATAATTAAAACATAAAAACACTTTCAAGAACTCAAATGGGAACTTGTTAATGTGCAACGTAACTTCAACATTTAAGAACATTTTTGATAAAAGTTGGTCAGTATTACATTTTCTACGCTATAACTGATTTAAAGACCCACATTATATTTTGTGGTCAAAGCATGGACACTATAAAAAATTCTGGAGGCTTTATTTTGAAGGGCGAGGGGACCCGGAAGTGATTTTCTTGCTGGCGCCGAGTGTTTTTAGCAAAATAGCGTCTTGTACACTTAGCTCGGAAATATTTTTACATGCTATGTCGTGAACGAGGACCTTCATTGTAAGTGAGAAAGTGTGTGTGAGCTCCAGCTGTAGTGATCCATCAGAACCTCTGTGTGTCTGATTGAACTTTTTCCTGAATGTTTTTCCTCTGACTCATCACCCGGTAGGCTACAAATCTATTGGAGTTAGCTGAGCATGCTAGCTAGAAACACACTGATGGGGACGGAAGTTAGCAACAAAGCGCCTGTCAGAGTGACTGTTTGATGGAGAGCAAACAGTGTTTGGATGTGGAGACAAAGTCTAAAATGTCTAAAGCCCAAATGCTGAGAGCGTTGGTGAAGCAGCGACTAACTGCGGCTGCTGAAGAGATATTTGGGCTGTTTGAAAGAACGATAGCAGAGTACGAGGAGGAACTCTCTAGATCAAAAGAGGAGAACGAGCGACAACGGAAACTACTGGACGCTGTTTGCAGCCCTCAGCTTCAGTTACACATAGCAGGTTTGTTACCCTCACTACTTCTTCAGCGAGTCCTCTTCTTCTTTGGTGTTTTACAGTAGTTGGCATCTTTCAAGTTGTACTGCCTCCTCATGGTTTTATCCGACCGTTGCTATCCTAATCTTCCACAGTCTTCTGATAAATTCTGTCGCTCTCAGAAACCTAAAAATCACCTTTCTCCACTCTCAAGCACGTCCTTAATCCTGGCCTCACTTCGTCTACCTTCTGTAATCCTGCCATCATCACCCTTCTATCTTCCTCATACTTCCTGCAAGAAATGAGAACATGCTCCCTTGACTCCTTTACACACCGACTGCAATAACCGATTGGATGTTTCCCTATTACAAAAGCGTGCTCTTCAAGTTACTGTGACCTATTCTCAATCTCAATCTACTTTGTTTTGAGCAAATGCCTTCCTTTTGTCCCACTTTCTCAATATTGCTGCCACTGATTGATGATTTAGCTCAAAATAATGCTTTTCCCCTCTGATTTTGAAAGTTGAAAGTATCACTTTCCACATTTCCTCTCTTAACTGCCTATTTTGCCAACTTGTCTACTTTTTCATTACCCAGGATTCCTGCGTGTGTGCTGGCCCTTGATTGGTTAAACCTTGACTTTGTAAGAAGTTTTTCAAACACTAGATGTCTTGGTGCTGTTTCTGATTTAAGACTTGGCAGTGCTGATACTGAGTCACTGCAAATGAGAATTGTACTTGTTGCTAAATCCTCCATCCACCCTAATGCTGACAGTACTGCAAATAGCTCAGCAGCATAGACACTCTGGTAATCTGATAACCTTTTATCGATCCCAGTCTGGTGACTAGGAATCACTACTGCTGCTCCTGTTGCCTAAATTAGTGGATCCTTTGACCCATCTGTAAAAAGCTGAATATAATCTCTGTACTTCCTCTACTGTTCCTTCCCTACCGTTCGTTGCATTGCTGCCTCACTCTGTTTACACTGTACATTACGCCTTAAGGCTAGTTCACATTACACGATTTTCACCCCGATTTTGCGTCGCGGAGACTATCGTAATCTTTTGAGCGTTCATACCTGGCGACATGTGTTTCTGTCATCTGGAGTCTCGCCAACTGCGTTACGACCTGTGTGTGCACACCACAAGATTTCTCTACCGAGCCCTCGCCGACTGAGCCCAGAGAAACAAGCAACCAGGGCTATGGAAACAAGCCCAAAAGAAGCGATATATATAGGAGAAAGGCGACATTTCGAGAGCAAGCCCAAACTCGCAACTCCGCTTTAGAAACAAGCCCAAAATAACGCAACTCGCAACTACCAATATTTGTAAGCGACTAACTTGGCTGAATTGAAAAAAGATGCCTGCTCTTTTGCTGCCCCTCCCACTCTCCCTGCCATTGCTTAATGATTCCTTCTCTAATTAAATTACCACACTCACTCATGCCAATGGAAACCCTGACATCTGTACTGTCCCACCTTAGTGCAGCCTTGACCATCCTATCTGCTGCCTTGTTTCCCTCTATCCCAACATGGGCCGGGACCCAGAAGAACCCCACTCTACATCCCTGCCTCTTCAGCGTGTAAATCTGTGTCTGAATTTCCCCCATCAGGCCCGGTCTGGCTCTCGACCTCCCCCCTGCTGAGTCTGAACGTATCCAACGTTGAGCATGAATGAGCCTTAATAGTCTGTCTGTGTCAGTTGTGGTCCCAGGCCTTGTGAATTATTATGTGAATGAATGCCTTATGTTTTTTGCCTTTTGCCATTATTGGACAGGACAGCGTGAAATGGGGAGAAAGAGAGTGGGGGGATGACACGCAGCAAAGGGCCATGGGCTGGAGTCGAGTACGCGGCTGCATCTAACATGGGGAACCAGCACTATCCACTAAGCTACCGACGCCCCAGGCCTTGTTAATTTTGACAGCTATCTTAACTTTAGTCTTAGTCTTGAGACGAAAGTGCTTGTTAGTTTTAGTCACATATTAGTAATTTTTATTCTTCACAGTTTTAGTCAACAAAAATTCATGACATTTTAGTCAACTTTTAGTCATCATGTTTTCTATGTTTTTTTTTTTTTTTTATCTCTAAACTAATCCAGTGAGGCTAATTCATGTATCAGAAATTAGAAACAAGGTGACAGGTTGCTCTGCTGCTCGCTCTGCTGCTGTTCAGAGGCTAACGAGCAGAGCTAACACTAACAGCTAACAGCCACAGCTGTAACTTACAACCTCCACAGATCCATTCAGCAGCTCCACCATCCACTGTCAGACATACACGGCTGATTATTTACTGCCGAATTACAGCTCACAACTCGCACCAACAGCTGACACTGCTCAGCTCTGAGTGTTTTTGCTGGCTAGCAAAACATCCTGGTGCCGACTATTTACTGGAGTTTACAGCCTGTTGCTCATGCGCCATTTGAAGATAATTACAAGCACGGCCGGTCTCGGCATTCAGTGTCTGAAAGTCCACCATTAACATTTTCGTCGCGTCTCATTTTGTCAACGAAAATGAAACATTGATTTCATTTTATCTTCTATTATCAAGATCTATGCTAAGCTTGTCATCATCTCATTTTCATCATGGAAAAAATTTAAACTTTTTGTCAGAGAAATCAACACTGGTCCCAGGCCTTGTTGAGGCCAGCTGTAGTCGGGAACTGTTTCGTGACAAGAGTTTTTGTGTTTCAAAGAGTTTGTGTCCAAGACAGGAGGGATCAGTCACAATCTTTCTGAAGATGTTCGAGTCCTGTAGGCACTTAGGTTGAAGGGTTTTTTTCATTGCCAAGTAATCTAAAGGGGTGCGTTTTTTAACCTTACCTTAACCTTCACACAGACGTCATCATTAAACAGAAAGTCCAATGTTCAGACAAAAAAATCAGATCAGATAAACGTACCAAATCAGAATCCATTTTAATCTGAACCTTCAGTTACCTGCAGAAGTAGTTTATTCACATTTCAGTTGTTTATCAGAACATACTCAAATTGTTTGCACTCATTAATTATTATTGGTTTAAGTATAGTGGTGGTCAGTAATGTGTCTGTACATCATTCTGTCCTGCAGAGGTCCAGCAGCTGTTGGTGGTTAAAGAAGAGGTTTCCCCTGAGCAGCAGGAGTGGAGCTCCAGTCTGGACCAGGAGGACCCAGAGCCCCCACACATTAAAGAGGAACAGGAGGGAGAGCAGCTTCAAGGGCTGGAGGAGGCTGGTATCAAGTTCACACTCACTTCTGTCCCTGTGAAGAGCGAAGAAGATGATGCTCAGTCCTCACAGCTTCATCAAAGACAAATTGACCAGATGGAAACAGGAGCTGATGGAGAGGACTGTGGAGGACCAGATCCAGATACACATTTACAGCTATATAGCAGTGAGAAGACCCCACAGCATCACCAGCAACAATCTGAAGTCAGTGATGACTGGAAGGAGACCAGAGAACTTCAGTCAGGTTTGAACTTTCTGAAAAATGACAGACGGGATTCCTGTGAGAGACCATTTTGCTGCTCTGAGTGTGGTAAACGATTTAACCAAAACTCAAATCTTAAGACACACATGAGAACTCACACAGGAGAGAAACCTTTCAGCTGCCCAGTTTGTGGTAAAAGATTTGGTCAGAAGGCGCACATGCAGAACCATTTGAAATGTCACACGGGAGAAAAACCCTACAGCTGCTCACTCTGTAATAAATGTTTTTCACGGTGTGAACATTTACAGTTACACATGAGAACCCACACAGGGGAGAAACCATTCAACTGCAGCATTTGTGATGAAAGATTCACATGGCTTTATCAGTTCAAAAATCACAAGTGTGGCAGTGACTCATCTCAGCTTCATGAACTCTGGAGTAGTCAGGAGGGAGAGCAGCTTCAACGGCTGAAGGAAGCTGAGATCACCAAGTTTCCTTTGACTCCAGTTTCTATGAAGAGTGAAGACAGTGGACAGAAAGCTCAGTCCTCACAGCTTCATCAAAGACAAACTGAACAGATGGAAACAGATGGAGAGGACTGTGGAGGACCAGAACCAGCCAGGAACTCAGATGCAGATGCTCTTTAGTCACATGGACTGATATATAACTCATTCATTGGACAGTTCTAGTGATGTCATCCTGAATTCTTAAGGCTTGTTTGAGATGAGCTGCAGCTGGTCTTGTAAGACGTAACCGATCGGGGCGTTATCAAAAAGCATGAAGTCCAACAGCTCAGAGATTGTTTGACTCGACATGCAAAGGTGGAAATAGCTGAGAAAGTGGATGCAATAGCCTCTGTTACTGTATGGAGATGAACACAGTCCATGACAGTATCAATATATATGAGAAATATGATACTATTTGCTGACTGGTCACTTAAATTGTGCAAAAGACCTTTGACATTATGAGTGTTTTTGTACTAATACCAGTAAGTCAAAAGCTATTTAAATAAAGATATAGAAAACAAACAAAATATAATTCATAAATAAAAGTGTAATGGTGCGTTCACATCAAACATGATGCGAGCGCCTTGCGTGGCGAGATTACATACAGAGTCAGTGCTAAGATTGGAATATACACCGATCAGCCAAAACACTAAAAAACACTGACAGGTTACGTGAACAACATTGATCATCTTGTTACAATGCAATGTTCTGTTGGGCAACCTTGGGTTCTGACATTCATGTGGATGCCACCAGACACGCTCCACCCACTTGCCATCAACAAGTGCCATTGCCATAAGGGGGTTTACTTGGTCTGCAACGGTGTTCGTGTGGGTGGAGCGCATCAAGTAGCATTTACACGAATGCCACGATCCAAGGTTTCCTAATGGAATATTGCATTGTAACAAGATGATCAATGTTATTCACTTCACTCGCCAGTTGTTTTAATGTTTTGGCTGATCTGTGTATGCAAACATGCTGGGAGATGTGAAGACACGAAATTTGTCGTAGTCACGCAAGTTGAAATTTCAGCTTGAGCGAGAAATTTGCGTGCATGTATCACAAAAGCCTATCAATAACATCCGCCATTGCATGAATACGGAGCTGAGGATAAGTGCAGTCGGAGTCTTTTAACACTGTGGTTGTCTTTTCCTAAGTCCTTATGAATTCTCTTTTAAATTTGTCTTGACCTCATGACGTTTTCCATCAATGTCAAGGAAAACTGGTTAGGAAAAGAGATTTTTTTTTTTTTTTTTTTTTGGCTATTCGACCGCAGCCATTGAGTATAATCAATGGGCTCATTCAGTCACCCCACAACATGCCAGTTAGATTTGTGTCTGACTTGATTCCAACTTGCTCTGACGTCATGCAAAAGTGGACAATGATATTCTCACGAGATTGCGGCGGCCAAAGTTTTAGAGCCAGGCACTGCAGCTGCTTTCCACGAACTGCAAGACCCAGAGCATGATGGGAAATGCCTGGCTGTCACTTGATCTAACAGTTGATTGGTTTAGATGATGACTCAACACTATGACATTTTAGATAAACTTTTCACTTTTGTTAAATGTCAGATTTAGATTCGATTTGTCTGATTTGAAGGTTTATTCTGTTAACAGAGAACATGCTGTATGACTGATGGTGCCTTTTCGTATTCAGCCTAAATACATTCATCTTAAACTATACATAGTAGTCTGTTGTACATAACATTCCTCTGTGTTTGATTAGAAGGTTAATGTTTTTCATTTATTTATGTAGTTGGACGGTAACATGTCTGCTCAGCAGATTTACATACAGCAGCAAACTGATATGATGCTGTTATACATGACATGTAAAATGGAGGTTGCACCATGAACCAGTAAAGCATTATACAGTGGTGTGAAAAAGTGTTTGCCCCC
>NC_065527.1:32184993-32186540 GCF_006386435.1 Epinephelus moara | reverse complement strand
CTAGCTAGAAATAAGACTGACGGGGACGGAAGTTAGCAACACAGCATCCTGTTAGAGTGAATGACGGAGAGCTAACGGTGTTTTCTGACGTGGAGACAAAGTTTCTGTCGTTGTGTTGAAATGTCTAAAGCCCAAATGCTGAGAGCGTTGGTGAAGCAGCGACTAACTGCGGCTGCTGAAGAGATATTTGGGCTGTATGAAAGAACGATAGCAGAGTACGAGGAGGAACTCTCTAGATCAAAAGAGGAGAACGAGCGACAACGGAAACTACTGGACGCTGTTTTTACCCCTCAGCTTCAGTTACGCAGAGCAGGTGAGATACTGTCACTTCTTCTTTTCTGTTTAAACTGACCCCAGACCAGCAGGAGAGCGGCTGTAATGAACTAGTTTGGTTTAATGAACAGGCCTTCATATATCCAATATTTATAACGAATGGCTTATTTTAAATATAGGTCTTCTTTATTACATTATTACAGAAAAATGCACCTTTTATTTAGCTTTTTTTTGTACACATGCTCGAGTTTACCATGTCCCCATTGCAAAGTGATCAACCTCTCGAAGAACTACAAGCCATAAATTGATAAAAAAAAAAATAACCACAGTGTTACTGCGTTGCAGACTGCAAAGCAATAAACACAACTAGTGATCACTTTAAAGTCCACTGTAATACAACTGCTGCTGGTATTTTGATTTAGGAGGTGTTTTTAATGTTTTATCCAAATTGTTGACGAGTGTGAGGGGCAGAACGTAAGAATACTGTGACTGTAATACTACTGTTACTACTACTACAAAGAAGACATTTGGTGTTTCTCTAAGTTAAGGATGGGGTTGCCCCCTAATAATACACCAAATGCTAGTCGACCAGAAAGGTTATTAGTCTGCAAGTTGATCATTTTCGTGCAGGGCTACCCACAGCTTTACATCTGTCCCACAGTCGATAGGCCTACACACTTATAAACAGCATCTGGAAGAAGATCAGCTCTGCTCTCAGGATTTCAGGTAAATAGGCTATAAGATGCTTGTTAAAGTTGCTTAGCAACCGCAGATGCAACCTGCTGCCGCGCTCTTGAAAGCTGGCACAGAAAAGGCACAGGAGTAGCACCCAGTGCCCAGCCTCATGTTTTCCAGGCGGTTAAAGACATTATGTGTACAGACTAGGGGTGTAACGGTACACAAAAATCTCGGTTCGGTACGTACCTCGGTACACAAGTCACGGTTCGGTTTTTTTCAGTACAGTAATGAAAAAAATAGACAACTATTAAATATCTTTACTTATTGGTAACCTTATTAAAACATACCACCACAGCACTTAACCTCTTTTTACACAATTTTTGAATGAAACAAATATATATAAAATCCTGCTTTTTCACATTGTTTGAATGAAAATAGAAATATAAAAGTGAAAAATAAAATCCTGCTGTTTTTTTAACACATTTTTTGAATGAAAAATATAAATATACATTTCTGCTTTAACAGTTTTACTCAATTAAAATAAAAAGTATAGTGCAGCTGGTCAGCTTTAAAGCCTGCTCAGATTCAGTTTTACT
>NC_065527.1:32174782-32184528 GCF_006386435.1 Epinephelus moara | reverse complement strand
GGCAGGAAATCCAAAGTGTGGGATCATTTTGAGAAGGTGAAGGACGAACCCAAGGTGATATGTAAACTCATCTTCATTCGTCGACTACAAACATGATGTGTCATCTGAAACATGGAAGTAGCTACATGCCCATTAGCCACTTAGCACAGTCATTACTGCTTTGCCGACAGCGTCATTAACAGGCGGCTCGCTCAGTGTGTGACATGCACTTGTAGATAAAATATAGGACTATATTAATGAAGGTTCATTAGTGCAGTTTTGTATTTCTCTGTAATGTAGCAGAGCGTTAACAATGTTACTGATACTATTCTTTCTCACACCTTCAACTCAACTTAGGTTTGTTTGAGGGCGTGGCTCAGTGGCCTGTAGGCGGGCATTGTGTGCATTATCAAGGTGTTTTGAAGTAAAGGCAGGAATGCAAATGAGGCCTTTCAGGCAGAGCTGTGTGTCTGTGGGGAGAGAGAGTCCCCTTTAGCGAGGACTCTTTTCTTACTTTGCATACCTTATAGATGCATAAAAAAATACTATATAATACATTAAGGAAGAGGGAAAAACCCAAAAGCATAATAGGTCCTCTTCAAGATTCACATTAATGGCTATTTGTTTGTTTCAGCTTTACCCTCAGATGTCCAGAAAGTAATTGTTGGTGAAGAAGAGCAGCAGAAGTCCCGTTCCAGTCTGGACCAGGAGGACCCAGAGCCCCCACACATTAAAGAGGAACAGGAGGAACTCTGGAGCAGTCAGGAGGGAGAGCAGCTTCAAGGCCTAGAGAAGGCTGATATCAAGTTCACATTTACTTCAGTCCCTGTGAAGAGTGAAGAAGATGATGAAGAGAAAGCTCAGTCCTCACAGCTTCATCAAAGACAAACTGAACAGATGGAAACAGGAGCTGATGGAGAGGACTGTGGAGGACCAGAACCAGCCAGGAACTCAGATCCAGATACATATTTACAACCAGATCCTGAAGACAAGACTGGAGTCTCTTCCGAACCCGAGACCGATGACAGTGGTGACTGGAAGGAGACCAGAGAACCTCAGTTAAGCTTAAACTCTCTGAAAAGTGATGAGGTCACTGTCAGTGGTTTGAGATGTAATGCTGGTGAGAAACCATTTAGCTGCTCTGAGTGTGACAAAAGATACGGTACCAGTGAACATCTGAAGGTACACATGAGATCTCATACAGGAGAGAAACCTTTTAGCTGCACATTTTGTAAGAAATCCTTTGCTCACAGTGGAAGTTTACACACTCATGAGAAAATCCACACAGGAGAAAAACCTTTTAGTTGCTTGGTCTGTAAGAGATCTTTCATACAGAGTGGGAGTTTACAGACACACATGAAAATCCACACGGGAGAGAAACCTTTCTGCTGCTCAGTTTGTGGGAAAGCTTTCACACAAGCATCAAGTCTGAAACAACACATGAGCATCCACACAGGAGAGAAACCTTTCAGCTGCTCAGTGTGTGGTAAGTGTTTCATAGGAAGTGGACATTTGAACAGACACATGAGGAATCACACAGGAGAGAAACCGTTTAGTTGCTCAGTTTGTGGTAATACTTTCACCCAAGTCTCAAGTCTGAGGCAACACATGAGCATCCACACGGGAGAGAAACCATTCAGCTGCTCAGTGTGTAATAAATCTTTTACACATAGAGGAAGTTTACAGTTTCACATGGCAGTCCACACAGGAGAGAGACCATTTAGCTGCTCAGTTTGTGATAAAAGATTTTCACGAAAGGGACATTTGACACAACACATGTGCATCCACACAGGAGAGAAACGATTCAGCTGCAGTGTTTGTCACAAAAGATTTTCCTGGCGTCCACAGGTCAAAACACATAAATGTGTTGGCCACCAGTCCTCACACCTTCATCAGAGTCAAACTGAGGACAACAGAGAGGCAGACCCTTCAGCCAGTAGCTCTACTGGCCAGATGGAAACAGAAGCTGATTTAGAGGACTGTGGAGGAGCAGAACCATCCAGGAACTCAGATCCAGATACACATTTACAACCAGTTAGTGAAGATGACTCTCTGGACTCTTCTGAGACTGAAGTCAGTGCTGATGATTGGGAGACCAGAGACCCTCTGTCAGGTTTTCATTCTTTGAAAACTGATAATGTCCCTGTCAGTGATTTGAAAATGTAGTACTGTTGAAAAACCATTTAACTTCTGATAACAAGCGTTCTGAACTTCTGAACTGGAGACTGTGATGATGATTGGACAGAGTCCAGCGGAACTCAGTCTGTATGAATTCTGTGAAAAAGTTCCTGTAATTGATATCAAATGAAATGTGTTGTGAGTGTGGTGAAACCATAGAGTGTACAAAATAATGGATGTAGTCACCAGGACATCACCCATTGGTTTGTAGACTCCTATTTTGAAGCCTAGAGTTTGCCATTTTGGATTTATAGAGCCAGAAGAGATCGTTTTGGAGGAGTTGTGGATGGTACCAATAGAACTGTTTCGTACCATCCCCATTTTTGGTGCTAGGTACCCTCTGTTGGAATACCTAGCACACTGACCTGGTACTTAAAAGGTGGAGCTAGAAACGGTGTAGTCTGTTGATGGGTCAATAGAGGATGGTCACTCGGCTCAGGGCTGAGTTGTGGCTGGATTTGGAGCTTATGTAACCACTGTTTATACCATGGAGAGTTTTACATATATTGGTAAACTGTAACTATGAAATAAAAGGATGTTTTGCTGCCTCTTGCAGCAGCTGTAGACTGAGAAAAACTTTTCCACCTAAACTTTTAAGGTGGAATGTTTACTTGTAATGTTACTCGATGCATGAGTTGACAGCGTGAATCCATCAGCACACCTAAATTTCAGTGTGACAACTTTGGTCGTTCCATTAGTTTTTATTATCTCTCTTGGATGAGATACACATTTAGTAATGAGTGGATCTTCAAGCGTTTATATCAGGGGCGATTCTAGGATCAGAGGTTTAGGGGTGCTGAGCACCCAAAGAGCTGCCCGGCCAGGCAAGATAAAGTTAACTGTTTTGTACATTTTAACGCAGTTTCATTCCCACATTTGTGAAAGAAAAGCACAACACTTTTTGGGAAAGTCTGTGACTAAACCATCAAATCTGATAAAGGTTATTTAAATGCTGAGCCACAGCAAAAGAGGAATGGATTGGAATCATAAAAGAAACATATCGTAACCCTAATTTCTGGGGGAAGACAACTCATTTTGATACAGCAGCTCCTCAACATACACATAAACAGTATGTATGTTTCTGGAGTAAACCAGCCCCCTATAGTGAGTACCAAAAATACCAAAAATGGACCTTGGACTTATTTTTTGGACTTTTATTTGAAATGCAATGCACAACATGTAACATTAACACATTAACAGTAATTGACTTTTTCAATGTTTGTCTCTGCCTTTTTCCTTCTTGTCTGTATTATATAATACAAATACATAAATAAAAATACACTTCAAAAAAGAAAAGTGCTTGAAATCTACAAAATAATAATAATAAATACACACAATAGGAGTTATAATGTTAATGGGCATCCAGTCAGTTAGCTAGTCAGTAGCACCTTGGCTTTAATATTAACACATGCACATGACACAACAGCTAGCTTCTCTCATTCCAATTCAAACAGAGGACAGTGGTACTGACCACCTGTAACGTTTCCTAGCTAGAATAAGCGTCAGCTAACTCCTACCTAACAACATGGGGGGGGGGGGGGGGGGGGTTTGTTGTTAAAATATTACGTTTCAACCAAGTACTGTATGGTTTTGACACTTTTCTAGCTTGTTAAAAAGGGACATACAGTAAAAAAAAATTTAAAAATCTCTCAAATTTTAGGGGTGCTGGGATTCAGTTTAGGGGTGCTTCAGCACCCCCAAAAATGGGCTAGAAACACCTATGGTTTATATATATTAATTTCGACCGGGTTATGTTAACTTCATATATTCTAATTGTCACATGAAGGAAAAAAAAGCATCGTTCCTGTGGGCTATGGCAACACTAAAACCCCAAGCTTGCCTGAGAAGGACCAAATGCACAAACCTGTTATTTCTAATTATCCAACGGAGAGAGACTCTCACTGCAGCCTGTTCTATTTTGTTCTGAAAATGTCGGCGTGCAGCCTCATTCTGTGGATGATAAACTAGGTGCAGACTTCCATCTGTGTCACCAGTGATGAGGAAATACAGCGAGTGCTGGAAGTAGCAGTGAGTGATATCTTCGCCCACATTTAAGAGTACTGTTTGCGGTGTAAACGTTAAACAGACCTAGGGTCTAGGTACCATGTCTAAAGGGTTACTTTTGTTTCTAAAGGTGCCATACTGAAAGTGTTTGGTGGAAACGGGGCTATAATAAAGAAAAACAACCAACCTGGAATAATTACAGTCATAACAAAAATAAATTGTCTGTAGACAAAATATTATGGAGATCACAGTTGTAACAATATAAAAACTTCATATCAGTAACCATAAGATGCAACATAACCTGGTTGATCCTGCTGGACTCTCCCTGCTGACCTGTTCTGGAATTGTCTGATGATGCCCCGGTACTGCTTCACTGCCAGCAGACAGGGGGACACTCCCCCTGACTTTATAATTATTAATTGTTATTTAAGTTTGGGTATTGGTGATAACAGGGTAAAGATAGGATTTGTTTTAATATACATTCTTCCCTTTTTTCCTATTCCGCCAGCCTTTCCCTCGCCAAACCTGTAGAGTATAGACACACACACACAACAGCCAACACAACCTTGTCCCCTTATCCCTTGACAACACCTAATTTAATGGGCTGTATTCACTTTTTTTTACGGTTCTTGTTGTTTTGTTAGTGTTTTGTACTGTCTCGCATTGAAACAAAAATCTATGGCATATGGTAAATAAAATACTGCATATGCATTGTATATATTTTTACTGAGACCATATTTCAGCCATGCAATAAGCCCTTCACGATATGATGAAAGCACAGTATGACTTAAGTATCCAAAGAGCACCCGTATGTGATCACCATACAGACCCAGCAGCGCTTCTACTCCATTGTCTTCACAGCAACATTTCAGTTTTCACTGTAGTTTAGATGTTTATATAGAGTATGTGATTAACATTAAAAAATATATAAATATTATCAACATCTTTTTTTATCCAATTTCAAATGAAAAGCTGTCCAGTGTTTTTGTGGACATTCATTTGTTAACACAAGGCTTTAATTATTACTGTATTTATTTACAATGGAGCACATGAGAGTAAAGACTGGTTTGAGTTTGAGAGAGAGGGGCGGCTCTCTCTCCCAATCCGCCTCTTTGTGTCCATGGTGGCTGGAAAATGTGAAAGTGCAATCATAGTTTGGGCACCAGCACTACAGACAGCATATTTTTGCTGGGAGACAAGCAGGAAGATCTGGGCACTGATAAGATGTGGGGAAGTTTTCCACAGGTCACTTACACTTACTTATGGGACAAAATGGCTTGGCCACACCCTCTCAACATGAGCAGGGACTGCATGTTTCAAAATACATGAAAATCAGTACACATGACTATCATGCCCAGATGCACAAAAAAAGTCTCTTGGACCCACTGCCTAAACCCAACAGGATGCCATTTTTGGTGTTTCCCACATGTTGTATTTTAAAAAACTCCTCCTACAGAATTCATCGGATTGACTTCAAAATTGGCTTGTGCGAGCTTGGCTACTTTGGTATCAAAAGTTGTTAAAAGATCTACTTCACATTAAAGGGCACGCCCACTGCGGAGCATCAAATTTTGATGTCTCGCCATGAAACCTGATATTGCTATAACTTTGGGGTAAATGGTCCGATCACCACCAAACTTTACATGATTCATAACAGACCCACCCTGAACATATCTATGTGACAATATTCTGTAATTGTCATAGGACCACCTAGTGGTTACAGGAAATTCCATTTTTTAGACCTTGATGTGCTCCTCCTGTCAGAAAGGTCTTAAGACCTTGGTTATGTTATATTGTGGAGACTGTGAAATTTCACCAAATGGTGTTACTATGACAGCATGGCAAAGTTCAACAGTCTGCCATAACACAGCAACTTGCATTAACTTAAGTGTACTTGGTTCAGTCTGCCTGAAACTTCACACGCTCCTTAATAGTCTGGTGTGACCCAATGGCTTGGCAAGCACTTTAAAGGGCAGCCCCTGCGGCATGTTTTACCGACATGCATGAAAATTGGTACACATATGTATCACGCCCTGATGCACAAAAAAGCCTCTTGGACCCATAGGCCTAACCCAACAGGAAGTTGGCCATTTTGAATTTCCTTTTTTGGCGCCTTCCATGGTTTGCATTTCAACGAACTCCTCATGCAGACATAATCCGATTAACTTCAAAACTGGTGTGTACCACCTAGTCAACTTTGTGATCAAAAGCGATCAAAAGATTAGGTCAGCATTGAACAGTGTGGCTGTGGTGTGGCATCGAGTTCTAATGACTCGCCATGAAATACGAAATTGCTAAAACTTTGGATTACATGCTGCAATGTGCATAGAACGTCATAGCACCACCTAGTGGAGACAGAAATGTCATCAAATTCCTTCCTCCTGTGACCAAGGCATCAGCGCATTGTCTACCAGTCTGCGTTTGGCAACATGGTTGCAATTGCGGCACACCCCAACGGGCGCAGGGGTGCAAGGGCCCGTTAAGTGCTGCTTGCAGCTTTAATTATAAAACTGCATTTAGACTAGTGGATAACTGCAGTGGATACATTTTTTTGACTTTACTCAAAGGGATACTTTGCCGATGTTCAACCAGCTGTGTATCATAATAATGTTGGTAGTATGTGTAAATGAATGGTGGTAAACTTACCTACATCTCACCAATGCTTAGATCTCCCTGCTCTCAGGCTGTTGCTTGAACTACACATTTTCGTAATTGCCCTCCACCCAGCGGCCACTAAGAACACAAAGATTATAGAAATGGATTGGGACACTAGTCTCAAACTCAGACCAAGCTAAGATCACACAGTAAAACTAGGCTTGTCCAACTTGTCAATATGTCATCTACAGTGTTTTTAGAAACATAATTTAGCTTACCATTTATAAGATGGACCTACCAGCAGGAGCGTTTATTGGTCCAGTGCAGCGCAGTGCATTCTGGTAGTTGTAGGTTTTCTACCTCTTGAACAAAAGCTAACACCACAGGCCATTTTCTTCGTTTTGTCTGGTCATGTAGCATCAATTTTAAAAGTATTTCTGCTGCATAGACAGCCAGTTTTATGAAACGACCATCTTTCCAGTGGTGAAATATGTCTAATTAAAACCATGTTGTGTCCTTAATAATAATAATAATAATAATAATAATAATCATCATCATCATCATAGCTGCTGCACAGCGATGGGTCGGGTCCGGGCATTTTTAGGCAATTCCGAGCAACCTCTGGAACCTAAGACGGTCATCTACCGCTCTGAGCTAATTGGCACGTAGCAACTCAACAGTGGCTTCACAAATTGAGTAAGCCATTCACTGTTGTGTAGGAAAGCAGCCATCCGTGCATGGAAAGGCAGATTTGAAACCACTGTAAAAAAAAATCAGTTATTAAGACAAAAATCTGAAAATACACATATTGCATCTAGACAGCATGGAGATGTTGGTAATTTGTTTGTAACAATGATTGATTTGCTCCATAAGTGAAAAACTGATGTTTAAAATTGCCATTTTTACATTGACTCCAATTGTTCACATTAGAGCAAAATTCAAAATGCTGTCAAAAATTCATTTTTTGAGATAAAATTCTGAAATTTGCCACACATCATCTACCATGACTCTAGAATTTTGTCATTTTTTTCATGAACATTGAAGATTTATTTAGCAAGAATTTGCATCTATATGTTTACAGTACCGTTTACTGTCAAAAATTTTGATGCACTGTAGGCTCAATTTTTGATAAATCAAAAATCTGAGAAACGTAGCTTTTGTAGGACAGTCTGAAGATGCTCTGTAGCAAGTTTGGTGTCAGTTGAGCAAGAACTGTGAACTGTGGTGTGTGCCACCATCAGGACTATTGGCTTGAGTTTACAGCTGAGGATATCTGGCATGAGACTGGACCTTTGTGCAAAGTTTGGTGAATTTTCACCCATGGGAAGTATGATTTCCTTAGAAGAAGAAAGAAGAAGAATACCTAAGATTACAATAGTGTCCTGGCAGCTTAGCTGCCCGGACCCTAATAATAATAATAATAATAATAATAATGACTTTATTAAGGAGACAGAGAGAGGTCCATAGCATACCACACAAAAAAACAATCATCTATGTACAAAAATTAGGTATAATAAATACAATATATGAAAATATCTTTATAAAAAAAGAAAATAAATACCCAACACGTCATTATACAAATTCATAAAAATGGACAGAATTCAATAATCTGCACCCACAAACAAGCTGGAGTGCCAGTGGCCCCACAGCCTAGATGAAAACCTGACTGAGCTCAGCTCCAGGTTGGCCAAGGCCTGGATGATACTATTCTCTGAGACAGAGAGCCTGCACATATACCGATATTTAAGATTACGTATTAAAGCAGGACAAATAGGCACACCAACATTTACAAACATTTGGCTGGCACTGCAGTCTCATGCCATCATTATAGACCACGCTGAGTCTTTGCAAATTACTCTTCCTATAGGAGAGCCAAAAGTGAGCAGCATACAGCCGAGTGCAAAATGCTCTAAAAAGAGCGATCTTTACATCAACTAAACACGCGTAAATCATTACGTGAAGCATTAGCTTGTGCATACAACTTGCGACACTGTCTGTAGATATCTCTATCATCAGATAAATTATTTACAATATAATGTCAAAGGTATTTAATCTCATTACACACTTTAAGAGCAACACCAGATAAAAAGAATTCAGGAAATACTAATTTTCTGTCTTCTTTACTTCAAACTATCATAATGTTGCTCTTATTGGCATTATATTTGATGTCAAAGTCTGCACCATAGTCAGAGCAAATTTTCAACAGCTGTTGTAGGCCAGCACAATATGGGCAGAAGACTGCCAAATCATCTGCATACATAAGATGATTTATTACAATATTGCCGACCAACACCCTGTGTTACATGCATTTAACTGTTGGGACAAGTCTTCTGTGTATACATTAAAAAGAAAAGGAGACAGAATGCTGCCCTGTCGAACTCCATTACATGAAATGATTCTGATACAGAGCACCCCCATCTAACCGCCATAGACTGATGAGCATACCAGTAAACAAGAATTCTGATTACCCATTTAGGGACCCCTCTACAATGCAATTTATTGAATAAGTTATTGTGATTAATGCGATCAAAAGCCGTAGAGGCATCTATAAAGCAAATAAACATTGTGGAGTTCTTATATGTATCTAAAATGGCCTTTAAAGCAAAAATACACGTCAGTGCCATGTTTACGTTTAAAACCAAACTGGTTGTCAGTGGTAGTGATGTATTTTTCTAGCCTGTTCAGGAGGATCTTCTCCACTACTAAAATGCTTGCTATGGCTATAGGCCTATAGTTTTCCCTGCTGTTTATTTTGCCAGCTTTGTCCTTAATAACAGGCACTAATAAAACAGATAGGATGGAGTCAGGCAAAATTCCATGAACTAAAAAGCAAGTCAGACAGATAGCAAGTAAGAGGCAAAGTTTTTTGAGAGCATATTTTAGATGTTCAGCAGTTATCTTATCTGCTCCACATGCTTTATTGTCATCTAAAGCCAAGACAGCACAATTAATCTCTTCTGTATTAAAAACGTCTTCATCATAATCAATAA
>NC_065527.1:32138033-32173687 GCF_006386435.1 Epinephelus moara | reverse complement strand
GTAATATTATTGTGATTGCAAAGGACTACATTTAAACTTATGCATTGACCCGAGCAGCAATGTTCTCCCACGCCGTCTCCCTCTCTTTTGCAGCTGCAGCGGTGTTGCACTTCTTTTTGAAAACGTGTGCAAACTCGCCGTATGAGCGCATTAAGATTTCTAATTCTAGTGGGGTGAAAAACGCAGCCCTCCTCTTCCACGTTGCCATGGTGACTCGTAGAATCAAAAACCATTGATGCTGGCTTTTTATAGTTGTGGTGCACGCGCTTAACTCCAGGTGAAACTACTCCGAGTTGATTAAACTGATTCAAATCAGCTGTTCTGGAACCGGAAACTCAGAGTTTCCTATCTCAGAGTAGATCAACTCAGAGTTCAGGATTAGACTCAGAGTTTGTTGAACCTGCTTTGTGAAACGGATCCCAGAAGTCATTATAGCTATTGTTTTGCAAAATTTTAGCCAATAAGTCAGATCTCAAGAATTTTCATTTCTTTTAATAAATCTAAGAGCATATTTAAAATTTGCATTTGCCTGTTTGTTCTGAGTCTACCCATGCTTTAAATGCTGCTCTAGCTTCAGTATGGAGCTCTGCCACATACTCCTTCCAGCCAGGCTTGATATTATATCTCTTTGGCTGAGGTTTATAAAAAGGCTTACCTGACAAATGAAGTGACTTCACAATAGACTCATATAAAACACATAAATCAATACTATGTTGTGGGTTACTACAATTCACATTACCACATCATACAGCATCTTTAGGCAGTTCAGTATTTCACAGCAAAGTGTCTGTGAGAGAAGTATATTTCCTAACATTTTCATTAGTTAAATTAGACCACTCCAGTTTCCCCGTATCCATGCTATTTGCCACTGTTGTTATCATAGGTAGCTTTTCTACATTGAGTGATATAGCAAAGGTTATATGATCTGCAATGGCATAGTATATATCCATGGCATCCAGAGAGGCATGTGAGTCAGCTGTGCAAATACAATGATCAAGCTATGAAGTCATATGCCATGCTTCACTGATGTAAGTGTAACTGTTGGCAGGCATAAGCACCTTGCTAGAGAGTATTAACCCACCATCAGAGCAGAAGTATATTGGGTGTTTAGCAAAAGGAGAATTTTCATCAGAAATTACAGTGTTCAGGTCTCCTACAACATCAATACAGGTGGAGGCATTATCTTGAATAAAGGAGCTAACAAAGGCTAATCTACTGAGATATTCAGCCCCATTCTGATAACATTCATAAGGTGTATACAGTATATGTTGAAGATGATGAACTTGGTGTCACTGCACTCAAACTATAAGCCAATAGCCCAATCCACATCCAATCTAACCACTTTAAACAGAGAGACATATTTCTTTTTCCAGAGGATAGCCACTCCCCCTGGTATCCTTCCTTGTATGATTTTGGAACTGAGGTCAGTGGTGGATTCACCAGCCCCATAAAAATCAGAGTGCAATGAATTTAGACTTTACCTAAAAATGTCTCTTGAACACAGTACATCTCAATTTCTGAGGAGCTTGTCAACATCAAAACGACGTGACTTTCTCCAGCACTGTGCCCAACACGCAGGCCACTGTGGAGGACCAGAACCAGCCAGGGTCTCAGATCCAGATACACATTTACAACCAGATACTGATGATGAGATTTCACACTCTGAACCTGAGAGTGATGACAGTTGAGACTGGGAGGAGACACAGGAACCTCAGTCAGGTTTAAACTTGCTGCAAAACAGTGAGGTACCTGTCAGCGGTGTGGAATGTTATACTGAAAAAACACCCATTAGCTCCTCTGAATGTACAAGAAGCTTTGACAACAAGGGGCATCTGCAGGAACACACTGGAGTCCAAACTGGGAAGAAATCAATCAATCAAGCAATCAATTTTATTTATAAAGCCCAATATCACAAATCACAATTTGCCTCACGGGGCTTTACAGCATACAACATCCCTCTGTCCTTTGGACCCTCACAGCGGATAAGGAAAAACTCCCCAAAAAAACCCTTTAACAGGGAAAAAAAAAACCGGTAGAAACCTCAGGAAGAGCAAATGAGGAGGGATCCCTCTTCCAGGACGGACAGACGTGCAATAGATGTCACACAGAACAGATCAACATGATAAATTAACAGTAAAGAAACCGTTTATTTGCTCAGTCTGTGGTAAAAATTTTGCACAAAAGGTACATCTGAAACACCATTTGACTGTCCACACAGGGGAGAAACCATTAAGTTGTTCAGTGTGTCGGAAAAGATTCACACAAAAGGAAACTGAGAAGACACCTGACAGTCCACACAGGAGAGAAACCATTTAGTTGTTTAGTTTGTGGCAAAAGATTTTCTCGAAAGTTCTCTTTAATGACTCATATGAGTCTTCATTCAGAGGGAAAGCATTTCACCTGCTTGATTTGTGAAAGTAGTTCCTTTACCAGTAGTACTTTGGTTAAACACATGAAAATCCACACAGGGGAAAACCACTTAGCCGTTCAGTTTGTAATAAAAGAATTGCATATAAGGAACATCTGAGATGACACTTCACTGTCTACACAGGGGAAAAAACATTTGATCATTCAGTTTGTAATAAAGGATTCTCACAAAAGCAAACTCTAAGATGACATGTCACTGTCCACACAGAGGAGAAACCATATAGTTGTTCAATTTGTAGGAAAGGTTTCGCTTAGCTCCATACTTTCAAAAATCACAAGTGTATTGGTGAGAGCAGCAGGGACCACTTTCTAATCATTATGTGTGTGTGAATGTATATATATATATATATATAGACATACATGTGTGCGTTTGTATATATGCATGTGTATGTGTGTGTACATTTATATCATATCTTATCAAATTGAGTTAAGTGGTGCACCAGTCCACAACAATGGAGCGGACCCACTCAAATGTTTCTGTTGTTTGTGACTTTATCATATTTCATTCATCGAGGCTTTGCCTCAGCAGCCTGAGGGTGGGTCTGAACCATTATCACAGCCAATGGTGGAGTGGTAGTTGATGAGGTGCGTGTACTGTTAGGTAGATAGGTAGGTTATCAAGGAAGCAGTGGCTATACACCGCTACACTCCACGACACCACTGATCAGGCAGGTGTATACTATCAAGAGGTGAAAATGAACAAAGAGTCTGGTACGCACCGGGTCAGCCTGTCAAACATCTGAGTGCTCATGAATCTCCTACTTTTCCTACTAACTGATGTGATTGGGTACTGCTCACACTGCCTGCAATGGTGAGTGAACAAGAAGGGATTAAATTGGGCTTGGGTGGAGATCTCCACCAGCCAAAGCCAAAAGTGCATTCACACCTCAGATGGTTGTTTTTCAGACTTTGGTGTGTTCATAAGCTTTAAAGGTCCAGACACACCAAAGCGACTTCAAAGAACAAGCAGCAACAAAAGCTCATTGTTTTGTCACCTCACATTGCCCATGTCTCAGCTAAAAAGATGCACATGAACACACAGCAAAGACTGCAGCAGTCAGCTAACCAGCACATAGGTTCTGTGCCTGTGTGAGAGAAAATAACTCTCCACACCAGCAGATGGTGATCATCTGTATTCATCATTAGAAAAGGGAAACAGGAAGACTGTCTTGACATTGGCCTGTTAGCACATTAACAACACAATCCAATGTCGAAAGAACAGGGCATATTTACTGTGTGCCAGTGACCAATTTGTGAGCAGTGATTGACACGACTGACAGCTGCTTTCTCTGAAAATGGCCTGTGATTGGTCAAAGTCTCCTGTCACAGCCCAGATTTTCTAAAACCTAAAAGCAGAGCCAAGTGTTTTTTCACAATGTAAAAACAATTGATTTGACACGACAGTTAAAACAAATGCTCTAGGAAAAGTATTGTATTTGCATCAAGTCAAAATTATTCAGTGTGGGCAAATGTTAAATATGTTAAGGATCAGGAGGGAGAACAAAGTGATTGAAGCCATTTCATGTTTTGATCATTAGTGATGGAGGGAGAACATATTGAAAAATGGTACCTGTTGTTAACTTCCTCTCAACAGGTGTGCTCAACCAAAAGTGACACCTGCGTGGGGGCGTACAGCGTCATGGAGGCTGAGGGGAAAAGCTGGCACCCTCATTTTACTATTGGATGATGGCCGGGAGCTACAGATCTCGGAGGAACAGTGGGCACCGATAGAACCGAAAATGATGGTGCCTCCTCTGAAGGTTGCCATTACAGTTACTGACATAACTATCACACAAATAAATGTTGTTGAACAGTGATGGCTACCTGTTGTTTTGACATGACCAATGTGTGTTTGTTTTAGGTTTTTTTGTGTGTGTTTAGCCACAGTTATATATATATATATATATATATATATATATATATATATATATATATATATGTTTATATATTGCTATGTGTTACAAATTTGTTAACATTTTCACAATTCCTAAATGTATTTGCAGCCATATTCAGTCAGATTTAATATGGTTCAATGTTCATATAATTATGTTAAATAAAAATATATCTTTGTAATGGTGGCCATTATTTCGTCTACAATTTATTTTAGATTTTGAAAATAAAATTAAATTTAAATGAGCAAATCGTTAGCCTTTGCTCTTAACACATTTTCATATTACCTCAAATTGTTGCACATAGGTCAGTGTACTTTTTGGTCTTTGAATAGTCCTTTCTAAACCAGACATGATAAATAAATTGTTATTTGATTTTCATTTTAAAATAAAAAATGAAAAACAAGGCATTTGTAGTTTTCCTGATCATAAACAATACAAACAAAATTGAAATACCACTCACTTTTCAAGTTCTCCATTCTAAAACATAAAATACCAAAAAAAAAAAAAAAAAACGAATGAAAGAAAACACGGCAGTCTTTACATTTTTCTGAAACCGGAAGATATTCTTCTTCGTTGGTCATGTCAAGCATGCACAGGAGTCTCCCATCTTGGGCATCTCTGATTTGAAAGTTTATTCTGCCAACAGAATATGTGTTGTGTGGCTGATGGTGACGTTAAGCACAGGCTTGAAATAAAATGATCAACTTTTCCTCCATATTTATCACAGACTGATATTTACAGAAGCAGGGAAAGACTTCGAAAGAGGTAAGATACTGAAATAGTTTGTGTTAGAACCTTTGTGGAATGTACTTTTTTTAAGACGTTGCATAAGAAACCATTGCCTTTAATGTCTCAACAAATATGAGGCAGGTGACAGGTGACCTCAATGCAAATAGGTTTTAATTGTATTCAATTAGATTATTATTTTGCAAAAAAACAATTTTGTAGTCATAATAAGTATGTTTCAAAATGTAGTTGTACTGTCAGCAACAATAAATTAGCACATCAATATATGACATATCAACAGTATAACAGACACACCTGATATATTAAAAAATATGAAAAACACATGCACAACCATAGCACTTGCAAAACTCAAATTCATAATGCCTAAACAGTAATTGTTTTTAAAATGGTTGGGGCGTTGGTGGCTTGGTGCTAGAGCAGGCGCCCCATGTACAAGGCTGTTGCCGCAGCGGCCCGGGTTTGAATCCAGCCTGTGGCCCTTTGCTGCATGTCACTCCCTCTCTCTCCCCCTTTCACACTTGTCTGTCCTATCAATTAAAGGCTTAAAAATGCCCCCCCCCCCCCAAAAAATGGTTGAATAAGACAAAGCTCAACAATATATGTTTTATCACCATCAGTAGTAGGAGGTATAGCTGTAAGTGCAAAAGATGCAGTGTTGAGTAATTGAGAAATCTGCTCACATTCTATTTTTTACTTATTCTTTTTTTCCTCTCTTTTTGTTATAAGAACAGTACACAGATAATAATGTGAAGGGTATGACATGCAAAAGTCTCTCCCCGTCACTGCCTATACAACAATAAAAAATTACATAAATAAATATAGTATAACATAGAAGATATTTCAAATATATCGCGAAGTATATTAATCAGTCTAATGTAGAATGTGCGTGTTTGTCGTTTTGGAAAAGGGTGTTGGGGGGTAAGGGGGATGCCAGTACCAGTAGGCTCAAAGGAGCACTTGAACCACTTAGGTGGGATGACCCAGTGGCTGAACAAGCTGCCATTTGCCACAATTTGTCAGATAGCACTGCAGGGGAAGATGGCTTTGATTTTGCCCATTATCCTCCTCTCTGCCACTGTCTCTGGACTATCCAGTTTCAGCGTGATCACAGGGTTTGCCTTCCTTACCAGCTTTTTTAAATCTCTTGGCCCCACCAGCCTTGATGTTACCACCCCAGCACAACACAGCAAAAAACAGTGCACTGAATACTACATACTGGTCAAAGGTCTTCAGGGGCCCCCTGCACACACTGAATGGACTGAGTCTCCTCAGGAAGAGCATGTTTTGAGAACAGTACAGTTCTTCATTGATTTTGAGTCCACCCTCTCAATTTCCTCTCCCTGGACCCACATTCCTCTGGTAGATATATCTTGTAAATATTGAGTTTCAGGTGATTGTTGTTGCACCATGTCATGAAGCCCTCTATCAGTCCTATGTTCTCTTCCTTGTTGTCTTTGCTGATGCATCCAACAATAGAGGAGGCAATGGAGAACTTTTCAACATGACAAGAACCTGACTTAACAGATGTCTGACGTGATGGTATTTCACCTGCCTGCTCAATCCGTATTTGACAAGCGGTATATTAAAGGTCATTAAAATCTGTCCTGTCTGCCTTTGGTGCTGCAATGAGGGTCCTACCACATTGTGACAACAGGTATTAAAAAACAATGACAGAGAAATGCATAGCCTATGTATTTTTACTATCATGAATATGTTATTGCAAAACAGAGCTCCACTACTTGACCCCTGTCTCGGGTGAGCTCGGTGAACAGTCTTTTGTTTTGTCTCCATGGTAATGGGTAGAAAGTCCTGATAGTGTGTAAACTGAATGCAACAGTACATAAATCACTTTATAAGGGCAGCTGCAGTACCTAGAAAAGTAAAAAAGAAAGTATGTAGTAAAACGTATGTAGGCAATTTAAGCAGTAGGACTTTTTTTTTTTTTTCAAATTTCATGCCTCAAACCTACTAACCAGTGTTCTAATCATGACTCAGCTATTTCAAACAGACACACAGATGATTCTGATAAGCTGATTAAACCTCCATCAGCTCCTGCTTGTCTCTGTAACACTACTACTACAACCACCTCTCCTGTACATTTTCTGATTAATGACTCCTTTGACATACTTTTTAGAGAGAGAAACCATTCAAATGCCAAAATGGTCAGTTCTTAAAGGACATTCATACTTCATTTTTTCTACTTTTTTTGCTTTTTAAAGTATGAACTACTGCTACTGCTGCTACTAGTAGTAGTGGTAGTACTGCTTCTACTCCTTCTCCTGTACATTTTGATTTTGATTATTTACTACTCCTACATACTTTTAGATAGAGAAACCATTAAAATTTCAAAACATTGAGCTATTTTTCTCTCCTTAATGTAGATGATAAACTCCTCGCTAAGGCCTTAGCTTGTAGAATTGAAACTGTTTTACCCTCTATTATCTCGACGGACCAAACAGGGTTTATTAAAAATCGGCATTCATATACAAACATACGGAGACTTCTCAACATCATTCACTCCCTGGCACATCTTTCTAGCTCAGAGATGGTTATTTCGCTTGACGCGGAAAAAGCTTTCGACCGGGTTGAGTGGGGTCATCTATTTTTTACACTGAACCAATTTGGATTTGGAGAAAAATTTATTTCCTGGATACTTACTATATTCTTCACCACAAGCTTGTGTATGTACCAATACTCAACGATCACAGTTCTTCCCACTCACGCGCGGCACGCGACAGGGATGCCCGATTTCCCCCCTCCTTTTTGCTGTTACTATTGAACCCTTATCAATTGCTCTTAAAGATAATACAATGTTCTCAGGTATAAGTAGAGGCGGAATTGAGCACAAGGTGTCCTTGTACGCAGATGACCTGCTCCTTTATGTTTCCAACCCAGTAGTTTCCATCCCACATATTTTATCTACTCTCAAATCCTTTGGCACCTTCTCTGGGTACAAACTAAATATACAGAAAAGCGAATGCTTTCCTATTAACCAGTTAGCCCGTGAAATACCACAATCTAGTATACCCTTCAAACTATCCACAACTAGGTTTAAATACTTAGGAATCATTATCACTAGCTCCATCCACTCTCTTCAAGTGGAAAATTTTACATCTTTGTCAATCAAGGTAAAGTCAGATCTACAAAGATGGAGCAACCTACCTCTCTCTTTTATAGGTAGAGTACAATCTATTAAAATGAATGTGCTTCCAAAATATTTATACTTATTCCAATGTCTACCCATTTTCTTATCTAAACACTTTTTTTGTCAATTGGATTCAATGATTTTAAATTTTATATGGGGAGGTAAAAATCCAATAATTCATAAATTATTCTATATATCCATTAGCTATACCTATTTGTAACAATCAACTATTTCAACCAGCCAGGATCAATTCAAAGTTTGCTTCCTGGACAAGGCCTGTCCTGCCTAGGTGACCTTTATATTGATGGTCTCTTTGCTAGCTTTTCACAGTTATGCTCCACATTCAACCTTCAGCAGTCTGACTTGTTTAGATACTTTCAAATTGGCAACTTTGTCAAATCCAACTCCTCAGCATTTCCACAAGCTCCACCGCCCTCAGGTGTTGACCATCTTCTTCCAGTTGGTGACTTATCAAAGGGACATATCTCCTTTATTTATAATCTTTTATCAAGGACAACCCCACCCCCAGCCCTGCATAAGATCAAGACTAGTTGGGAGGCTGAACTGGGCATCGTCTTGACTGAGGAGTGGTGGGACGATGCATTACATGCAATAAATTCTTCCTCCTCCTGCGCAAGGCTTAGCCTCATTCAGTTTAAGGTACTTCACAGGATCCACTATAGTAAAGCCAGATTATCAAGGATTTACCCAAATCTCTCTGATACTTGTGATAGGTGCTCTCAGGCGCCGGCAGACCTGTCTCATATGTTTTGGTTATGCCCAAATTTGGCAGAGTACTGGAGGTCCTTCTTTAATTTTATGTCAGAGGTACTCAAGCTGACATTAGTCCCTTCACCTCAAATTGCCATTTTCGGTATCCCTGAGGAGGAAGTTAGAATGACTGCTAAACAAATTAATGTTCTCTCCTTTGCCTCATTAATTGCCCGTCGTCGGATTCTCCTCCTATGGAAGAGTCGCTCACCCCCCTCAAATACATCTTGGCTGCGAGACCTATTGTCATTCATAAAACTGGAAAAGATCAAATTCACCATTCGTGGTTCAACAGACAAATTTTACAGGTATTGGCAGCCTCTCATCTCTTACTTCCAAAGAATGCAATCTATCTCACTGGACTAAAATTTCATGGTACGATTGGTTGGACAGTATTCCAGGAAGTACATGCTGACTATATATCACATTACAGTTCTTTTTTTTTTTTTCTTTTTTTTGCTGCTGTTGTTGTCTTTTGCTTGTTGCTGTTGTTTATGTTTTCTGTTGTTTGATTATCTTTCACTCTTCCTTAACATATTTATGTATTTACTCATTTTGCTGATTACTTTTGTAGTATTACTCTCTGTGTATATTGCAACTGTTTACTGGGAAAAAATGTGGTTGTGTAATACTACCTTGTTACACCTGCAGAAATGTTGATATTAATCTATCCATTAAAAAGTTTCTAATCCATACATTCTACTGCTTATTCCCATTTGATATAACTTAATCATTACACCTTGTTTCCACATCATATCATAAGCCTTCTCCACATCAAAAATTTAGCCATTGAACTCTTTTTTAATAATTTGAGCTTTCCTAATTCCAGTTTCTAAACATTTCTAAACATTGTAATCCTTCCTTTTCTAAATCCACTTTGATGATTTCTTTCTTCGCACTCCCATCCTCATATCATCTTGCAGTGCTTCTATGTTTCTTGCTACTGTTCTCTCTCTCTGTCTCCTGCTCCTAGAATAAGGCTGCTTATTTCTGCATTGAGTTCATCAATGTCTTGGTTTATATTTACCTTTCTTAAGTTTCCTTCAGTTGTTATTATAAACTTATTCCAGTCAGCTTTATCAAATATCCATCTTCCTTCTCTCTCATCCTGTTTTATTTCCTTCCTTATTTCCTTTCCTTTCCACTCCTGTGTTTATAAATATTGGGTTATGATCCCTTCCTATAGTGCTTCCTTTATGTACTTACTACCTAGTTTTCCCAGCTAAAGATTGTGATACCAAGGTGAGATCTATTGCTGATTCTGTTCCCTTCCCCAAATCCTCCCTTGTGCCTGACCCATCATTTATACATGCCAATTCGTTTTCCTCCATTACTTCCTCATAATTTCTCCATTTAAATCTTCTGTCTCTCCCCATACTGTGCTGTCTCTCCCCATACTGTGCTCTGAGCAGTTCAGTCACCATAAGAGATGATATTTTCTCTCCAGTGATGCAATATTGCTTCCAGATTGCGTTTCTCTAATCTTTTGAATGAGTTATAAAAACTGATTACCTTCACACTTTCCCTCTTGTCCCATACAGAACTTCAATAACTACTAGCTCTTATTCTTGAATTGTCCTTAATACTCTATACTTTATACATTCTTTAGCAAATATTGCCCACACCCCTCCATTTCCATTGACTCTGTCTTTGTGTATGGCAGTTTTTCCCTTAATTATGAAGTCCATTGTTGGCTTGAGCCATGTTTCCTGTATGCACATGACATCTGGTTTCCTTTTTAATTTGTTGATATAGCCTTTAAACTCCTGAACGACTCCTAGCGTTCCACTGAAGCAATAAGATTATGGTATGATGACAGAGGCTCCCTCTGAGGTCCCTTCTCCTTGACAAAGATCTGCATGTATCTTTTCCCATGATAGGTCTTTCATATTTAGGAATTTGGCTGCTGCCTTAACTATGATTTTGTTTTGTTTTTTCTGTCTTGGTTTTTGCTTGTTCTGAGCAGTTGATGACGTAAGCGAAAAATAGCACTTATCTGTCCATCAATATTCCTGTGTTGTTGTTCTGAGTTTGTCCTGGTCCTGCTGTTGTATTGGGCTTGGTCTTCTTTCACTGTTGTAGATCTTTACTGCTTCTGCATATGTTATTTTTCACTCTGATTTCAGTTGCTGAATCTCTCCTGCCTGCTTCCTGACTGTGCACCCTCCATAAGCTGCTGTGTGGTTTCCTCTGCAGTTATCACATTTAATCACATCATTGCTACTACATTTTCCATCACTTTTACAGGTAGTTCGTCTTCACTGAACTGTACAGATTCACTGTCAACTTTTTCTCCATTTCTGAAGACTTTCAGCTGTTTGGTTCCTATTACTTTCCCTCCTTTCAACACTTTTCTGAGTTCGTCTAGGTTTTCTCTGGTGGGGATGCCTGTTATCACTCCCCAGCTCCTCTCTTCTCAAGAAGTATCCTCCTTTTCGAAATTTCTTTCTCACACACAGTTTGCATTTTCATCACTTCATTCCTCTGGTTAGCACTTCTGCATTTTATCAACAGACTTCCGTCACGCAATACCTTTGCCATTTCTATATCTCCAACTGCCTTCCTCAAACCGTTCGTCAGAGTAAGTGGGCTAACCAATGTTAGCTCATGTCCCACCTTAAATTTAAGAATTACCCTAAATTCGTCTATCATAATCTTCTTCCTCACAAGTCGCCTTTCCTCGTCCTCTTCTAATGCCCGTTTTCCTGACTGTGTCATCCGGCTATTTCTGTTCCTACATCCTCTCCTATTACTCACAATTTTGTCCATTCAGCCTCCATTTCTTCATCCTCCAATAAACCACAGCTACTTGCCATTCTGATCCAGTCACAAATCATATTATGACCCAATGTGTTCCAATGTCCCGTGCTCACTCCCGCGCCACCAACCCCTTCGCTAAGTATGATCATAGACTGTAGAGTATGATGCATTCTTTTAACAGATGTGATTGGTTGTCACAGTCACACCATTTTGTGAGCCTGCAAGGTGTGGACACCCAGTGGAAATGAAATGAACTGCATGTCAACATGAGACTGCTAAGGTGTTGTCATTGTTTGTGTGATCATTCTGCTGATGGGAGTTTGAGACAGACTCAAGTCATCACTGCTGGACTGCTGCATTTTTCCAGTTTTCCAAATATCTTAGTGTTGTGATTATTTTATTTCTGGTGTCTTTGCGTTAGGTAGGAAATGTGTGTGTATCCCTAATAAGATCAACCAAATATAGTATCCCTGCATGATCTAATCTGTAGCATTTCATTTACTCACCATCATCCAGTGTTTGAAGAATATTTCTCCGTTCTCACTGTGTTTCCACCATTTTCTCCTCTACTTAAGAAACTCTTAAGCCTCTTAAAAGTCCTCCTCCCTGCTCCTAACAGTTTTTCACCTTAGGAGCTCTTATACGTTCTGAGATACTCTGTGAATAACTTTTATCTTTACAAGGACCTATACTTAACTTTAAGGGGAAATTCGAAGAAAATGTCACAATATAAGAATTTTCTTATACTTTTATAGTTAGGAGCTACTCTTTGTGCTAAGGAGCTTTGTGAATACGGCCCCTGGACTTTATTCAAAAATATAGAGTGAATAGTAAACTCTTGTCTGCGGAGGGCAGCATTACGCTTTATTAGCGTACAGCCTGCCGGGACTTTATTAGAAGAAGAACAACAAGTTACAGCGGAACCGGATATTACTCTTTGAGCAATATGGCGCTTTACATTAGCAGAAACAGCAGTGTCCGTGTGTTGTTAGTGAGAAAGTGTGTGTGACCTCCAGCAGTAGTGATCCACCAGGGCCTCTGTATGTCTGAATGGACTTTTTCAATTAATGCTTTTCCTCTGACTCATCTCCCGTTAGGCTACAAAGCTATTAAAGTTAGCTTAGCATGCTAGCTAGAAACAGACTGACGGGGACGGAAGTTAGCAACACAGCGCCTGTCAGAGTGACTGATTGAGAGCAAACATTGTTTTTGACGTGGAGAAAAAGTTTGTGTCATTGTGTGAAAATGCCTAAAGCCCAAATGCTGAGAGCGTTGGTGAAGCAGCGACTAACTGCGGCTGCTGAAGAGATATTTGGAAGAGATATTTGGGCTGTTTGAAAGAACGATAGCAGAGTACGAGGAGGAACTCTCTAGATCAAAACAGGAGAACGAGCGACAACGGAAACTACTGGACGCTGTTTTCAACCCTCGGCTTCAGTTACACAGAGCAGGTTTGTTCATTAAACGTTACAAATTCATTATTAAGCATGTAAGGGACTGTTCTTTACTTATCGTAGAAGGGGAGTGGCTGGAGTGTGACTGCGTTTTTTGACCCTCCTTGACTCTTCAAATATATTTCCTTGAGCCTTGTAAAAAGCCTTGTTTTTTCTGTATACAGTTTCATGAAAAATTATGTGATGGGGTGGGGTGTAGTTGAAATCGGTACAAAAAGGCTTTATTACCATCAAGGGAAACGCATGTTTACATTTCTAAAGCAAGCTGACATGAAAAATGGTGTAATTTTGGCAAGTTTTATGGAAGACATGCTTTAAGGCGGGTTTGGAAGGCTTATTTTTTATTTTATTTTTTAATCAGCGGTAAAATAAATACAGTAAACAGCCATTTAAATTTGTATGCCCCTCCCCTAAGTCAAAATAAGAAAAACTGAAGTCTCCTCCCAGTGTTTAAAATTATTGGACGTGCCTCCCCTTTTTTGCACCACCCCTCCCCCTTAATAAGTAACAAACAGTCCCTAAATGCAAAACTATTTTACTCGGTAATAAACATTGATAGACACTGATATCTTTTTTGGCTTTAACACTGATTTATACATTGAATTCATAGTTTTCTTGTCAGCGGTTTCCTGGTGGTTTGGGCAGCACAGTGGTGCAGGTGCAGTGGTCAACATTGTAGCCTCACAGCATGGGGGTTCCTGGTTTGAACCTGGAATGGGGGAGCCCTTCTGTGTGGAGTTTGCATGTTCTTTCTGTGTCAGTGTGGGTTTTCTTTGGGTGCTCCGGCTTCCTCCCACAGTCCAAAGACATGCAGGTTAATTGGTGATTCTAAATCATCCGTATGTGTGAATGTGAGCGTGAATGGTTGTCTGTCAGTCTGGTGACCTGTCCAGGGTGTACCCTGCTTCTGGCCCAATTTCTACGTAGAGAAGGGGCTCCTAAAAGTCAGCTCAGAGCAGTGTGAAGGAGGGAGCACGGGAGTATCAACTGGACAGAAAAATAGTAAGGGAATATGGGACACTGGAGGGACAGGCTGGGCAGCGGGACCTCATGAGGAAACGATTTATGCTGATACGTGTTATAAAAAAGAAAAGAATCCAGCTTCTCTTGTCACAATGCATATGCAAATGTCCACTTCGACTCAAGGATGATCTGATTAGTTTTTGGTGGTCATAGGTCAACGGTCAGCGTTGTTGCGACCTTGTCTGTCTCATTCTTGTGAACGTGATATCTCAAGAATGCCTCGAAGGAATTTCTTCAAGTTTAATACAAATGTTCACTTGGACTTAATGATAAACTGATAAGATTTTGGTGGTCAGGGGTCAAAGGTCAAGGTCAATGTGACTTTGCATCCATCGCATTCACATAAACGGAAATATCTCAAGAATGCCTCGAAGGAATTTCTTCAAGTTTAATACAAATTTTCACTTGGATTTAATGATGAACTGATTAGATTTTGGTGGTCATAGGTCAAAGGTCAAGGTCAGTGTCACCTCATCTTTCCTATTCTTGTGAACACAATATCTCAAGAGTACGTTGCAGGCATTTCTTCAAATTTGGTGCAAACATCCCCTTGGACTGAAGAATAAACTGATTAGAATTTGGAGGTTAAAGGGTCAAGGTCTGACTTCACAATACATGTTTTTGGTCATAGCTCTAGAATTCTTATGCTAATTATGACAAAACTTCACACAAATGTACAATAGGATAAAATGAGAAAGTGATGATTTTTTTCTTTTTTTTATCCAAAAGGTCAAAGGTCAACTTTACTGTGACACCAAGGGTGAGGGGGCTTTATTGTGTGTATTGATTGCACAATAAAGTCTATCGCATCATGTCCTGCCAGCTTCAAGTGTTTTACCTTTATAGTATCGATACAAGTGGGTTGACAAAGAATTGACCAGAGCTCCAGATTGCTTTCCTGGCCCAGGTTGGGAACAATTTGCCACAACGAATTACAATAATCAAGCCGAAAGGTAACAAAAGCATAGATAACTTTTCCCAGGTCCTAATGAGGTAAAAACAGCTGTAATTTTGCTAAAATTTTGACCATAAACTGCTCTTCTCAACACAACTGACTTCCATTCCATTTTCATCCGCTTATCCGAGGCCGGGTCGCAGGGGCAGCAGGCCAAGCAAAACACTTCAGATGTCCCTCTCCCCAGCAACGCTTTCCGGCTCCTCTTGGGGGACTCCAAGGCGTTCCCAGGCCAGATGAGATATGTAATCCCTCCAGTGTGTTCTGGGTCTGCCCCGGGGCCTCCTACCAGTGGGACGTGCCTGAAACACCTCCAGCGGGAGGCGCCCAGGAGGCATCCTGATCAGATGCCCAAACCACCTCAACTGACCCCTTTGGACGTGAAGGAGCAGCGGCTCTACTCCGAGCGTCCTCCGGATTGGGACAACTGACTTGTTTGTTAAAATTCATTTAAGCATCCACCAAGACACCAAGATTTTTAACAATATTGTGCAAGTTTGCAGATAGGTACCTAAGCGCCTTAGTTAGACTGCTGACAGAGCTAGGAGGACCAGACATGATCCCTTTGGTTCTGTTTTCATTTAGTTGGAGGAGGAATTTCACCATCCAACATTTGAAGTCATTTAGATATTTAAAGGGCTTTTCCAGTGAGCAGGCACTGTCAGGTGTAACTGGTAGATTAAATTGTGTATTGTCTGCGTACTAGTGATACACAATGTTGTGTCTCTCAAAGATGCAGCCGAGGGAAAGCATGTATAATAAGAATAAGAGAGGGCCTAGAAGTGAACCTTTGGAATGCCACAATGGATGGGAGCATGAGATGAGGAACGCTTTCCTATAGTGACTGAGAAGGCTTTTTCTTTCTGGTAGGATGTACAGATTGTAGCACAGGACCCTGCAGACCCACTGCGTCCTCCAGGCATTTTAAATGAATGTCATGAGTAAGACGTAAATGGCACAGGGATAAATCAAATGGGATGACAAATCTCAGCTGAATCTTTAGTTTGAAATATTCAGAACTTTGGCTATAGAAAAGGTGAATGGTGACGTCAAGAGATTGACTTGATACTTTTGAAGCCTTCAATAAGGAGTTTGAGCTGTCTCTGTGTGTATTAATGTCTGTGTGTGTGTGTTAACTCTTTCCAGCAGATGTCCAGCAGCTGTTGGTCAAAGAAGAGGTTCCCCCTGAGCAGCAGGAGTTGACTGCCAGTGTGGACCAGGAGGACCCAGAGCTCCCTGACATTAAAGAGGAACAGGAGGGAGAGCAGCTTCAAGGGCTGGAAGAGGCTGATATCAAGTTCACACTCACTTCTGTCCCTGTGAAAAGTGAAGAAGATGATGAAGAGAAAGCTCAGTCGTCACAGCTTCATCAAAGACAAACTGAACAGATGGAAACAGAAGCTGATGGAGAGGACTGTGGAGGACCAAAACCAGCCAGGAACTCAGAGCTAGATACACATTTACAACCAGATACTGATGACAAGACTTCACACTCTGAACCTGCGAATGATGACAGTACAGATTGGGAGGACACTCAGGAACCTCAGTCAGGTTTAAACCTGCTGCAAAATATTGAAGTACCTGTAAGTGACATTGAATCTAATACTGGAAAAACATCAGTTAGCTCCTCTGAATGTGCTACAAGTTTTGGCCACAAGGGACACCCGCAGGAACGCACTGGAATCAAAACAGGGGAGAAACCATTTAGTTGTTCAGTTTGTGGCAAAAGATTCACACGACAAGATCATCTAAGACGCCACTTCACTGTCCACACAGGGGAAAGACCATTTAGTTGTTCAGTTTGTAGTAAAAGATTTGCACAAAAGGGACAGCTGAAACATCACCTGATTGTTCACACAGGGGAGAAACCATTTAGTTGTTCAGTTTGTGGTAAAGGATTTACATCCAAGGGAGACGTGAAACGACACTTCACTGTCCACACGGGGGAGAAACGGTTTGGTTGTTCGGTTTGTGGTAGAAGATTCGCAGATGAATCGAATCTGCGACGACACTTGAAAATCCATGCTAAGCAGAAACTTTGGTTTGGTTGTTCAACTTGTGGAAACGATTCACACAAAAGCCACACTTGAAATATCACCTGACTGTCCACACCACAGACTGTATATAGAGATGAACAGTATCTCTTCATTTCCTCCCACTGTGCAAAGATGAAGCCAAAACATCCAGGATATGGCAGCTGCTAGCTAGCACTGGTGATGTCATCTAGAGCTAGAGTCTGTGCAGTAGTATTCTCCTTAGTATCAAGTTCCTGCCTATATACCTGTCTGACCTATCACAAGTAGTGCCAATGATCACACTGATTGGCACAGATAGCTGTCAGTCATGTCACCCCCCCCCCCCTATAACACAAACAGGAGGATGTGGGGTTTACGACCTCTACTGCAGCCATTCACCAGGGCGATCCAGATGTTCTGGCTTCACTATGGGGAGCTGTCATGTCGTACATCTTGATTATGTAGTCAGGGTTTCCCACACATGAAATCATTTGTGGCAGCCTGTCTTGATATCAGCATTTGCATCCACATATTGATTTTCTACTTTTGGAGATTGACCATTAATTTGGAGCACTGTTGGAATATATTCCGTTTAGTTATTCAGAGCTTAACGCTCCCGGAGCGCAGCACATACTTTAGGCACAGACGGAGCAGCAGAGCCATAGACTGGAAAAATAATGGATTTAGCTACCGTGACGTCACCCAATGGTTTTTTGACTCCCATTTTGAAGCCTGTAGTTTGGCATTTTGGCTGTAGCCGTTTTGGGTTTTTGGAGCCAGTAGTATCCATATTTGGGCGAGAGAGTGAAGCTGTGGAAGGAACAAGGGGTGGATCTGACAGAGACTGAGGACTGTTCAAATCTCTACCCCGCGACTCAACTCACAAAGCTGTTGCTGAGGAAAAAAAACAAAAAAGTCATGGAGAGTTCCGCCTGTGCTGTTTTATGGACCCGCAAAAACCTCAGAATTCAGAGAGGGGACACAGAATAATGTGCCTCCCCAGCCGTCAGCTACCACCACACATAGATTCTAATTCTGTGGGAAACAATGAGTATGTTTACATGCACACTGATATTCCCCTAGTATACTGAGTATGACAATATTATGAATTTGGTACAGGTTAGCATGTTTTGTTTTCAGATTAAGACATGTGGGATATGTCAGTATTACTCAGGTTTTAAAAGCATCATTTGGACATGTATACAGCATTCAGAATATGTGTCTCAACTTGGGTTTTTACCACAGTTTGCAACACATGGCCTCTTGTCTGTCTTGTCAGCTCTGTGCGTTGTCATGGAGATGTTAAACAAAAACCAACTTGCCAACAGTTTGCAGGGCTGGTGCAGAGATGCATGCCCAAAGAAAAAGCCCACATTTCTGTTTGGAAGAGGAAATGCGCCAACTTTCAAACATTATGTAAGACTTGCATGTAGGATCTTATGTGCAAATATCACAAGACTGACCTTTTCAAGAAGGTGGTTGAAGGAATGAAAGAATGAGGTTGTGTTGGTAAGGTCTAACAAGTCAGCCACTGGTAGGAAACTCATGGCTGCATGTAAATGGGAATATTAGTGGAATATTCATTTTCATGTAAAGAGCTTAGGAAAATTTTCTTTTTCAGAATAAGGGCAAAACTGGAATATTTTGTACATGTAAACATAGTGAGTGGTACAGTTTATGGTCCACATGGGAGAAACTAATTAGTTACAGCCTTTGTGATAAAAGATTCACTTGGCTCCGTCTTTTAAAAACACGTGTGTTGGTGAGAGCAAAAGAAATACGTGAAGCTGCAGAGATTTTTTTCCAGCAGAATTGAAGGACTGAGGGAAAGACTTGATTTAACAATGATTAGCTAAAAACTCAGACTTTTTCCCCTTATACGGACTCCAGAATACATCTTTTCAGTTAAGATGAAGCTACACAATGAGGACTGTGCAATATATCGATATTGTATCGATATGGTGATATTAGACTAGATATTGTCTTAGATTTTGGATATCGTAATATGGTTGGTGTCGTCTCTTCTTGGTTTTAAAGGCTGCATTACATTAAAGTGATGTAATTATCTGAACTTACCAGACTGTTCTAGCTGTTCTATTATTTGCCTTACCCACTGAGCCATTATATCCACATTAATCATTACTGATGATTATTTATCAGAAATCTCATTGTATAAATATTTTGTAAAAGCCCAAATAGTCAACCCTGCAATATCATCAGAGTATCGTATCAAGGTATTTGATAAAAAATGCTGTGATATTTGATTTTCTCCATAACATCATCCCTATACACAGTCATAATAATTCTGTTTGTATTTGCCTTTACATTATGTAGTCATTTTATGGCGCTGTGCCTTTTGGTATTACATGTAATGTTTGATTAACCTGTTCAGAACCCAAATATGTTCTAAACACAAAATAAATATTGTAATGGTGGATTTCTACTCTAAATGCGTTAGCATGATTAGGATACTTTATTATGTGTTATTTTTTCTGTCCATTTCAGTTGACGAGCAATCTGAACGCAGACACCACCTAATAGTTAAAATGACAATAAATGGTCATAACAGACCTTTTTTCAACAGAATACATGAGTTTTCAAGCCTATTTTAAAAAAAACAAACTCTGATGCAATGTGTATTTTGAGAGTTGTTCTTCAATTAGGCATCTTTGTCCTGGGTCTTGTGTGTAGACTTGTTACAGATGTTTTGTAGCACCGTATGTAATCCCTTTTTGATTGTTTTTATGGATTTGTTTTTTCTAAATTCTGTGTTTTCTGTTTCAAATTTCTAAATTCTGCGTTTTACAATTTTGTCTTCAGAAAGAGTGCGTAACGATGTGATGGATGAATAAAATTTTTAACAATTCAATAAGAAGATTTTCCAGATCTATCTAATCTAATGAATACCAATGAATTTGATGTAACACAATGCACAATTTGTATATATCAGAAAAAGTGCTTCAGCACAGTTATACAAAAGAATTTCATCCGTTTTCTTAAAGTGCTTCACATCTGCCTTCATATTGTTTAGCTGTTAGTACATTTACGTGACATTAGAGAAAATCGATTTATTGTGTTAGTCTGACTAAAATCGAACTTTTAAAATACATGTAAACATGTTAGTCTGACTGAAATCGTACTAAATCAAATTTCTCAAAGTCGAACTAACATACCCAGATAACGTGACTGGGAGCTGAATTCCTCCCGCATGTATACAGTCAATCAGACCCAAACTGGCCAAGGCGCTCTGCGCATGCTCTACAGTTTCCACTCAGGGCTTTGACTCGGAAGTCGAATAGCATTAAATGCGTAACAGAAGAAGAAGCCAGTAACAATGTGGCAAAATCTACATCATTCCAGAGCTGTGCATTTTTGGATGGATGAAATGTACAGAGCTGTAAAGTTGTCCACCATGGTACCAGTTTGCTGCTAGGTAACAGTAGCAAACTTGTTTGATGGTTGTTTGGTTTGTGACGTAATAGGTCAACCGGGAAAAGGTCCAAAAGTAGCAAGCCATAACGGGGCATGTCTCCACTTATTGTAGTGGAGTCTGACACACTTTGGTCAATAAATCGGTTCCCTCCCGTGCTTGTATGCTGGGACACGGACAGTAGTCCTATTAAATAGGGCTGCAACTAACGATTATTTTCATTGTCAACTAATTTTTCGATTATTTCTTTGTTTAGTCGACTAATAATTTTATCGGAAAATGTGTTAAAATGTTGAAAAATGTCGGTCTCTCTCTCCCAAACCCCAAAATTATGTCATCTAATGTCTTGTTTCGTACTCACGCCAAAGGGTTTTAGGTCACCGTCACGGGAGAGTGTGTAAAGCTGCCAATATTTGAACATACGAAGCTGCAATAAGAGTATTTTGGGGTACTATTATAGTGCTTTTCTATGAAAAATGACTCAAACTGATCAGTCGACTACTAAAATAGTCACCGATTATTTTAGTAGTCGATTACTCATCGATTAGTCGACTAATCATTGCAGCCCTACTATTAAATGGCCTAGTTAAGCTGTAAATGTAGCTCCACTTAACTGTGCATGTAAACGTACTTAATGGCGAATTCCTCAGTTTTTTGAATGACTGCAGGGTCAGGGATAACGCTAGCTTGATGGAAAAATATCAGGCGCTTCCTGTGGATGACCCAAGAAAAAAGGGAGGACAGGATTTGATCCAGCTTGAGTGACTGGAAAAAAGGTCAGGCTGATGTTAGCCATCACTCACATCTCCATGGTCAAGCCGTAGGCACGGTACACTACCCCATAGCCTGAGGTGCACCTCCGGCAAAATGTAACTACACGTTGCAGCGATGCAGACCACCTGTCTATTTTTGTAAGCTGAAAACCATTTCCCTCAGTGGAGACAAAGCTTACTTTTATTTCAGAAAAATAGAAACAATAAAATGTGAAGACAATACAGTAAATAAAATAGTGTTTTTTGGTGAATTTTAATTGCTCGTTGACAATAATGAGTATATAATGTCAATGTGATTGGACTTGAAGGAGAAAATGAAGTTAGACACAGTGCTGTTTTGCATTGCTGAGGGAGCAGAAATAGGTGTCTAGAAGGCAATTAATGTGCCATATTGTCCTCTGCAGGAGTGAATAAACATTGGAAAACGATATCTTTGATTCCTCATCTGTCCATGCCCCATCCGCAGATGTTAAATAGGCTCTGCAAGTATAAATCTGCCTTACCACTTTTTAAACTGTAGCCAACGGGGCATCGGTAGCGCAGTGGATAGTGCCGGCACCCCATGTAGAGGCGATGCTTCGCTGCAGCGGTCGCAGGCTTGACTCCAGCTTGCAACTCTTTGCTGCATGTCAACCCCCACTCTCTCTCTCTCTCTCTCACCCCATTTCAATCTGTCCTGTCCATTAAAGGCAAAAAGCCCAAAAAAATAATCTTTAAACTGTAGCCAACTAGGGCTGGGGGATATGGACAAAAAGTCATATCTCAGTATTTACAGGCTGACTGCCAATACACAATATATATCTCGGTATTTTCTATGAAATGGGCTACATTGTCAGTTGCAAGTCAAAGCTACATTTGAGATGTCACAAACACGTCTATAAGAACAGAAGTGCTCAAAAGTTCCCTGTTTGAAAATATACAGCTGCACAACATGTAAATAAGAAATGATAATAAAATAAATAGCAGGGCTGTGCGTTGCACACAGATAGATACAGAAGATTACGGAAGAGGATTAGGGCCACTGTGGGAAAAAAGTGAGTTCTGACTTTAATCTCAGAATTCTGAGATTAAAGTAAGAACTCACTTTTTTTTCCCACAGTGGCCCTAATCCTCTTCCGTAGAAGATAGATAGATAGTAAAAAAATAACATCTCACGTGTTTGCTTGCAAATAACGTTTTTTTCACTTTATTTATAGCTATTTACATGAATGAATATATAAAACATTTTTCTATCTTTTTCTGTTCATCTCTCTGTCTCTCTTTCATTCCTGGTCCGATCCCTGTGGGTGGAGTTACAGTCAGGCAGAAGAACAGAGATTTGTATTGACTGGTCATTAAAGTATGAAAATAATTTCTCCTGCTTACAGTTAAATGTTAAATCATGAAAACAATAATTCCTGATCTCCACTGAGTAGTTTTAGTTGCCTGAACTGAACCAAACCTTAACCATCAAGGTGGCAGAGCAGATAATGTTAATATGAATCACTGACAAATGTCGGTGTCTAGTGTTGTAACACCGTCTCCACGAAATTACATTTATACAGTACTTATTTGGAACAGCAAGTTGTTTTAAAAGGGAATGTGTTTTAAGTCAAAATAATGTGGAAACTTTGAGACTGATTTTTCTTTTCTGTTCTTGATATACACACACATGTAGTAACTAAAGCAAACTTTTTTAATATTATGTTTAAGTGCTCATAAAAGCCCAAATCTGAAGTAGGCCTATTTCTTTATAAATGGATACATTATATTTTTAAATCTATTATGTTAAAAACTAACTTTGGCAGAAAAGTGTGTGTTCATGGGAAGCCTTCAGTCGTGGCAAGAAGCTGGTTGAGAAAATATGCTTTCAGGCCTTTAAGGTTTGGGAGTATCATGGTCGTGGTTTGATACTGAGTCAACAGCGAGGTCACATTATCATGTTTTTACCCAAACTACCATCTTCCCCTAAACTCAACTGAAGAGATTCTGTTGTCTAAACCTGATCACACGCAGGAGTCAAGATGCAAACCCTGCTCTCTGGTGTCAACGTCCTGCACCCTGTGCACTATCTATCCACCCTGATGGTAGAATCAGCAAATATTTTGACAATCAATTTCTTGTTAAAGTCATTAATTTAAGCAAAAATGCTCCATTATGAATATTTACCGCAATAGTACGAAATTTGACAATGTCAACTTGGAGTTTTGAAAAAAGGTGCCTGCGTCCACACAGTGTTTTTTTTCTTTCTTTTCTTTTCTTTTCTTTTTCTCAGTGCTGGTGTCTTTTTCCAGTTGTTCCCAATGACAGCACTCCGAGTGCTACTAGTCGAAAATCACCCCTCCTTTAGCTATTATCTACTGTCACAACAAAGACAGAGAAGCCCATGTGTGGGAGCAAATTGGCTGGCGGACACTGAAAGTTGCTGGTGAGTGTTGTTCTTTTATCACCATTGTAAGCTTGTTGTTAACTGTGAAGTCTGTTTTCTGTTAATGTAGCATTACGCTAGCAACCTAGCTAATGTTAACCTTGCCACAGAACCAAAACCCAAGCGCAATGCATAATTTTTTATGAAGTGCTTGCCAGCGCCCTGCCACTGATTTTCTGCCAGAGAAAAACACTGTGTGAACACAGACCCTCACACATTTCTCTCATTTTACAGACTGAAAGATTTAACGCGACGATAATCAGAAGATTTTTTGGTATGAAAATAATTGCTAGTTGCAAGCTGTGAATGTTATTTAGGCAATGATTTCTCATAAGCACGTAAAAGAAAAAACAAGTTGTGTATATATAAAGGTAATTTATAGGAGACAGGTAGGTGCCAATAAAGGAGTCAGAAAAACACTCAGATGGGTGGTTTTTTTTAAAATCAGTGACAAACATCATATTTTGTTTTTATTTTGGAGGATTTGTTGGCCGATGTCTCTGCTCCTCTTCAAGCTCTTTCCTCCCTCTCCTTCTTACTCCCTCACTGCTCTCCCTCCTGCTGTCCGTCTTTGTTGATGACGTTTTTGAAGAGCGTGAGCAGCGGCCTCTGGCTGCGTTCATCCCAGCTCTTCATGAAGCCACCGTAGCGTTTGCTGGCCGGCGGGCCACCCCAGCGGAAGTGCTTCATCTTGTACCCGCCGTCTTTCTTTTCGTGGATGTCACCCGGGAGCTGCTCCTGCTCGTCTTCTGCCACCTCCTGCGCCTTCTCCTCTTCCTCTGCTGCAAGCAGCTTGCTGGTGAGCTCCCGCCTCCTCATCTCTCCGGGGAAAAGCTCGGCTGACTCTTCTTCTACGCCGTTTGAGGTGTAGACTTTGACCGGGCGGCGCTTTCGTCCAACAGGCTTCCCCCAGCGGAAATGCTCCATGGAGTAGGAGCGCTTGGCCTGAGGAGAGGAGGGGGAAGATAAAAGAGGGAGGGGAGGCAGAGAATCGAGATCTGATGGAGGAACAGGTTGGAGGTGGTTGTCGCCTGGGATGACAGGTGTCTCTGCGGTGAGGTCGGAGCGACAGAGCTGGATACATTCCTGCAGGAGAGGACAGAGATGTATTGTTAATATATGAATGGAGAAGAGAATGAAAAAGTTGTTCAGCAACAAACTGAAGACATTGTCTCATTAAAAAGGCAGCAGGCAGAAAAGACTTTCTGTACCTCCTTACATTTTGGTGGGATCAGCCTGTCACTATGTGTGCTCTTCCTAAAAACCTCTAATGCATGGAGTGGTGATCCGGGTATTGGCCGTGAACACCAGCTGTTCACTGACAATTGGAAGTGCTCCGCTTTCACCCACGGTCGTGAAAAAAAAATGTTACCCTGGAGAATAATTAACAAGGAAACACTTCTTCTTCAGGGCAGGCCCAGGCAGGCTACACAGTACGCAGGCTACTTTCCCGCAGCTGCTGCCTCTCTGTTGGACTCTGGTACTTCACGTTACTCACAAGCCTTTTTTTTTTTTCCAAAGTAAAATTCACATTCAGGGCTTTTCAGAAAACATCCGGGGCTTGAGCCCAAGTAGCCACCCCCTAGCCCCGCCCCTGGGCCATTCTCAGCAGTCAGACAGGAGTCATTTTAATTTACAGGGTTGGTACCTGTGATATTCCACAGGCTAATCCAGCAATCCAATCCAGGGTGACATGCAGTAAAGGGCTGCAGGCTGGAATCAGGCCCACAGGCACTGTGGCAAGGACACTGCCTTTGTATATTGGATGCCTGCTCTACCCAAGCCACCGGGGACCCCATCAAATTCTTATTCATAAGGCTCTTCTTGGTCTGTTACCTTCTACCTAGAGATCCACACCCTACAAACAAGTATTGTATGTTACTGTCTTCGCTTACAGAACTTATTCTTACTAACTGTCCCTAAAGTTCAAACTGAACTGGGAAAAAAGGCGCTCAAGTATGCTGCTCCTTCAGCTTGGCATTACTTGCAAATTTGCCTGAATCTTCAGGAGTAGGTCTCATTTGACACATTAGAAATGTTTCTAAATGAAGCAGGCACATGTGCCTGTTGTTGTTTTAAATGATAGAAGAGTTTTTATCTTTTATATCTTATTGTTTTTGTGAGTTCTTTGTTTTTATTCTAAATTTGTCATATATTTGCTTTATTGTCTGCAACTGTTATTTGTGCTGCTGCCTGTTTTAGCCAGGACACTCTTGAAAACGAGATTATTAATCTCAATGGGTCTCATTCATGAAATGTTAGTAAATCTGTGAGTAGATTTGCACATGAAAAACCTTGGTACTAAAATCCTACACCAGATTCATGAACGCCGTAGAAACTTGGATCTGAACGTACATCCTGTCGAGCTGTGAACATGGAGCAAACAAAGAGAGTTAGAGAGAATAACATTTCCGTCACTAAGACTGAAGTTATTTTAGGTGAAATGGGGTTGAGAAAAACATTTTATTTTCTTCTGTTAGTCGTGGTGTGACAGGGACAGGTGAACCAAAGGCCTGGAAGGAGGTAACGGCTGCTGTTGACTCCGTGTCCTGTTTTGTAAGAACCAATGAAAATGGTTTCACATGAAACTTGATGCAAAAAATGCATTAAAGTGTGTTATTTGCCTGATAACTGCATTTGAGTCAAGCCCTGCCCCTCCCTCTAGTTTCCCTTGTGGCAGCCGTATGCAAATCAAGCGCCCTGCAGAGCATGTATCAAAGGCATCTGAGTATTGTGAACATAACAGAGAACAATATGAAATAAAACTGTAATTTCTAATAATAACAAGCAAGCATTTATGTGCAATATCTTGATTACACAAGCAGTACGAGCGCCTTAGTACCTACGAAAAGATTGGAGCTACTAACATGTTTATGAAACACACATAAATTCCCCTCTGCAAACAGTTTGCACACAGATTTGTTCTGCTCATGTTTAATGAATGAGACGAGTTTTGCTCCAAAAAATAAAAATAAAATGGGGGGCAGCTTGGTGGTCATGCATTTAAGGTCGCGTTCTGCAATAAAATGATCACGATAGTTATGTCGATCTTATAGCCTGTCATACATTAGCAGTAAACGCAACAACAGGCAGTCAGTCTGTTGCCTGACTTCTCTGCTCTCCGTTGCTGCCTGTTTGCAGGAGGAAGGGGCTACGGTCTACACAGAGTGGACAGCAATGTTAACTTCAGAGCAGAGCCTACAGTGAAAGCAGTGAAACAGAATGTAGGAATCAGTTTTACTAGGGTCAGTGATGCTAATTATCCACAAGTGTAAGTATAATCAATTTTCAACCAGTTGAACAAGCACAACACAAAGTTGCATAAAATGTGGCATCTTCAGGCCCACTCTGCCCACAGGAACTTGTTCCCTCCTCTTAATCCACATGCAGTTTGTTTTACACAGCCATGGAGCTTGTAACATTAAAGTGCTCAAAGTAAAACTTTTTCACCCAAAACTGAGGAAAGTGTTGACAAAAACGCCAGCACCATGTCAATTATATGGAGGTCATAAACGATGATTCACAGATTAAAACGGTCTGCAAAATACGCCGTTAGTTGATGCCCCATTTCCACCGAGCAGTACAATATGGTTCAGTTCAGTGTAGTACGCTTTTTTTCCATTTTCAACGTGAAAAGTCATGGATGGTACCAAAAGAACCGTTCCGTACCGTCCCCCATTTTTCTTCCGTCCTCTGTAGCGGTGCCTAGCACACAGATCTGGTACTAATTTATTTAACCACTGTTCATACCGTGGTGAGTTTTACATCCATTAGTAAACTACAACTACAATGAAAGGATGTTTTGCTGCCTGTTGCAGCAGCTGTAGTCTGAGAAAAAATAACTTAATTCACTGGGCTGACTGCCACCAACTTTTAAGGTGAAATGTTTATTTGTAATGTTACTCAATGCATGAGTAGACGATGTAAATCATTTGACACACCTTAAATTCAAATGTGACAACTTTGACCATTCCATTAGCTTTTGTTGTCTGCTTCGATGACATACACTTTTAGTAACAAGTAAATCTTCAAGCGTTTAAAAATATGTATTAATTTCAACCGGATTATGAGAACTGCATCTATTCTAATCCTCACGTGGAGGGAAAAAAAACGTTGTAGAGTGTTGTTCCTGTGGGCTACGGACAGCTGCGCTTACCTGAGAAGGNCCTTAAATTCAAATGTGACAACTTTGACCATTCCATTAGCTTTTGTTGTCTGCTTCGATGACATACACTTTTAGTAACAAGTAAATCTTCAAGCGTTTAAAAATATATATTAATTTCAACCGGATTATGAGAACTGCATCTATTCTAATCCTCACGTGGAGGGAAAAAAAAACATTGTAGAGTGTTGTTCCTGTGGGCTACGGACAGCTGTGCTTACCTGAGAAGGACTAAATGCACAAACCCACTATTTTTAAATATTCCATCGGGAGAGACTCTCACTGCAGCCTGTTTTATTTTCTTCTGAAAATGTCGGCGTGCAGCCTCGTTTAGTAGATGATGAACGAGGCTGCAGACTTTCATCTATGAGGAAATACACTGAGTGCTAGACGAAGCAGTGACTGACCATCAACCACACCATTATTTAATGTGTTACAAAACAAGCTAACTTGTATTGTTTGTTTGTTTGCAAAGTTAAATTTACATTTACTCCATGTCCTAACTGGACGCAAGCGTCAGACTATCACGCTATATTGGATGCTATCTATCCAAACCTGATCCATTAAGTATGGAACTCCAACACGTCATGTAAAGAAACCATCAGCTGTGGTCTCAGAGTAACCATTAAGAAAAGACGGGTGAGTATGTACTTCCTCATTATTCATATTCACAACAATACTATCGCGAGTGTAGCTCCCATATTGTATCATACCACCATCTCCACTCTGTAAAACAAACTAGCTTGTTTGCACCCCCCACAATTCTTACCAGAAACGTTGATCTAGCTGTTGATCTTTCTCCAGCCAGATGACAACTTATTTAGGTTTTTTTAGTAAAATGAGGAGGTATCCTGTATTTCTCATTTAAACCTCATGAATTAGCTGTTCCTCCTCCATTGCAGGGCGTCCAACACAAGTGACAGAATAAAAATAGAAACAGGGCGTCTGAAAAACGTTCAGCTCAAAACGGCGTCGCATCAAGTCATGTCGCTCACGGGCAGTTAGGACAGTCCAAAGAAATCAGTGCAATCAAACTGATTTAGCCGCTGATGCTTGCTCGAGTTGCATCCAGTTAGGACATGGTGTTAGATGTTATTCAGTTTTATCTGATTACAAAATAAATTCTAAATCAAGACGTGTTTGCACGTTTACTGCCTATGTTATTCTGTGTCATGTAAAATAAACAATATTCTTAAGTTTAACTAATGAACCCTCTTGTTTCTTCCCATTTTAGTAAGTAATGACACTCTTTAAACTGGCATCATTATCAAATTATACATTGTGATAAATATCAATTTTTTACTATATGGAAAAAAATATTGTTATTTTTACCATCGTCACCAGCCCTAGTTTAAGGTGCCTACCAAGAAACACATTTTCTGTCTTCTGTCTGCTTTGTGCAACTTTTTACTCAAGGTTTTGGCTCAACAGTCATAATGTGTGTCTCTGCATTTAGCAGTCTTGTCATAATTGTGAGGTTGCCAGGCAACCAGGGTGATACCCACAGATGCTGCACAGACGTTCTGCTGGGAAGAGGAAGGTGTTTTTTGTCCAGAACAGTTTAGGTGCATGTATTAATCTAATGAGATTCAACATGTTCATTAATGAGCTGTAGGTGTTTATAGGTGTAGTTCTTACCATTGGACAGAACCAGGCTGTTTCCATCTGCCTCCAGTGTGTGTGTATGTGAGTGTGTGTGTGTGTGTGTGTGTGTGTGTGTGTGTGTGTGTGTGTGTGTGTGTGTGTGTGTGTGTTAGTTACCATCATGCTGCCCTCAGACTTGACCTCCTGACAGCTCGGATGTTCCCAGCACTGACTGACAGCTCCTCTGACCACGCCCACCACCGCCACAGCCACCAAAAGCCACGCAGGACACATTCCCCTGCCGACCAATCAGAAACAGCAACGTACATTCTTATCTTTTTATCACTATGATGTGCAACTGTACATACAAAATAAAAGCCTCCCATTCACGTAACATTCAGTCAGATTCAATTTATCTTAATTAATTTGACGTTAATTCTTATTTCCAAAGCCCAATAATGGTTTTTAATTCACTTTTATTAATATAGCCGAGTATCACAAATCACAATTTTTTAAAGATATAAACAGAAAAAAAATCATTCCTCTACTAATAATTACTACAATTACTAATAATTATTTAAAAATATTTTAACATAATTGATCCTTATTTGCAAAACATGCCCACAGCTACAACACAGTCACAGCAGAGAGACACACTAAATAAAATTATACATTTGAATATTTATTAAAAAAAAAAGAAAAAGAAATGACTATGGAATAAAGCGGCAAATGTATGTCATGAAATATTTGATTTTTAATCACCTAAGATTTTCTTTAATGATCACAAAATATTTTTTTTTTTTTAATAGATTAAGATCACAAATTTGTTATCATTAAAAAACATTATGTACATTTTGTTACGTATATAGAAATAGAACAGTGATACACAACGCTATTTCTAATGACCAGAAAAATAGTGGTGAGATAATATTTTCAAAAATCATTTCGCTTGATCACAACAGAAGACATGTTTAAATGTTCCCTTTGTTTTCTTAGTACAAATAAAAAGGTCACAGATCACATAAACACAAACAGACACTGAAACAAAAGAAAATTTAGTTGTCTAGCTGTTGTTTATTTTGTCTCTTCTAAAAAAGCTTTTACTTTTTAAATCTATTATTGTCTTTTATACTATATTTGGATCCTTCTTATTTCTTCTAACTTATGTTGATTCCTTGCTCATCTTTAAAGTTTGACTTCTTTAGATATTCGTTTTTACTTCTATTTTAGGTTGTTTTATATTTCATATATTCACACATTTTTATGTTTTTGTTTTCATCATTTGCTTCTTTTTGTTCATTATCTTATGTTTGCCTTTTGTAATCACTTTTTTTGATGCAATATGCATTTATGTATTATTTTTTATTATTAATTTAGTTATTTGTTATTATTGTTATATTATTTTTTCTTTATTTTACCTTCATCCTATTTTTCAATGTATCAGATGTTTTATTTAATTAACAAGTAGATTACAGAAAACACAGCTTTTAAATATAATTTAAATTAAGAAATTGAGGTTCAAAAACATAGATTGTAAATAATAATAATAACAATATATAAACAGGAAGTGAGGATACTCACCACGCTGTCCTGTCTGTCTCTCTCTCTGTCTAATGTTTTCTCGTCGTTTGGCTGTTGGACAGATTTCTGTTGTTTCCCTTCACTTTTGTCCGTCCAACTGACCACACGACTTTATATCCTGTCAGCCAAGGACACACACACACACACACACACACACACACACACACACACAAAATGATGACGTCATTACCTGAAATCTCCCCATCATTCTCATTCATGCTTGTAAACACAGACAAAGCTGCATGAAAAGGGACAATCGATGAAATATCACTCCCTGTTCCACCCACACACACCATCATCATCATCCTCATCATCATCACTCTCCAATGAGAAACCTCCTAACCCAAAAACTAAGCTTTCCAGAATAACGAGTCTGCAGCCACATAAGCAGCTCTGAGGCTGTCATGTTCATTTTGACAAAAAAACAGACGACAGAGATGTCAGTCAATACTCCACTTTAGTCCAGTCTGAAATATCTAAACAGTTATTAAATAGACTGCTTAGAGAGTTTGTACAGAAGACATTCCCCAAAGGACAATTATTTTATATTAGGGACCTTTTGTTGTTTTTCCTGTAGTTTTTTGGCCCCCACGTGTGGATGTCTTTTAAGGTCTTGTCGCTGCTTTTTAGCCCCCAAATGTGGGTGTTTTTCAGGGACCCGGCACTGCTTTTTAGCCACCAAATTTTGTTGACTTTTAGGGACCTGTCCCTGCTTTTTAGACCCCAAATGTGGGTGTTTTTTAGGGTCCCATCACTGCTTTTTAGCCCCCAAATGTGGGTGTTTTTTAGGGGACCTGTCCCTGCTTTTTAGCATCCAAATCTGTCTGTTTTTTAGGGACTTGTCACCTCTCTTTGGCCCCCAAATGTGGGTGTTTTTCAGGGACCCGGCACTGCTTTTTAGCCACCAAATTTTGGTGACTTTTAGGGACCTGTCCCTGCTTTTTAGCCCCCAAATGTGGGTGTTTTTTAGGGTTCCATCACTGCTTTTAACCCCCAAATGTGGGTGTTTTTTAGGGTCCCATCACTGCTTTTAACCCCCAGATGTGGGTGTTTTTTAGGGTCCCATCACTGCTTTTAACCCCCAAATGTGGGTGTTTTTTAGGGACTCGGCACTGTTTTTTAGCCCCCAAATGTGGGTGTCTTTCAGGGACCTGGCACTGCTTTTTAGCCCCAACATTTTGGTGTTTTTCAGGGACCCATCACTGCTTTTTAAACCCCAAATGTGGGTGTTTTTAGGGAGCGGTCATTGCTTTTGAGCCCCCAAATGTGGGTGTTTTTAGGAACCGGTCACTGCTTTTGAGCCCCCAAATGTGGGTGTTTTTAGGGACCGGTCACTGCTTTTGAGCCCCCAAATGTGGGTGTTTTTTNTGTTTTTTAGCCCCCAAATGTGGGTGTCTTTCAGGGACCTGGCACTGCTTTTTAGCCCCAACATTTTGGTGTTTTTCAGGGACCCATCACTGCTTTTTAAACCCCAAATGTGGGTGTTTTTTAGGGACCCATCAGTGCTTTTTAACCCCCAAATGTGGGTGTTGTTTAGGGACCTGTCACCGCTTTTTAGCCTCCAAATGTGGGTGTTTCTTAGGGACCTGTCACTGTTTTCCCACTGGCTTTTTAGTCTCCAAATGTGGGTGTTTTTTTCATCATCACTCTCCAATGAGAAACCTCCTAACCCAAAAACTAAGCTTTCCAGAATAACGAGTCTGCAGCCACATAAGCAGCTCTGAGGCTGCCATGTTCATTCTGACAAAAAAACAGACGACAGAGATGTCAGTCAATACTCTACTTTAGTCCAGTCTGAAATATCTAAACAGTTATTAAATAGACTGCTGAGAGAGTTTGTACAGAAGACATTCCCCAAAGGACAATTATTTTATATTATGGACCTTTTGTTGTTTTTCCTGTAGTTTTTTGGCCCCCACGTGTGGATGTCTTTTAAGGTCTTGTCACTGCTTTTTAGCCCCCAAATGTGGGTGTTTTTCAGAGACCCGGCACTGCTTTTTAGCCACCAAATTTTGTTGACTTTTAGGGACCTGTCCCTGCTTTTTAGCCCCCAAATGTGGGTGTTTTTTAGGGTTCCATCACTGCTTTTAACCCCCAAATGTGGGTGTTTTTTAGGGTCCCATCACTGCTTTTAACTCCCAGATGTGGGTGTTTTTTAGGGACTCGGCACTGTTTTTTAGCCCCCAAATGTGGGTGTTTTTCAGGGACCTGGCACTGCTTTTTAGCCCCAACATTTTGGTGTTTTTCAGGGACCCATCACTGCTTTTTAACCCCCAAATGTGGGTGTTTTTAGGGACCGGTCACTGCTTTTGTGCCCCCAAATGTGGGTGTTTTTTAGGGATCCATCAGTGCTTTTTAACCCCCAAATGTGGGTGTTGTTTAGGGACCTGTCACTGCTTTTTAGCCTCCAAATGTGGGTGTTTCTTAGGGACCTGTCACTGTTTTCCCACTGGCTTTTTAGTCTCCAAATGTGGGTGTTTTTTAAGGACCTTTGCTGTTTTTCCTGCAGCTTTTTAGCCCCCACGTGTGGATGTCTTCTAAGATCTTGTCGCTGCTTTTTCGCCCCCAAAAGTGAGTGTTCATTAGGGACCTGTTGCTGCTTTTTAGCCCCCAAATTTGAGCACCATTTATGAGCCTTTGCTGTTTTTCCTGCAGCTTTTTAGCCCCTACGTGTGGATGTCTTTTAAGGTCTTGTCGCTGATATTTTGCCCCCAAATGTGGGTGTCTTTTGGGGACCTGTTGTTGCTTTTTGGCCCCCAAATGTGGGTGTTTTTTTAGGGACCCTTCATTGCTTTTTAGCCCCCAAATGTGGGTGTGTTTTAGGGACCCATCACTGCTCTGTAACCCCTTATTGTGGGTTTTTTTAGGGACCCTTCACTGCTCTTTAGCCCCCAAATGTGGGTGTTTTTAGGGACCAATCACTGCTTATTAACCCCCAAATGTGGGTATTTTTTAGGGATCCATCACTGCTTTGTAACCTCCAAATGTGGGTATTTTTTAGGGATCTGTCACTGCTTTTTACCCCCCAAATGTGGGTGTTTTTCGGGATTGTTGCTGTTTTTCCTGCAGCTTTGTAGCCCCCAAATGTGGGTGTTTTTAAGGACCTGTTGCTTTGTTTCCAGTAGTCTTATAGGCACCAAACATGTTTTCTTTTAGGGAAGTGTCATTGTTTTTCCTGTTGAGATATTGCCATGAAAAGCAGTTGTTTTTCACAGAGACATGGTTGCGTTTCTTGTCAGATAGTGCCACAAAAAGCGTTGGGTTTCTTGTGGCAAAAAAAAGTGGGTATCTTAAAAACATCATAAGGTAAAACATGATCTTTTTTAAACCATAACCAAGTGGTTTTTGTGCCTACAACCACACATTAACCCCCATGTTGTAAAGTTTCTCTGATCTAGCTCATAATAATGTATACATGTAATGTATCTGTGGTTTGCAGAAGTATAAAATGCAAACATTTATTCTGGTGGTTTGGTTGTATTTTAGGACAACCAAAGATGGATACAAGTTTTTTTCATTCGCCATAATGGAGACTGACGTGAAAGGTTTTTTTCAATTCACAAATGACCAAACACCTGCAACATTAATGTCATTCCCATCAGCCTCAGCTGTATTTTGTAATTGACCTATGGTTAAGTCCCGCCCTCAAACACGATGAGCCAATCACAGTGCGTACATTCTCGGAACCCATCGGCTGTATTCGGTGTCTGACTTCCGGCAGACGGCAATACAGCCTCTGGGGGCAGACCCCCGATTTTTTGGCATTCCGGTTTGATTTGGGCGAAGGAGGCGAATTTCCGTTTCCGATTTCCGTTTATGTAAATATGCTGAACCATTGCAATGGATTCAGAGTTTACAGTGACGCCAATTATGTTCCACCTCGTTAGTTCACTGCACGGACCATTGAACCTGGCAACAACTGCAGCCGGCTCAAACGTGATTGGTCAATATCACACGGACTACAAACAGCCTACGACCGGAAACCAGGGCTCTTCCGCTCTTCTTCTGGAGGCAAGATCTCCAGGGGTTGCCTACGGACTCTACATTCACTGAATGTAGAGTCTGTATATAGAGACTACAGTGTGTAGCCTATAGCCATTCCCATACACTCCGACATTCTCTGCCTGGACGTCCATAGAAATGCATTACAGAAAGTCAGTTTTGTTTGGTTTTATGAGCTTTTTCGGAGATTTAAAGTTTAAAAATGGTCAAACGGTGTGCGTGGGGTACATGCAACTCCGACACAAGGTATCCTGAGAGGTTGGGCGACGGGGTGTATTTTTTACCCTTTCCTAAACCACATCTCGACCGAGAAAAGTGTCTCCTTTGGATAAAGTTATGTGGTAACGTTAGACCACAACATCACTTTGGATAAAGTTATGTGGTAACGTTAGACCACAACATCAACTCAACGGGAACTGCCCATTGGTCAGACAGCCCATTGGTTCGACATCCCATTGTTCCGACCATATTAAACTCATTGTTCCAAAGTCCGTCCCGAAATCATCATGATGCCCTGTGGTTAAGG
>NC_065527.1:32118871-32137757 GCF_006386435.1 Epinephelus moara | reverse complement strand
CGGAGATGCGGTTCACAAGCGTAAGTTACACTGTGACCTGTAAATTTTGGCTTGTAATTTAAGCTTTTCATCGACCTTCTCAACAATAAAATGATGAATATATCCCTCCAATGCGTAGTTTAGGCCCTTTTGGTTACTTCTTAATGACATCTGATCGTTATGTCTCCAAAAATCATCAATTGCCTCCTGCGAAATGCCGTGTACTGTGACACCTACCATAGCGACGGTCACTGAATGTTGATAGTTTGTCCGAGTGAGTGGAGGGGGGCGTGGCTTAGCCATAGGTCAATTGGTGTTAATAAGTAAAAGTTAGCATGCCAACATGCGAAACTAAGATGATGTCTCAGTATCTGCCTCAGTTGTATTTATTCTTGCCCATTATGCCTCTGTCCGTCCTGTCTGCCACACTCCCACTTCTCCAGGCCCCTTTAAATGTCATTCTACACCTGTCCACCAGATGTCCCCAGACTTTTCCACCTGATCTAGTCACCTGACTCCACATCCAGCCCCCATCCTCCTGCTCACCTGTTCTCCATTTCCCTCACTAATGCTGCAGTATTTATACTGGCACATCTCCACCAGCTCCTGGACAGATAGTCGATGTTGCTTTGTGCCAAAACTGTATCTGAACTTGAACTCTGAAGCAGCAGTCTGAACCTGTATACTTTACCCTAAAGCTGAAGTTAAAATTTGTGTGACGGTATGTTGTGAATTAGTGTTGAGATTTAGTTGGGACCCCTAACAACAAGGGGAAAATATTTGCCAGTTGTGAAACACTCCAAAAAACACACAAATAACACGAGGTGAAGATGCACTTTCCATTGAGTGAGAACACACCAAAAGTCTTGCTCAAATTATCTTTAAATCTGTGTAATACTTTTATTTTATTAGTCTGTTTTCATCTTGGGATAACAGCAGGTGAAGATGAGCTGTTTCCTACATGATGTTTTTCTCATCACAGACTGCGGACTCAAGAACAAAAACATCGATCCACACAACAGAAAGAAACGCAGCCTGCAAATCTCCATTCAGCAACCTGCGGCTCCTGCTGAGTGTTAAATGTCATCCGATGTATCAGGCAGATTAACACCAAAGCGGCATGTCGTCACTGGAGGCAAGAGGGGATTCAGACCTGTGGGTCAGAGTCTACAGTTACACACAGTCACCTGCTGCAGCATCTTGTTAGAACCCTCTGTGTGACAGATCATAAATCTAAGGGAGATTGACTAGCTTATTGGACTACTGGAGGAAAGGTCAATGAGGATGAACTTAATTTTTTAAAGCTTCGTGTCCACCAGGAGCCTCACCTTCAAGTCTCTAAGACTTCTGGGACCCTCACCTTAAGCTTCAGCGCCCACCAGAAGCCCAATTTTAAGACCCGTCATGCACCAGGAGCCTCTCTTTAAGCCTTTACGTCCACCATCATAAAGGCAGGATGCAAGTGCTTGTCGGATGGTTGAACAGCATCTGGAAAGTTTACCTTTCCAACACGTGCTTAAAGGTTTTTGCAGTGATTGGTCAGGTTTGTGAAGGTCAAGCTCTTTCCAAAAAGAGAGAAGAAAAGAGAAAAGTCATGGAATTTGAAAAAAGCAATTTCCAGGCCTGAAAAAATTTGGAAAAAATAAATAAACCCAGAAAATTTGGGAAAGTCATGGAGACTGGCTTTACACATATCTGTGTGACAGAGTATATGTACTGCACAGTGTTGATGTCCGGGCAGATCAGTCTCATCACTTAACATTATGTTGTTGTCTTGGCAACATTAGACTACATCCTGAGTTGCAGCTTCTACTTAGTCCACATGTGAATTCACGCTAGCCAGGAAAATACTGATTTATTTATTACTGCTTCACCTGGATGAGTATAAGGCTGAGAAAGACCAGGAGGTGGGACATGCAAAATGTGGACTGGTTAAACTCCCCACATTTCAAACATAGGTGAACCAATTTTTCAGGTTCTCAGCCAATCTATTTTTGGTCAAAATGCTCTAAATAGTTCAAAATTAGGTGCGGAGACCAGAACGGAACTGGTTCCTTGTTGGTGGAAAAAGGGTAATAGACAAAAGGGTGCCCTGTGCGTCACTGTGAGATACCGAGGGGCGTGACAAAGTGTTGGTGTTTGATGATGCAGGAAGGAGAACTGATAAGTTTATCTATCTTAAAACTAAAAGACATGTATTTTTCTTTGTCTCCTGGTACATCATTCTGTAAAAATACCAGGCCCAGTTGTCACAAGTATTCATATTTCCCTTTTTGTGTAACCTAATAAACAGATATCTGCATTTGTATGTAGAATCTGTTGGCAGCGTAATCAGAGTCATATTGACCAATCAAGTTTGAGTGGCAGGTAACTAGTCCATGTGGAGAGGCAAAACACATTGGCCAAAATGCAATCTGAGAACCTCTCAACTATTGTCTTACAACAATTTTGCTTTTTATTTGCTTTTTTAAGGATATTAGCCAAAATGACTGAAGCACAGAGGAGGAAGTCAATGCCCTCATCCACTGAGGCTTATTGTCGTCAGACCAATAGCTGATGTTCTCTGGGATTGCTTGTTGTGTTCTCAAAATGTAAAAAGGTGAAGAAAACCATAGAGCTTAGTTATAGAAATTTTCTTTTCATAGTTGAACGTTGTTGTTGTTGTTCTATGCTTTCGTCAAAGACTTGACTGTGTCTGTTTTTTTCTGTTTTTCTAATGGAACAAAGTGAGCAGCTTCTGGAGGCAGGCAGGTAAATATAAACCCATTAGAGGACTCCTGCAGCCTTGAACATCCATTCAGCCCATTAAAGACACACACTCTCTACCTTGTTCTGGAAGAATATGAAGAGGTAATGGCACGATGACACAAGAGTCAGATGAGCAAACTGATGACTTCTTCTGTTCAACATTTTCCAATTAGGGGACATTTCAGGGGATTAGAGTTGATTCTCAGTCAGTTACCTGTTAGGCTCCCATCCCGTTAAAGCAGACCCTTTTTCTTATTTTCTGTCTTATAATGTTACAATGTCGGATGTTCATATTAAATGTGGCTAAAGTTTCAAATGATGAGGTAAACAAATGTAAAAGTAAAAACTCCAGACTGTTCTGAATACTCTGTTTTCAAAGAGACAAGCTGCTCTCAGCTCTCCAACTCTGTCCTCCACCGCACCCACCATGAAACACCACACGCTATATACAACAGAAAAATGCAGTATTAGACTGTTTATTTGCGTTATTTACCAAAATGATGCACACTCATTTTAGCTCAGTGTTAGAGTCTCTGGTGCATGGTGTTTCACAGCCACACTCACCATGCCTCTGCCAGTGCGACAACAGCCCCACAAGCAAAAAGAGCATAAAAGTATTTTTTTAATCTTCCAAAAAAGATGCACAGACGACTAAAATAAACACTCAGTGGAATACGGTTTATTTGGGTAAGTCAGGCCAAGGCTGTGCTGAATCAACAGACACAGGAGAAAAGGTTACTTTCGTAACAGGACAGAGACATTCCTTGGAGACAGCGACGAGGCCAAAAAGATTTCAATCAGGAGAGACTCGTTCTAAGAGAAAAGAATATCTATTTACATGTGCACATAAGTATGAGAAATGTGAAAAGTCTTTGGCGATTAGACCCCATCGTAATGTCACCCATTTATTTGTTCATTCCAGGAGGGAGGTAAAGACTTATGGGGTTAGTGTGCACTGCACAGCTGTATTATCTGCAAAAATAGAAGTATCAGATCAGGGGGGTGTCGGTTGCTTAGTGGTTAGAGCAGGTGTCCCATGCACAGAGGCTCAGCCCTTGGCGCAGCGGCCGCGGCTCAACTCTGGCCTGCAGCCCCCTACTGCATGCCATGGAACCTGAGATGGATCAGCGGTTTGGTGCTGCGTTTGTAGTGATGCAGGTGCTGTGCTGGATTGTTGTGGTAAAGAGGTAGCTGAGCCAGAGGGCAAAACTTTTGATTTACTGGTCCATCTACGTCCCAACCCTCACCTATGGTCATGAGCTTTGGGTAGTGACAGAAAGAATGAAGTTGCAGATAGCCTATGAGCCGCTAAAATGAGTCTCCTGCATGGGGTGTCTGTGCTCAGCCTTAAGGACAGGGTAAAGAGCTCGGACAACCCAAGGGAGCTCGGAGTAGAGCCGCTGCTCCTTTGCATCGAATGGGATCAGTTAAAGTGGATCGGGCATCTGATCAGGATGCCTCCTGGGCGCCTCCTGCTGGAGGTGTTCAGGGCATATTCAACTGGTAGGAGGCCCCAGGGCAGACCCAGAACACACTGGAGGGATTACATATCTCATCTGGCCTGGGAACGCCTTGGGGTCCCCCAGGAGGAGCTGAACAGTGTTGCTGAGTAGAGGAACGTCTGGAGTACTTTGCTCAGGCTGCAGTTGAAAGTAAGCACTTGAAAATGGATGGCTGGAGTATCAATTGTAACATGAAAAGGTTGTTACAACAAAATGTTTTCATCATGTAACAAGATATTTTCATGTTATTACAAAATTTTCATGTTATTAAAAAAGAGAATGTGAAAAAGATCTTGTTATAACAAGAAACTTTTCATGTTATTACGGATACTGATCAGTAGGCAGTTGTACAAAAAAGTTCTAGTGGCACAAAAACCACTTGGTTATGTTTATGAAAAGATCACTTTTTGGCTTAAAATAACCAGTTTTGGCAGTACAGTCTTTGCTGGAAATGCAGCAATTACTCAGTAAATACAACTGCTTTCCGATGCACTATCACCGGAGGAAAAACAGCAGCAGCTTTGCTGTTTCTTGTTCTTGAACAGTGGTCTGCAGCCTGGCACACCATCCACCATCCCCTCCAACTCCTGATGAAGTCAGCTCATATACTACGTCACTTTAGAAACACTGATATGGGGGCGTTGGTAGTGTAGTGGATAGTGCCTACGTCCTATGTACAGAGGCACCTGCCACGCTGCAGTGGCCGCGGGATCGATTCTAGCCTGCGGCCCTTTGCTGCGTGTCTCCCCCCACTCACTCACTCACTCACTCACTCACTCACTCTCTCTCTCTCTCCCCATTTTACACACTATCCTGTCCATTAAAGGCAAAAGCCGATAAAAACAATCTGAAAAAAAAGAAATGTTGATATGATACTATGAAACATACAAATGTAACAAATTTGTTCCATCCATCCATCCTGAGGCTTTCCCAGGCCAGATGAGATATGTAATCCCTCCAGTGTGTTCTGGGTCTCCCCCAGGGCCTCCCACCAGTGGGATGTGCTTGAAACACCTCTAACGGGAGGCGCCCTGGAGGATCCTGATAAGATGCCCAAACCACCTCAACTGACCCCTTCCAAACTCCCTCCATTTGTCTGAGCTCCTCACCCTATCTCTAAGCTCCTCCAAGAAGTGCTAGCTTAACATGGTGGAGGGTTTGTGTGTCTCTGTGAACCTGGGAGCTGTGTTGTCTGGGGCTAATAGCCCCTGGTAGAGTCTCCCAAGGCAAAGTGGTCACAGGGGAGGAGCCAGACTAAGAGCAATTCAAGAAGACTGATAAAGCTGCATATTTGGAGCTTGACCTCACCTGGTATGGGGGTACCGGGGCCCTACCCTGGAGCCAGACCTGGTGGCCGGGCCATGGGGCCCGGTCGGGCTCAGCCTGAATAAATAACATGGAGCCATCACCCTGTGGGCACACCATCCACAGGGGCAGGAATCAGGGTCCCGTGCATTTTGTGCAGGCATGCTGATCTGATATATAAAAATATATATATATATATATATACTTTTACTTTATTAATCCCCCTGAGGGGAAATTCAGTTTTTTCACTCTTGCTTGTCATTAACACACAGGTCCGAAAGACACACACATGCACAAACAGGACCTATACTTGCACAAAGTGGAGAGATGTCAGAGTGAGGAGGCTGCCTTGGTCAGGCACCCCGAGTGGTTGGGGGGTCAGTGCCTTGCTCAAGGGCACCTCGGCAGTGCCCAGGAGGTGAACTGGCACCTCTCCAGCTACCAGTCCACGCTCCATATTTGGTCCAGACGGGGACTCAAACAGGCGACCCTCCAATTCCCAACCCAAGTACCTATGGACTGAGCTACTGCCGCTCATAGTGCTGTTGCAGAACATTTTTTGTTGTTTGCAGAAATATGCAATACCAACATTTTCCTCTAGCGACTGGGCTGCTGTGTCTGCTGGATGTGTAAACGGGCAGCTGGTTGCAAACACATTCATAACAGTCATAAATACACAGTAAAATATGCCGAAGGATCATCTGAAGATGATGTGAAGCCTAGTAGTCCGTGAGCCAGGACCCCAAATTTGGCCCACCGGTACCACCTGGGGGGAATAATTCTCAAAGTGATTTTTAGCAAGGTATACATCTCTAGTGTTAGAAAAAATGTGATAGCCTTGCACCAGTGGTAGCTTTCTGTGTACTATCACTTGATTTATAACCCCATAGGAAAACTAAAAAAGAGCTCAAAAAAAGCCTGGCCGAATGGAGGTCAAGTCATATAAATCCATGTAGATTGACAATGCAAGCTCTGAGAGCTACCAAATTTGTCCTGACGGCAGGATATCCCTCTACTTAACAGAAAAAAAACCAGANGTGGTAGCTTTCTGTGTACTATCACTTGATTTATAACCCCATAGGAAAACTAAAAAAGAGCTCAAAAAAAGCCTGGCCAGGTCAAGTCATATAAATCCATGTAGATTGACAATGCAAGCTCTGAGAGCTACCAAATTTGCCATGCCTGACGGCAGGATATCCCTCTACTTAACAGAAAAAAAACCAGAATGCAAATATCTCAATACAAATAGGAGATACAGACTTAAAAACACATACCTAAAATAGGCGGAAATGTAGAAGATGGGCATCTATGTAGAATGTTCTCAATTACTTTGCAATATCTCTGCCATGAATTGATACCAAATCAGTAAAGATAGCTTGCATATTCAGGGAGTCAGTCCACTAAACATATGAGGTGTCCCAGATGAAAGAAAACAAAACTTTCTACTGTACTTCATGCACATGGTTTGCTTATTATGATTAAGGAATGCTTCTTAATGAGCCCATGTCTTTGAAAATTGGTGGGAATATAGCTCAGTATACCTTTTCAGGAAAAAAAAATGAATGAGCATATCTACAAATACAGTAGCTATATAATAATCACTTGTCACAGGCAGGGGCAACATAGTGACAGTAAGTAAATGACATGAGATTTCAAAGTCAAAGTTGGATTTATGTATCACATACAAACAGGTCTAATTTGCTGTGAAGAGTAACTGCCCCTAGGTGTGTCCCAAACTCGACCACTAGGTGGTGCCTTTTTTTTTATCTAAGGCGATTTCTAAAATGATTTAATCTGTCACATCACTGTTGAGTGGGCGATTCAGCAAAACTGGTTTAGAGCTAAGTTTATACACTTCTCTGCTATTGGACAATAAGAATTTATGTTTTATACCCTGACTGGGACTTGCACCTCCATGCTGTAAGAGCTGTGATCCCTTGGTGCTTTGCCTATGACAAACTGAATTATGCCAGGTACCTGTTCCCTTACTTTGCTGAGATGTCAAATCTCTCAAAGAAGAATCCTACTGTGTATGAGGCCTTCAAGACAGGACAGTTCTCAGTGCAGCTGTCAAGTAACAACCGATTTGGTCGGATTCCTGTGGACCAGGCTACTGAAGTCACAGTGAACAAAGACACACAGACTCCTGGGGGCACATCACGGTTCAGCCTGAATGCTGGAGCTATCAAGCATTACTATATAACAGCTGAGCACTGCAGTGCATTCCTGGGACAGGTTAGGGAGATGGTGCAAAGCAAAAATCAGAGCTTAGTTATGCAGAGCTAAATCAGCCAAGAATCCAAAAAGACAAGGAAGCCATTTCAGCTGTGGTCAGCCTCATAGATGGATGGATCAATCCATTTGAAGAGAAGCAGGACATAATGAGCATCTCCACAGCAAAAGCAGCCCCCAAAGACATCACCTCTGATCTGATGAAGGCATATGAGATTGGTTAGCAATGCTATGCAACCTTCAAAGATGAGAGACTACAGAAAGACCCACCACTAAAGAAGTTCCATGATCCAATGAAAACAAACAGGCTGAAGACATTCAGTGATATGTGTAAGAAGAGAGAAGTGAAGTCAAGTGGCAGGGCGATCATCTTGAAAGCAGACAGGTCTTTGTTTGGACACATCATAGTGATGGCACAAAGACGCAGTCTACGTATGGAGGATATCCTTTCTCATCCACTTGGTCCGTTGCCCTGGGCCCTGTCCAGACCAGATGGTTTACTGAGAAAGACAAACAAAGCTTTGTTGGCCACAACCTTATAGAAAGATGTACCAGTAGCAGAGCAACTCTCAGGTAACTCTGCTACAGTGATAGATGGAATGAACTTGGTCCAACGAGTGAAAGGGGACCAGGTTACATTTAGAGATGTTGCCACAGCTATTCTGCATATGGCTCTGAGGGAAGACAGTCAGAGTAGCAGAGTAGACATTGTATTTAACACAATCAATCAATCAATCAATCAATCAATCAATCAATCAATCAAATTTATTTATAAAGCCCAATATCACAAATTACAATTTGCCTCACAGGGCTTTACAGCATATGACATCCCTCTGTCCTTAGGACCCTCGCAGCAGATAAGGAAAAACTCCCCAAAAAAAAACCTTTAACGAGGGAAAAACCGGTAGAAACCTCAGGAAGAGCAACTGAGGAGGGATCCCTCTTCCAGGATGGACAGACTAATCTCATGTATTTTTGCTCTATACTCTTTATAGTCCATTCATGGACTATAAAGCTAATGAGACTAGTTTGTTACTGACTTTGGTCAGGAAGCTCCTCCACTGTCTTACTATCTGTGTGGCTGTGATACTTTGTAACTCATAACCAGTCTCTTCACTCTGTAGAGATCTCTCACTGTTCTTGATCGAGTTCTCCTTGTATGTGTATTGGTCCGCGCTTTTGTTACCTCAAAGAGCAGGCCAGCATGTTTTACCCATCTATGGTTTTTAATCTGAAATGGTAGCAAATTCAGCTACAAGAACAGCCTGGGGTTGATTTACACTTAATATTCAGTGATATAGTACTAAGTGGGATACCGAATGTCATCTAGGCCAACTAAAAGTAAAAAATAAACCAATCATTTACTGTAAACACAATCTGCTTTATTATTTTTTGTTTTAAATAAACTGCAACACAGAGGGGACAGTGGGCACAGTGGATGGAGATGGACCTAAGATGAAAAACAACAACAAAAGCTAGTCATTTTAGATGTCATATTACACTTGAAAATTATGCTGCTTATTTTCTAAATAAAATAGTACAGCTATAGCTTGTAATAAAAAAAACAATCTGCCAGTGGAACAACTGACAATTGCTTGAGAAGTTTTGAAATAATATGCATTTGTCTATAAACATGTCCCTTTTCATATGATTATATCTTATAAAAAATTATTCATCTCAGAATGTTCTGCAGTACACTGAGCAATTACAAAGGCTGTTCTGTTGTTAATTTACCAGATAGAGCTGAGGTTGCAGCAGACACAGAGGGGACAGTGGATGGAGCAGAGGATGGAGATGGACCTAAGATGAAAGATATGTCCCTTGTCATATGATTTATATATATTATATATACTTATATTAGTATATCTTAATGAGATAATTTGACTAGAAATTAAATATATATGGTGACAGTTTTTCCCTCACCTGATTCATTAGCCTTGACTGAGCCTGAGGAGGTGGACTGCCCCTGGGCTGAGCCAGTGCCTCCTCCAAAATACTTTAACAGTGCTCCTGGGGAAGTTTCATATAACTTATGAGTATAATAGGGAGTTGATGTAAAAGGAATATGTTTATTTACTCACATAAATTACTATGCTCTGCAGCAAACAATTGCAAACAGCATATGTCAAACTATAAGTTAACTAAGTTAATTCATTAATGCATGTATGTATGTATGTATATAGTACCAGTCAAAAGTTTGGACACACTTTTTCATTCAAGTAAATGGGAAAGTGTGTCCTAACTTTTGACTGGTACTATATATATACCGAGAATCAACTTATTCAAAGTATTACCTACCAGTTAAAAGAGAAGTTTCTCTAGTTTTAACTAATGTTAGCTAGCTAATTTGCTATTATAGGCTAACATAGTTGGAACAAAATATCAACAATTAGGGACTTTCCTAATTTGAGGAAACATTTCAAAATCTCCTTGACACCAAACGTTACATTACCAAGACATGCAAATATACCTTTATCTTGTCGTTTTTTTCTCCTCTTCCTCTTTCTTCCTTTTTCTTTTTTCTGCCCCTAAAGGGTATGTCCTTTTTTGCGACATTATTAGGCCTTCCACCTGCTCCTAGCTCCTTGGATGTGCAGTGCGCACTGCAGGCTGGATGCACACCTTACTAGCGGAGCTCTGACATTTAGAGCAGAGAGGCAGTAGGAAACTACACTCTGTTAACATAATATTGTCTTTTTGTACAACAACGTACATTTGATATTATCATCACTCACATCTAGATGCCCATCTTTTACATTTCCGCCTATTTTAGGTATGTGTTTATAAGTCTGTATCACCTATTTGCATTGAGATATTTGCATTCTGTTTTTTCTATTATGTAGAGGGATATTCTGCCATCCAGCATGACAAGTTTGGTAGCTCCCAGAGCTTGCATTGTCAATCTACATGGATTTATATGACTTAGACCCAATCCCAATACCCCCCTGTCCACTACCCCTTAGCCCTTGGCCCTTCCCCTAGCCCTTGCCCACTACCCCTTGGCCCTCGAAATAAAGCAACGAGGGGTAGGGGTTGAAATCTTTCCCTAGGAATTGGGACACCACTCACTACGTCACCGCTTTGGGTACATTCATGCATACGTAACTATTTTAAACAGGAAGCCATCTACATTTCCAACCAGCATCTACAATGGAGTCTCCAGCTGAGTTCATCCTACTGATCGCCATCTACAATGGAGTCTCCAGCTGAGTTCATCCTACTGATCGCGTTTGCTGTATTCATCATGCTTTGTTTGATGAACGACAGATGATGAAATGTATGTACGACAGGGGACTTCTGCTAGCAAGCTAACCAGCTAACATTACGAGGCAGCATAGTTATACTAGCTTGCGTGTTATCGTAATGTGAAAAATCCGACAATTTTGCAGAACAGGACAGATAACAGACGCCACATAGTGTGAGCTAGCAAGCTAGCTAACAAGCAATCTGATGACGGTAACATTACCTAGCTGGCTAGCTTTCTGTCAACTCCAATCTAAACATCATGAATGGCAATAAAAAATTGTTATACGTTGTCTACACAAATACAGTTATTCGAAAATGTTTTTACAAAAGTTTCATGAGTATTTGCAAAATTATACGTACATGAATGAAATTTTTTCCCTGTCTCTTGCTCGGTGGTAGCCATGGGGACGTCTACCCCTCGCTGGCAAGTCAGCATCTGAAATCCCTCGCTCCGAAGGGCTAGTTTCATACCCACTACCCCACGTTATGCCCCCTACACCTACATGCAAAAAGGAATTGGGACACCCCTACCCCTCACGGGAATGCGCAAATCTAGGGGTAGGGCCAAGGAATAGGGCTAAGGGGGGTATTGGGACGGGCCCTTAACCTCCATTCGGCCAGGCGTTTTTTTTAGCTCTTTTTTAGTTTTCCTATGGGGTTATAAATTAAGTGATAGCACACAGAAAGCTACCACCGGTACAAGGCTATCACATTTTTTCTAACACTAGAGATGTATACCTTGCTAAAAATCACTATGAGAATTATATCACTATATTATTATATAGTGGTACCCACCAACCCTACTGGCTCACGGACTATAGGCAGTTTAAGACAAATAATAAAATGTGGATCTTTCAGAGTGACAGTATGTCATCATGGGCTTATCCGTATCCTTAATCATGAAATCAACATTACTGGATTTAGTTGACCTTTTGCTAAGCCCCGCCCCTTTGTCATGGTCCGACAAGATGTCGGATTAAGCATGGAGCCCACAGTGTAACTAACTGCACTCCCTGAAGAAATATTAGCATATTTTTGGAAAAATGAAACAGTAATTCCAGAGAGAAGCAGACAGAGGGGCCTACAAAATGTGCTTGAAGGATATATCCAGGATGTCAAACTAACTGAGCAGCAAAAACAGGTTAAAAAGACAAAGATAGTTAGAAGCTAAAGCTGAACTACAGGCTACAGATCCCAGTGTAAAAGTGAATCACCACATCACTGGTGATCGCGGCAGAAGACAATGAATATAAAGGGAAACTTTGCTGATATTAAACCTGTGCATCTGCGTACAGTGCGATGACACACAGCTGGTTGAATATCAGCAAAGTTTCCCTGCTTCCCTTCACTGGTTCCTGTACAGCAGGGTCGGTCATTAATCATTAAAAAGCAAAAGCGTGTATACATTCAGTAGACTGTATCTTCAGTAGCTAGCTAGCTAACACTGCACTTTTCAGGGTTTGATTTTGGTTTTGGAACAGGGAAGAAACGTATATCTTTTTCCAGCCTCTCCAGGTAACGAGTATCATTAATGCACTACGAGCTCCAGGCACAACATTTAGCTCCAAATCCACAAAACCAGTCTCAAAATGAAGAACATCTGAAACGACTGAATTAAAGTCAATCGAGCACAGCTGTTTTGTTGTTGGACCCTGGTCTGAGCTGGCCCAATGCTACGTTATGATTGGCCAGTCTGCGTCCTGCGTTCCTTCAGTAACACCTGTTGAAATCGTATTGTTTCTTCAGTGTCTTTCATTCACTGTGTTATGTCAGTTACTGTAACTTGTAGTCAGATTAGTCTAGTCCCATTAAATGTAATCTATTACCCTACAGGCCAAAGGCTGCCAATCCCGTTAGGGGATTATCTGGATAAGATGTCATACCAGGTGCTGAACACACACACACACACACACACACACACACACAGTCTCCCGGCTGTCTTAATGCTTTTCCATTGAGTTGAATTCAGCGCTGGGATGCTGCTGGGACATGCAGTGTGACAGGTAGGAACGTGGGGTTCAACTTAAATGTAAAATTCATGTTAAAGAATAATTTTTAATGTTTTACCTCGGTTGCTATGTTGCTTTAGAAATTCTGAGTCAACATTTATTCGCCTTATTTTTGTTGTCAAAGTTGCATTGTCACCGTCTGGTGATGCAGCTGAAAGCAGGGACTGTTCTGAAAACGTTCTTGAAGGTGCATTTAAGTTAAAGTAACCAAACGCAAAATATTTAACACTGTTAAATGGACAAGACTACTGCCAGACAAGTATGTCAATGTTAGATGATTTTGCAGAGCACAAGATTATGTTCAATGGCAAATAGTAGAAATCTTAGGAATTTCTACTATCTGAATTTAGTCCTCTTTTAAAGGTTCCTGTTCATCCGCGGACTCTTAAATCTCAGATGTTGGAGCATCTTCATGAACAGGGAGGTTAAAAAGAGGAGAAATTGCAGCGCCATATCATGTCATATCAGTGGGGTACAACACATGGGCAGTAAAATCTGGTCTGCACATGCTGAAAGGCTCAATACTGGCGTGCAATCATATCAATCATTATTCACAGAGCACCCGACAAAGAATTTTCCTAGTCGACCAATAGTTGCCATTTAGGGCCATTAGTCGACTAGCCGCTCACATGTAGCCTATTTACCTGAAATCCTGAGAGCAGAGCTTATCTTCTTCAAGGTGCTGTTTATAAGTGTGTAGGCCTATTGACTGTGGGACAGATGTAAAGCTCTGGGTGGCCCTGCACTAAAAACATCAACTCTTCTGTATTTACCAGACTGAATATTTATGGAAGAAGGGAAAGATATCTGTCGGCTGTGATTGGTTTGCAATGTGACTCCTGTCTGACTGCTGAGCATGGCTACTTCCTGTGTCTGTCCTTTCAAATTAAATTCCCACATGGTCCAGTCATATAGGTTTTGATTTATTTTGACAAGGCAAAGGTGAGTTTCACATTTGTTTGTTTGTTTGGTTGGTTGGTTTATTTTTTGCCACTAAGGGACCAATGGAATCTTGCCAACTAATGACCTTTCTGGTTGACTAAAGTTTGGTTGACTATTAGGGGGCAGCCCTAGGGGCAGCCATCTTGACATAAAGATACCATTTACTTTTGACACAGCTGTCCTCACATCTCAAACATTTCCAGCAAAATGTCTGAGTCAGCCATGGCTTTGTTTGAAACTTTACCCCAAATGGAAAGCAAATTTGTCCCACAGAAGCTAGTAAGCAGTAAAACCTAGTTCAGACCAAAGATTCACAACAAGACAATACCATTTTAGAGCACTGCAGGAAAAAGTTGCAGCGCTGTAAACTGGCTCATCTCAGCTTAACTCTAGCCAGCCTGTCAAATTGCCAGCTGCTGGTTTTAAAACACACGCCATGCTGTTCCAACAGCCAGTCTGCTAGTCTGTGCGCACACGCGTGTTTGACGGTGTGACAATGTGTTGCTGCAGCATTCTCTGATACCAGCCCTCTGTTTCCATCCTCACAGTGTGTCAGTGTCAGACAGTGGGTCGCTGCTGCTGCTGCTTGCTGTATGTGCACATCCCACACACAAAGTCATTTACTGATTAATTGGAGCTGGCTATTTAAATCATTGTGGCATATTTATTAATGTAATAGGGTCAATTATACAGTAGTAATATGTGTAACAAAGTCAAATGTACACTTGTATTATCAAGTATTATAATCACACAAAATTTGTTTCCGTTGTTTTAACCTGACACACTTAGGTCTCCATAATCAATATGTGGAACTTTTAATAATCAATTTCTGTATGCCTACATTCACCCTGGTGGTACCCCACCTATAAAAGGGTGTCTCCCTCCTTTCTTCTCCCCTTTTGCTATTCTACTTCATGGGAGAGGTAGGTTCTTGTAGTCATTTCTGTGTTTTAGTGCTGTTAAGCTATGTCTATATGTTCATTTTTCAACCTAAACTTACTGTATAATATGCTAACATATTCCTGTCACTTAATTTGTGTAGGGGCTCAAGTTTGTATGGTTGTAATTGATTTTACCTCTTGCTGTCAAAAAACTGGCTCATGCACACCTTTGAAGAGTCTCCTGAACAGGTGCGTTGGAAAAAACTTCAGCAGGTCAAGAAAGAAAAAAGATTCCTGCACACCGTTGCCAAACTTGCAAAATATTTAATGGGACAAGACCCATTCTTTTTGACCTCTTGCTGTCAGGAATAAACAGAGGTCGCCTCCAGAGTTATTCATGGTCTAGGCCTCTTCATATCAACACAACGCAGACAACACTAGAGTCCATTGGTTACAATAATACAGTCCATCTGAAGTTCAGGCTTTTTTGTGTATTACGTTTTTGCCGTTTCATCACTAGCGTACTAGAAATGCAACTGTAGCAAGTATCTCACTATAACTATCCTCATTTATATTTTAGGAAACTACAAGTTATACTCAGCTACAAAATAAGCCTGAAAAGCTGGAAATCAGAACGGAAGTAACGGAAGTACATAGAGTTGTTGCTATGGAGACTATACACCATCTAGTCTTGTCCTATTGGTGTATACTGGCAGGTTTTCAGGAGGTTGCAGACCAGAGCATTGCAAGTATTAACCTGTCTTGTCATGAATCGGACGTCTGAGCTGGACTTTAGCCAACTTGAAGGGATGCAACATGTTTATGTTTGTGGCACAGATACATGGTCAAACGTTTTTGTTTTTACTCTGTAATTTGTCTGAGCTCTCCATCAGGTTGTTTTGAAGATTCTATCAGTAGCATTGAGCCTTTCCTTTGATCTGGGCTGAGTTAAGATCTAGTTTTAGCATCCTCGTCTCCTCTCTTCACTTCCAAGATTTTTTTTTTTCACTTCACTTGACTGAAACATCACCTTGATGTAAAATAGCTGCTCTTGATTATATCCAGATTCTAACCCTGTTTCCTGGGCAAAAAGTAACAATATTTGCTGTACTAATCCACAGAAAGTGAAAGCATGAGTCCTGGTGCCATTGGACCAGGTCAAGCTCCTTCACAGAAGTCTGACTGTGATGTTACAAAGTTTGGAAAGGTCAGGCCAATTTGTGATTAAGTCACAATTCATGGACAAAAATTCCATTAACTTTGTTTGGACTTTGTTTTGGACATCCTGACTCTCAGCCTACATCTCAACCTAACTCTAGGTGAAGTCTGGACCTCATCTTTCTGCTATGATGCCGGATGTTGATCTGATTATTGAGACTGAGTCTACCATTGACTTTACCTGATGAAAAATGGATAAAAGTCAGTACCAACCAGGGAAGGCAAGTTAGTGAATGTTCGGGATGAATTGGAGATCCATTTTACTAACTTTTGTCCTACTCACTGGTGACTTTGTGGCCTCTGATGAACACCCAGATGTTGGACACAATGAAGATGTACACCCCAACATCCTGACAGAATCAAACGGGGACATACTGGACATGAACATCCAAACAAACAGAGAAGTGCCAGACACAAACACTGAAACAAACTGGGACATAAACAAGGACAACTATGAGGACGCTGACTGGCATCCTCCTTCCTCGCTCCTGGAAACACATGCCGACCTGCACCCAGACACCCCGCCACTGATCCGTAGCAGCAACACTGCTGTTAATAACAGCACCAACCAAACCTTCAACCAGACTGTTGGTAGCACGTCGGCACAGTGCGGCGAGTACAGCAGCCAGCTGACGTCTAGCGGCCAGTGCCGGCTGATGGCGACACTTCCTCCGGTGCCAGTGGGAACGTCGCGGCAACGCTGCCCGGATATGTTCCGCTGCACAGACGACATCTCACACTGGCTTCACGAGAACCAGAACAGGAAGGAGCAGCTGGATGAGCTGAGGGAGACGATGTCAGAGCTGCAGGAGGAGCTGAGGAACCACCAGCATCGAATCAAAGCCCTGGAGGTGCAGGTACATTGCTGTACGCAAGGTTACTAACTGTGACTTTTTTTGTAGGGGGAGAACGGGGCTTCTTTTCACACACCAGAGGGCGCTATCTACAAAATCTAACAGCTGCATATGCAATAGGGGTGGGGGAAATAATCAATTCTAAGACTCATCGCAATGCGAACGTAGACAATTATAAATCTGTTCACAAATTTCAATAATCCATTACCTGAATGTTTATTTATAACGTGATGTTGATGGAATGGAGGAACTTGTCTTCATCTTCACCAAAGGCAGTGGCTGCAAAATTGTGTTAATTTAATGTCTTAATAATTACATTTGCGAGGTGAATGTGAAGTATTTTGTGAATACTTTCAACACCATGACCATGACCAAGAGCGTACCAAGATGTCCCGCTATCCTGAAATGACAACTTGACTTTCTTAAAGGAGTAGTTTGACACTTCTGTAGCATTTCGTTGCAAAAAGATAATTCGGCCAGGTAAAACACAACCCAGCACTCTCTCTATTAATCTGTCTGTCTTTATCTCTCTGTCTTGACACCCACTAAGTCCTCATTAACCCTGAGTGATAACAGGATTAGCTTTAGGCCTTTTGGCTGAGGCCCTGCATCCTCGTAAGTTACCTGACCCAGAGGCATTTTTCTCGGCTGGGGTGTGTCGAGGCCACCGCTGGTCAAAATTGAGTTAGGACTACAGTCTGACTTTGTGACTTTCTTTTTTTTCCAGATGGTGCCATTGTTTGCTGACAGAAGTCTCAGGCTATATCCACACTAATCCATGTTATTGCCACATTTATGCTTAGCATTCACGGTACTACGGCATTTTGGAATCTATAAACCATCTATATATAAACCTTTATTTAATCAGGTAAATCTTGTTGAGATCAAAATTTCATTTTCAAGCGAGACCTGAGTAGGCTACATAAATAACAACATAAAACAACCAATTTAAAAAGTACAATATAGTATATACATTCATATATATATAAATATCTATCTATCTATCTATCTATCTATCTATATGAATAGATATAGATATAGATATAGATATATACAAGCTTCAAAGTACATTGAAACTTGTTTCAGGTGTGTGGCGCAAAGTCTAGAAAAGCAATTGTTCCCAAGTCAGTGTTAGTTCTAGGAACTTGCAGTACTTACCAGTCCTGCAAACGTGTGTTATGTGTTACAGCGTCCAGCCAATAAGCGACGCCAAATATGAGGGCAGAAGAAGTCCTTTATGAATAGTAAAAACAAATGCTGGTCCCTTCTAATAGAAGACAAGGTCAACCCACTTTTTGATAAAGAAAACAATGATGAGTGCCATAGCTGTCTCCGGTTATAAATCGGGCTGAATGGTAGACAGCATTTAGGGGGATAAGAGTGGAGGCTGCTGCATGCCGATAAATTACATCACCATATTCTAGCACTGACAGAAAGATTGCTGAACCTTGTGGGACACCTTTTACTGCTTTACTGCTAAAACTACTAACTACTAGATATAACATTCCCCACTTTTACACAGTGTTGTCTGCCAGAAAGGTAATTGGTGAACCATTTACTGGCTTGTGGACTGAATCCAATATTTGATAGTCTTTGTAGGAGGAGGGAATCTTGACCACCTTATGATCGTGTGTTACTTTCAGTAACAGTTACATCTCATTGTCGGCCCAAGCAAAGAAATAAGTGGTCTTATTTTTCACCATCTCCATAGTATTTTCTTTATTATTCAGTTTATTGTACCACATAAACGAGGCAGTTACTAAATCCTGCCAAGAACACAACGAAGTAACAAACGTTAAAGTACTTTCACTAAACGCTAACTAGTAAGGAGCAGTAGCTTTCATAGTGTCTAAATCAATGACCGTAAAGGTGGATGACGCCTCCCCACTTCGTTTCATTGTACAAAAATGAAGCAAGAATATATATGTATATATATATATATATATATATATATATATATTATATATATA
>NC_065527.1:32117644-32118798 GCF_006386435.1 Epinephelus moara | reverse complement strand
TATATATATATATATATATATATATACATATATATATATATATGTAAACTATCAAGCTACTGTATCTTCTACAGGAAGTTCTGACAAATGTTTCAGAATAAAAGTCTATTTAGAAAATGGAGGGATTCTCTCAGCCGCGGTTATAAGGGGCTTTTAATTTGAAACAAGTGTCGAGTGTTGAAATGACGGTGCGATATGTTAACTTTATAAAGACAACGGAGCGGATAAAAAGTAAATATATAAACACACAGAGGGATTAATAAATAACGGACTGGCTATAATGTAGTTTGTTTCGAATGAAGCTGGGAGCCTCTGTAGTTGTGGTGAGTAAAAGCCCCGCCGCCAGGGCCGTGCCTGACCAATTTGGCACCCTAGGCAAGATATTTGCTAGGATATTTGAGGCTGCATCACTTGGTGCTGAGGTGGATGAGGTGGCTGGAGTTACATTAGTAGGCCTAGGATTTGCAGAGGTGGGGGACAAATACTTCAGAAGTGCATCTAAAAAGAGGAGATACATATATTTGACAAACTGGGCTTTTACAATATATTAATCAAATAGCTGTTGATTGTGAAACCATCATGACATAACCATAATAGCACCTAACATTACAGCCTGTCTTGATCTAATGACATTTTAAACACAGCAAACAGCCAAATTATAAAAAATGCAACTGTAACATCACAAATTGGACAAATCTGAAAATTGGAAAACATAAATATACAGTAGGGGAGACCAGGGCTTGTTGTCACACGGGTAAGTTGTCACATTGCAATTATCTTCATCACCAGAGGGCACAACTCAAAAGTGAAATACTAGTTTTCTTCCTTTACATGGTCAGGTGTCATGTTCTGTCTGAGAAGAGAATAGCACATTGTGAGCTGAGGTGAGCACCAATTAACCATTTTGCACAACCCAAAGTAAAAAATATCAACTTGATATATTTCAAAATAAGCTTCTTTCAGATAAAAATCCTAACAGTGATACATGTGGACTTGTTAGAGGAGAGATTAAGGCATCCTGTCATACCTCAGTCATTGTTCTGTTTTAAGCTAACTTTAAGCTAGAGCTAGCATTAGCAAACATGGTAGTTTGGGGCAACATGTCTCAGTCATTCTGGGGTTAGTTGTCACATGTGACAACTAACCCCAGAATA
>NC_065527.1:32078238-32117108 GCF_006386435.1 Epinephelus moara | reverse complement strand
TCCATTGCCCAATAGGAAATGTAGAATACTCAAAGGTACTTTAAAAGTGCTTGAGTTACTTTTCTCAGGGAGTAACGTTGGAAGTACTTTTAAAGTAATTGAGTTACTTTAATCAATCAATCAATCAATCAATTTTATTTATAAAGCCCAATATCACAAATCACAATTTGCCTCACAGGGCTTTACAGCATACGACATCCCTCTGTCCTTATTACTCAGGGAGTAACGCAGTAAAGTAACTGGTTACTTTTTGTTAAAAGTAACGCAGTAACGTACTTTGATTACTTTTAAAGTAATCCTTACCCAACACTGGTTAATTCATGTAAAAATAGAACGCTCCGTTTCTTCGACAGCTCTCATTGTAGTGTAGAGCGTCAGACTAAATTTACGAACGCACCATGTCAGGTCAATCACTCTCTGGGACTGCAAGTGTTACTTGAATAAATCCTGATTTATGGTCCTGTGTTAAATCAACAACGTCGCTACGTCGTTGCCTTGACACCGTCGTGAACCCTTCGAACTTCTCCGTCACTCCATTTCGTTGCGGTGCAATTCACTGCCAGAGCGGTAGGGGGCTGCGTTCCTTTCCTGAGTGGTTATTGTCGTCTCTAGTTGATTCTGTTTAGCTTCCGGCTTTTCCGGTCACAGTGAACAATGGCGACCGAGAGAGAGAGAATCTTGCTGGAGTTGGAGTTGCTGGAAAGCAAGCAAACCAATCACAGACCTCTTGGTCTGCGCTGGGTCTGCGTCGCCTCGACGTGTAATTACATTTTTGGGGAGGTGCACGTCAGGCTACGCCGGGGGCTACGGCGAGCCTTCTGCGTAGCCACGTACCCTACGACATAGCAATGTCGTTGATTTAACGCAGGACCATAAATCAGGCTTAAGTAAACACTGACCAACGGGACCAGACTGGCCAACTCGTTTGCTCTCACTCAGTGGATGGATGATGTCACAGGAAGCTTGTGGTTGATTACTATGCCAATCTTACAAAGGAGGATGACACTGGAACGGTTTCCTCCAGTTTGTTTTGCTATCAAAGCTAACGTTAGCTAAGATACTAAAAAACTAACGTTATGGAGAACATTCCTCTTAATACCTCCCCAATTTCTGATGAGGTGGACATGATAACCCTTAATACACATATCGTTACTCATCCAGTCCTTTTGTGTTATCACATTTAACCATAGTTGTCTTTGTTTTTGTTGATGGACAGTGGCGGCTGGTTTTGAGCCATGACTCCTTCCATTCTGGCTCCCAATAACACAACAAGACCACATTTTAAGACTCCTATGTAGCCTACAGCCCTGTGGTGGAGAGGCAGGTTTTATGTCCAGCAGAAAAAATGACGTCATTGTGATGTCTGAAGCTGCTGGTCTTTCAAACAGGGGAAGCTCACTTTAAGTTTACATCATAAACATAAAATTTGTCATATTGTAGCGAGGCAGTAACTTATAAAAGAAACATTTAATTGAAGCCGCTTTTCAACCACACTCATGCCATAGAACCACAGCAAAACACACCTCAAAAATTTTCAGATGGGTTTAAACACCTGAACTGTGTCTACACCACCAGAACTGATTTTCTCTCAAAATAAATTTCCCTGGAAGGAGCAGCACCTTAACACTGGCCCAGGTAACAAACAGCGTTATCTATAGCAACATTCTCTGTGACCCTGTCATACCAACTGCACATACACAACACAACTACAGCTTTGTGATTCAACAAACAAACAAAAAAACTTACAACACTAAACAGGGTACAAACTCAACAACGCAATTTATGTCTTTATTTACAGTGTGTGTTATGTGTGTACTGTACAAACAGTGAAAATGAGCTATATCGCTTATGGAAATAAGGAACTCCGGACGGCACTCTGTCAGAAGACTCCACTCGCAAATATCTGCATGGGACTGAGCTCGAAATGCAACAATGCCAGTGTGTATTTCAAAAGCGCTGTCAATCACAAAGGGGTTCAGCCTTTTAGACAATTCCTCCAATCATCATGCATACACTGAGCATCCTGTCCTGCCTACCGCTCCATTAGGTCCCAGGGAAGCTGAGCCTCCCTGGAAGTGACGATTTTGTCGCATTTATCCAATGACCGCTTTGCTGCATGAAAAAAACCTGCTCAGTGCTGTCTCATAGGAATGCATGGAGGCTCTGCGTCCACCGTGCTGACTCGAGAATGTATGACAGGGAGGTTGCGTTTGAAAACTAGTGATAAACAGCTGACGTTTGAACATCATACTCATGATCTTAAACACATCCTAACGCACGTTTAATGCAATGTAAATTCTTATTTTAATGTAAATTCAATAGTGCATATTTGACCATTTCTTCCATGAGCCTCCCTTGTTGTCTCAGAGCAGTCGCCCCTGGTCTATACAGACTGTAGTCTACATTTCATTTGCTATGGTTGAGCTGCCTTATATATTACATATTTATATATATTGAATAATATGTTAGCTCTAAAGCTTTGAAAATGCAGTGTTTGTAGATGCTGCATTTTCCATGTGCAAACCCTGAAGATTGTTTTAACTTCACTGTTTCTTAACTGCGTGTTTCCGTTTTGGTCAACCTCATTTTCAACAAAACAAACATCACCAACACCTCCTACAGAAGTGTCTCCTGTTTTCTCTCTCTCTCAGGGTGAAGAAACTGTTGGTTCAAACTTGACTTTTGAGCAGCGCTTGCGTTCTCTGGAGCTGCGTCATGCCGAGGCCGACACACTGCTCCACGTGCACGGGGCGCTGCTGTACGAGCTGCAGGCGCAGCTGCGCAACCTAACAGCCGCCGTGCAGCACTTGAGCCACAACACGGGCTGCACAATGATCAGAAGCACGCCGCTGCTGGGCATGAAAGACACATTGCCACCAGGTACACATGCAAACAACACAGTGGTGAGGATCAGAATTTCAGTGTCATTGTGTTATGTTGTGTTAAGGCCTGTCTCTTGTCTGTCTCTGTCCCTCAGATGGACAGCACCTGTCCTTCTGTCCATCCGACTGTGCATCTCTTTATCACAATGGCGTTCGTCATTCTGGTGTTTACACTATCATCCTGTCGCCAGGTGCCACCCTGCCTGTCTACTGTGACATGGAGACCGAAGGTGAGACACATACTGGTTACTGCTCACTGTCTACACACATTATATTCACATGTGCTTTCAGTATGTTCAGCATGTGTGGGTGCATGAGGTACAGACACAAAAGTGCATATAGCTGTTTGTAAATATCTGTGTGTGTACTGAATACAGTATATGCCAGAAAATACATGACATTGGATATGTTCACAATATGCTTGGGGCCTTATGTATACATTAGTATCAGAAATGTATATGTCTACCAAATTGTGTGTATACCTTTCATTGTATTTGTACAGATATTTGAACCTGAAATATTTCTTTGTGTGTCGTGTGTGACCCAGGTGGGGGCTGGACGGTGTTTCAGCGGCGAAGCGATGGCTTGGTGAGTTTTAACCGCGGTTGGTCAGAGTACCGCGACGGCTTCGGTGAGCTGCGAGGAGAACACTGGCTGGGCAACCAACAGCTCCACCTGCTCTCCCACCAGGGCCACTACAGCCTCCGCATCGACCTGCAAGACTGGAGCCACGCCCACAGACATGCTCTGTACCACAGTTTCAGGTAGACACACAGGTAGAGAGAGAAGGCTCATACAAGGTGAATCACACCTCCCCTGAGAAATGAACAAGATCAGGCGGAACTGTCGTGGCGAAGACCTTTCATTACATTGGCTTTATACAAGCAAACATCGGCATATTGTAACCACAGTGTGTACTTTTATATAGCAACAAAAGAGGCATGACATGTAACAGTTTAGGCCTCAGGTGTGACATAACAACATAATTGGGCAGGGCTTTATATATTTACTGATCTCGTTGCTGTTGCTTCGAGTTAGCTGCTAACTGCTATCAGCTGCTTTTTTTAAATCTCCTGCGGTGGGTTGCCTACATAACACATACAAAGAAGTCCACACGCACATCCAAACCAAAAACGGGCAGGTGCTGAGCCGAAAACAGTGCATACAAAAGAAAATTAAATCAGTTCGCACAATGCAGGGCTCCAATGCTCAGTCAAATTTATTCGAATGTAAGTAACGTAAGAAACGTTACCTACATTCGAATAAATTCGCCTACATAACACACCATCAAAACGTCACACCTGTCCCAAACAGCCGGCAGTCCCCTTTACACAGACATTGATTCGAAGCGGTACTACCTCTACTGCCGGCTAAAAGGTGGGACAACACCATCCCCCCATTTCCTGATCATGTCTTTTGTACAGAATGGCGAGGCAGATTAACGGTGCAACAGTCTGGCCATGAACAGGCTGTGTAAAAGGAGGTTAGGAATACACAGGAAGTCACAGAAATATTCATATCCTGCTAGATCCATCTGTAAGCGACCTGTAATTTGCAGACCACAAATTATTAGTCAGCCACACAGGATGTTTAACAGATCAAACTTAACTGGCTAATAGCCAACAATCTAGCATTAAATATAACGATTAACACAGAAATCTGAATTTGTGGTTAAAACTAGAGCCAATCAGCTCTTTGATCACTTGACAGCCAGGCGTTTCCCATCATGCCCTGGGACTGGCAGTCGGTGGAGAGCAGCTGCATGGCTTGTAATAGCTGTGGCCACCTCAGTATTGTGAGGTTAATGTTGCCTCTGTGTGAATGATGTCAGACGCAAATCTAAGTGCCATGCATTGCGTAGCAATTGATTCTGCGCAGGCCTGTCTCATCTCAGCGAACCTAGAGCCCATGGGAAACGTACAGAGGCAACTGTTACAGACACAGGTAGTAGGGGATCAGGTAGGGGATCGGTCAAGCAAGAGGATTTGTTAGGTGTAGCATCAGTAATTAAGAGGTTGTGTTTTCTCCTCCTGCAGGATAGAAAACGAGGAGAACCAGTATCGCCTCCATGTGTCTGGTTTCAGTGGAACGGTGGAGGACTCGTTCGGTTGGTACCACAACCTGCGTGGCTTCAGCACGCCAGACACCGGCAACATCTGTGCTGAGATCAGCCACGCCGGCTGGTGGTTCCACCAGTGTTTCTACGCCAACCTCAATGGCGTCTACTACAAGGTACGGCTGTCTGCAAGAACACACCACAAAGTGTGGTAGGACCATGCATGAATATAAATAAATGTTAATGTTTAAATGTTTAACCACCAGGGGGGGCACTACTCTCTAAAAGCTCAGAACCTACTCGGGCCAGACGGCATCGTCTGGTTCACCTGGAAGGAATCCGACTTCTACTCTCTGAAGGCCGTCACCATGATGATACGACCACGCAACTTCAGGCCACGCTTGTCACCATAGTGACTTAGGTGGTGTGTCTGAGGCTGCCATAAATGCTAACAGGAGCACCAAACATGTATTATTCTGCTGCTAAAAATAATCCCCAACAAATAGAACTATTTCCACCTTTATGAATAACTTTTGCTAGAAACTAGTGTCCTGCTATTTGATAAATTGGTGAGCCTTCAAAACAATAAAACTTTATTTTTGTGAGTCATTTTCTTAAGATCTACACTTTCAATATGCGATTGTGGCAGAGAGCCACATACAGGGTGGAGAAGTCAGAAAGTATACACTTACTGGCCACTTTATTAGGTACACTTTACTAGTTACCAGGTTGGACCCCCTTTTTAATTCTTGGTGTCATAGATTCAACAAGGTGCTGGAAACATTCCTCAGAGATTTTGGTTAGCTTCACATCCATGATGAGAATCTCCTGTTCCACCACATCCCAAAGGTGCTCTGTTGGACTGAGATCTGGTGACTGTGGAGGCCATTGGAGTACAGTGAACTCAGTGTCATGTTCAAGAAACCAGTTTGAGATGATTTGAGCTTTGTGACATGGTGCGTTATCCTGCTGGAAGTAGCCATCAGAAGATGGGTACACTGTGGTCATAAAGGGATGGACACAGTCAGCAACAATACTCAGGTAGGCTGTGGTGTTCAAATGATGCTCAGTTGGACCAAAAGTCCAGTTGCCAAAAAAAAAAATCCCCCACACCATTACACCACCACAAACCAGCCTGAACCATTGATGCACGGCAGGACGGATGCTTTCATGTTGTTTTTGCCAAATTCTGACCCTACCATCTGAATGTCGCAGCAGAAATCCAGACTCATCAGGCCAGGCAACGTTTTTCCAATCTTCTGTTATCCAGTTTTGGTGAGCCCATGTGAAATGTAGCCTCAGTTTCCTGGTCTTCTGCTGCTGTAGCCCATCTGCTTCAAGGTTCGATGTGCTGTTTTTCTCGCATGCCTCCATGGAAAACATTTTTTTACTAAAACCTTAGTATTGGCATCCAGTTTTAAAGAAAGGATATTTAAGTTTCACTTCCAGTTCAGTTTTAAATTGTGAGGTTTTAATAAACTTGAACGTTTGTGGAATACTGAGCATGCCAATGGATGAACGAGACTCGGATTAAACTGCATGAGTTGTGTGACAGATTGTAAACTAATGTTTAATAGGTTTGCTGTTGTTAAACTTGGTCCCCAATCAATAGATAAATCAATGTCCTGACTGTTTTCTATGAAGGCACGCCAGAAAAACAAAGTTTACATAACTAATTCAAAACAACACAGCTTGATTAATACATATTCAAATGCCATTTCTGGGTGAATAATTCCTTTTTTTCCTCCTTTTATTTATTGTAAACTACCTCAACTGAAATATTGAGGATATAGAAGAAAAACAAAAAGACAAAAACAAAGAAAACAAAACAAACTAACAAACAAAAAAGCAATACTACTCATGTTCAAACTGATGGGAATGAAGAAAATTAGGTGGAGAAAGGAGACCAGCAGACCTGTGAATATAGAGTACACCAATCAGCCAAAACATTAAAACCACTCACAGGTGAAGTAAATAACATTGATCATCTTGTTACAATGCAATGTTCTGCTGGGAAACCTGGGGTCCTAGCATTCACGTGGATGCCACTTGACACGCATCACTCACCCGAACACCACTGCAGACCAAGCAAACCCCCTCATGGCAACATCACTCCCCAATGGCAAAACCTGTGTCAATCTGTCACACAGCAACAAACATGCATAAGAACGCACACACGAATGGTCAGGCACTTAGCCAGCACTGCCCTGAACCACCAGTATAACAGGAAGATAAGGGGATTTGGAAAAGAAAACAAAAAAACAACACAAAGACACAAGATACATCATGTAATTTATTTACTGGAACAGTTATTAATTGATACATCTACAGGACTTTCCAAAGCCACCAACCTCGTTAAACTGATTTCTGAAGGATCAGTGTAAATTCAGACAGGTGGTTTTCTCAGCAACCTGCTCAGGGGAACCTCCACAGAAATGACAACATTATTTACAGACAGATGGTAATTCATTGAGAGGTGCTGCTGTTGCCATGTGTTGGAGACAGTTTCTCCCTCAGACTGCACGAGGTGGAGGGTGTTTATGTGGGGCGCTCCCTGGGACGGGTGACGTACTGCCACCACAGAGGGGGAAGGTCTCCCTCCTTGCGGGCAGGAGGGAGGGCTTCGGTCCTTGGGCCGCTGGCTGGAGTCTCAGCCTGCAGCTGGGCGACCTGGAACCAAACAGGAGGGCACAAAAGTTTCCAACTTCACCTGGCACTTATTTTCATTATCAATTCAGTCATTAATGTTTTTCGTCTATGCATTGTCAGGGAAGTGAAAAAGTTCCATTTCTTTTTCTTTTAATTTAATCACTTTAAAGCAATGTTATGGAACATTTGACCTAAAAAAAAACAGATTCATCATCACTGTGATGCTACACTGACTTATAAAAAGGGAGAATGGTGCCGTTTTATTCCGACTCCGTGTCCCAAACGCCTGTTCTCGCATTATGTAACTTTGGTGAGCAGGTAGGAGCTCCCGGGAGGAGCAAAAACTTTTTGGCACAAGCTAACTCAGTGGCTTTTGAAGACAGTGATGTAACAACTTCAGTTTCCCATCAGAAAGTGTTATCTGATGGCAAGGTAGTGCGGTGAATAATATTCTAAATATGGTGTACATCTTAATTAATGATGATAGGTGGTCTTGTTTTCAGGTGGCTGAACAAAACAGTAATTTTACCTGCTGCTGGTTTGGAACCAAACTAACACTCCCTCCACATTTTTGTGCCCCAGCACTCCTGTCTGCTAGGGCTGGGTGCTGTTCACATTTTGACCGATACCAGTACCTGGAGTTTTGTACCAGTACCCAATGGTATATTTTCTCTGTGCTTTACTGTCTCCGTAATAACAATAAAACAACTTTCAGGGATGACGTAGTAGACTGAAACACAATTCTGCTTCTCTGCTCTTTTTTAATCACTCATGGGGCTGATCTTCTGTTTCCGTCTGTCTGCCTGCTTGTGTGTGTGTGTGTGTGTGTGTGTGTGTGTGTGTGTGTGTGTGTGTGTGTGTGTGTGTCTGCTCGTCTAACATTGATATTAGGCTTTTACTAAAATAATTCAGAAGAGAAATCAGACCAGATACTGTAACTATCACGGAAGTTGTGGCTCACTGGGAAACTGGCGGAGTGGTCTTGGAGCTCCGTGGCTGGCATTTCAGCTTCAGGGCCCTTCACAGCACTTTGGTCTAAACTCGGCGGTCTTATCTAGATGCACTCTGAGGTACCGACATTTGGCACCACTAGATTTAACACGAATCTGTACTTGGTAGTGCCAAAATAATTCGGTTGAAGTACCGAGTTCAGAACCCAACCATAATCGAAGATCAGCAAAAAGAAGAGGTGACATATGCGTGTGTGTGTGAACTGTGTGCACCTCTTTGTCCCAGCTCTGCAGCCTCAGTTTCTTCCACTGTTCTCTCTTGGAGAAGTAGTCAGGGTACATGGCCTTCTCTGAGGGATGCCAGTGGTCCAGCACCCACTCTGGGACCTGCAGGAGCAAAGCAGGACTTTAATCATGTTGGCTGACTTTTGGGATTGTCAGCATTTCACGTCCAAGAAAAACTTTTTTTTCTTGTTCCTAATTAGTTAAAACAGGCTACCTGACAACAAGTAATGTCATGAGGATTCAAAAGAACAAGTGCACTTGGCATTAAACTATGTTAATTCTCTTAAATATTTTTGAAATCTGAAGACAGAATTTCTCAGAATGTGATGGAGATTTGACTGAAGTAGATGTTGATACAATGCAGTTGCACTCTCTGTGCATGTCCAGCAGAGAGCAGTAACAACTTGACAGACAGTGCAACATCTTCTCCATTACATCAACACTCCCTCCAGGATTTTGCAGACTTTTGTTGGGCCTAAAAATTTCACATCTGCATTTCTCAAAAAACTGCAATGCATGTTGCTTTGTTTTTAGGCTTTTTTTCCTTTGCAGTGGGCATTAGTGGAATTTGCGTCAATTTTTGCGGTCACAACATCGCAACACCCTGGAGAGACTGCATAGTCCTTCACGAAAACATCCATCACACATTTGTTATGATAGTTTGATTTAGACGTAGCTCAGATTTAAGCGACAGAAAAAAATATATACCACTGTGGTTAAAAAATAAAGAAATAAGAGGCAACAATAAACCTCTTGTTGTTTTCTGTTGCTTGCTGTCTCAATAACAATTTTTTTTTTTTGAACCAATTTTTAAATCCTTATTTTTCTTAGGAATGAAAGAGAGAAAAGAAAGAAAATTCTATCCAGTGGTAACTTATATCATGGTCATTATCCAGTTAAAACACATGCAACCCTGTCTCACCTTGTAGCACTCATATCTCTCATAGGAGGTCCCTCCGGGAGAGTCGGGGAAGATGTAGGGCTGAGGATGCTGGTTTGCCCAGAACTCCTCCTCTCCTGCCTTCAGCATTTTGGTGGCCTTCACCATGTCCTTCTCTCCCTTGTTCTCATCGAAGCGAGCCCGCAGTATGCAGGCATAGAACCGGTATTTGTCTCTATAACAGGAAAACACCAAAAGTACATTTTTTAAATCATACAGCTGACAGTTCAACAGGAGACCCGTTTGTCTCCTGTAACTGCAAGACATCTAGTGAGAGAAAAATGTAGATACAGTATAACCATGACAAAAACAAAAACATGATGTATTTGTATGCAGTTACAAACTTATATGTTTTTTAATATCAATTCATCTGCCCATTATTTTCTAATTACTCATTTTGTCTATAAATAGCAGAAAATAGTATGGCAGGCCCATCACAGTTTTCTTCAGATTTTATGTTTTGTCCATTGAGTCCAGATATAGGGATGCACCAATTTTGAAATTCTGGGCTGATACTGACGTTTAATATAACAGTTAGGCCGATACCCATGCTTTTTTGTTGTTTATTTAGTTTTTCTTGTGTTCTGTTTCAAGTAGCCTAATGAAGAATTTTATTACACTACCTTTAAATGAGGACAAATACAAACATATAAATTTATGAAACAACCTTTCACATGAAATACACAAAAAAACTTTATTTTATTATATATAATCTAAAGGAGTTTTCCATCACATAAAACAAAAACTCACAAAATACTTACAATGGAGAAACTGTAACTGGCGGATGTTTTGCAGTTTGGTGTGCACTTATGTCAGCAGATGAGAAGCATTCTTGAGCAGTGATATATCTACTTCTTACCTCTGAAATGCTCAAATTTGTATGTTGTGCACAACTTCTAAAAATAACTAAATTGAAGGGGTCCTTCACAAGAATGATATAGTTATCAGGTTTAAAGCTTTTAGAATATAAACACTGGTCTCAACAGTCCAGTATGGGTCAAGGTTAAATTGAGTTTTTTTCACTTCTCTTTTATCTGCCCGTATTTATCAAGATATTTAAAGTTGTATAATGATTACATCTAAAGTGAATTATTTCATTATATCTCGACTGTTAACTGAATAAAAACAACAAACACCTTATGTACTTCATAAAATGTAAAATAATATTAAATCCCTGTATCTACCACACTTTAGACTACTTATACTGGACAGCAACCAACAAAAAACGTATAATTATAAGGTTGAAGTGGAGCAGAGTTGATGTAAAAAAAAAACAAACAAAAAAAAAAACCTAATGACAAAAACAATAAGTTTTAAAATAGTGTTTTTAAAATGGTGAGGAAATGACAAGTGTCATCCGTAATCTTTAAAGTTACGAAATTAACATTATGCATGATTCATTTTTCAGTCAATTTACATCTATTAGACTGTCTTTACTGACACTGAGTAAAGTTTAAGTAAACGTTGATTTCACTGCCGTAAATTTACAACTGTAGTTATCGATTTAGACGCTTAAGAAACACTTGTCTTTAGCAAATATAACTTTCAAACTTAACAGGACAGCATTGTGAATATATTGGTATTTCAATAAAGAATATGTGAGCTGATAATGATTTGTAATGCAGTGGAACTGACGAGACTTGAGGAATGAGTGACCTGGCTAGCAATTAGCTTAGCGGTTAGCTTAGCACCACAGCAAACAGACCGTAGTATAGCTGCGTCACGCTCAATTATTCGCTGTTCACCACGGAGGTTGAACACAGACAACTCCTCTTACCTGAAGATGCACCATGACTCCAGGTGTCTCAGTGATTTCTTGTAAAGCCGCAACACTTTCTGTTGGTGAGTAAGGTAGGCAGTGGCCATTTTCACCGTCCCCTGTCACCTTCTCGGCCGGCGGCGCGGAGGATTCTGGGACTTTGTGGACATTATAACCGTAAAAACCTATAAATGCGCAAATGTTTTTCTTGCCTTTTTCGTCGCTTTTTTTGGTCAGCATTTAATCGCAACTAATAACTAACTTAAAGCAAATACTCTCCACGATGTCGCTACTCTAAAGCGTATAGATAAGACAGGAAAATAGCCACAGTGACAGCTATCCACTAATGTGGCGTATTAATTCTTCTGTAATTACGGTACTGTAGCATTATGGGACTGGTGAGAGCTGCATGTGTGACGCTCTTTAGAAGTATGACAACCATGGCTCAACACAGATTCATCGGTAAGACTTCTGTGTGTAATGGATAGATTTTTAAAGCATAAAGAGAAGGTTTAAGGCTTTAAGTGCTACTGCGTGCTGCTTTTTGTTGTGAACAATCAAGTCTGCATGTTTCAGTTAGCATGGAAGCTAGTTTGGGTTAGCCCTACTGACACTGACAGCACAGTAGTCACAGAGGTTTGCAGCTGTACAGGAAAATGTGAGGCGGTTTGGTTTTGGTTTATAACAGTATACAACTCCCGATGAGAGCCTACACTGCAGCACAGCCACTAACTTACTGCTATGAGCAGTAAGTGCTGTGTTAGCATTGAGGTGAAGAATCCAGACAGAGTCATTAAAGTGATAGTGGCAAAGTATTTGATTTTGCCTTTGTGGGAAACTCTCAACCCTGTCGGTTTTACACTCCACGGTAATCTGAAGCACTAACCTCGACTGGAGGACCACAAGATTCTGGTTAAATACTTCTTAAATGCTTCCAGTGTCTTTTCTATTTAAAAAAACACTTTTTTCCAGCCCATTTTCATATACAGCTTACTTGCTTTTTAGTTTACTCAATTCAATACAAATTTTTTTGGTCAGTGTAAAAGGGAAAATGAATAAAGAACAATATGGAAGGTATAAACAACAGTCACAGTTTAAAAACGATAGAGATAAAACAGGAAACAATAATGATAAGGAGTTAAAGAGATGTGGGCTAACTAATAGTAGAAGATAATAACTAATAAGTTGTAATATCTCATACACTGTACACATTTTCATACATTTAATACAATGACGGTATAGTTGCAGTTTCCCAACTTCTATAAGCCACATTTTCTCAAACACATCTTCCCTATTCCTTATTTTGTGAGTCACTTTCTCCATGAACTCTACTTCTTGAAACATACTTTTCCATTTGATCAAATCTGAGGGTTAGTTTTTTCCACCTTTTGGTTATCTGTTTCAGTGCTGTGATTCTCAAGCTTCTGAATAGGTATTTTTCTTCTTGACTGAGAGTAGCTGGAGGTTTTCCCAAAATGATATGCTCTGCTTTTAATAATGTCCTTCATCAATGTAAACACTTTTAACCAATATGTATTTAATACTTTACACAAGCAGAAAATATGTAAATTGTTAACATGCTTTTCTCCACAGCTCCTCCAGCATTGAGAGCTTGATTTCTTATATTTTGAGATAATGTCTGGGGTCAAGAAGTATCTCAGATTTATTTTCTAAGGGAATTCTCTCCAAAATAAGGGATCGGTAGTTTTGTGAATTTCAGTGAACATCTGTTCATATTCTTTGTTATTTGTATTTCCAACCCATCTTCCCATTTTTTCCTCATGATATTGGTTAATTTTTTTCTGTTTCCGGTTCTTTTTCAACAAACCGAATTCAGTGTACCAAAAAGTGGACCGACAGGAAAGGGTCTCAGTTTTTTTGTGTTCACACTGTCAGTTCATTTGAAAAACAAGACAGTTCTCTTTCTGGTCGACTTCAGCTCTAAAGGGGCCTCAGTCCTCTTTCGGTTCACACTATAGCCTATATATAATAGCCTATATATTGATATAGTTTTGTTTTTACTTTAATGCAACACTGCAGTGCGGTTATGAAGCCCCTTGCTTTCAGATTAATTTAAAATTGGAGGGAAACATTAGCGTTTCATGTGCTGTTGACTGTTGTCATTTGATGCATTGTACATTCCTCTTATGCAGACGTGCAATATCTTCCGTTGACAAAACTTCTTTTGTCGTCCTGCGTCTTTACAAGTGTTACAGGCAGACATGGTTTTGTCTGTTTTTTCAAGCATTCCATTGCAATAGCATGTGATATAGAGACCACTACAAATGAGCAATGTTATGCACATTGAGTTTTAAATGTTGATGTTTCTTCAAATGTTTGAAATTTGATTTGTTACAAAGCTGAATTAATCAGACGCTGATGGCACAGTGCTGTGTATTACATCTTTTTTTCAACCAAAAATGCTTTTCGCTGGTTAGGGGGTACATCACTGAAAAAAGGTTCAGAACCACTGAGGGCTAAATACAGTGGCAAAGAACAAAGCAAACCTGGAGCACTTTGTGTTCACAAAGCACAGGTTAGGTTAAGTGAACTGCACTGCAGACTTGAAGCTGAACCGTACTCAGACCACCTCGGGATCTGAGTTCTCTTGGAGTGTTCACGTATGGACAAAAAATGCTGAGTCACTACTCAGTCCGTTTAGAGGGCTTGAAAGGACCAATTGTGAAAACACCATAAGGATGCATCATCAACGGAGGGTGTCGCACAATGCACAAAAATTGTAAACAGAAGTAGCAAGATGGCGGATCGAATTCATTACCTGCATCGTTTGCTCTTTTATTACAGATTCTTGTTTGTATCCAAAGGTCAAGGTCTTGCGTGTAAGTAGGGGTGCGCCATATCATCTCGTTCACGCTAATACCGGTATAATTTTTAATATGATATGAAAAATTAATATTGTGATACTCGCGATATTTCAACTTGTTGACATGTGACATCATACAGTTACCCATGGCAACAACAAGCATGGCTGAAAGCGAAATTATTATATAATTTATATAAATATACTCAGCTGTGGTTCCCAAAAAGAGGAGCAGCTTCAGTCGTGTGGAACAAACTGTGAAATTCTAAATGTTTTATGAACAGAGACAGAGAAGACTTCAGAGACAGAGAAGCCTTCAGAGTCTTTTTCGACTTACTGCTCAGAGGAAACTCATTCTGCAGCTCCTATGGCAGCAGCACAGCATCTCTCCCACTCCCAGTCATTCAGGATTTTGCTAAAAGAGAAGGAAATCACCTGAATTTATATTTATAGATCCCAGAGTGCATTTTTGTATCTGGGAGCTGTTTAAATGTGTAATTTGTGGTAGATTTTATTTAGTTGAGCTATTAATATTGCATATAGAATCTGAATCTCACTCTGAGTTACTGTTGTTGTTTACAAACTAAAAAAATGTGACATCATTTTTGTTTAGTTTTTCCTGAATATTTGAAAGCAAAATGTAAAACTATATCACTTATTCTGTTGCAATTCTACATTCATAAATTAATACGTTTTTACTAATTTGTCATATTGTCAAGAATATTGTTATCGCAAAAATACCTGAAATATTGTGATATTATCTTAAGGCCATATTGCCCACCCCTCTGTGCAAGACTCCCATCTCTCTTTCCAACCTGTACGACACGCCCGGTGATGTTGTCACAGTTCGCACTTCAGTCAAGGAAAACCTGCTATTTTTTGGCTTCAGCAGGGAATCAACTGTTTTTCAGGTTCTGAACCAGTTTAATTTTGGTTGAAAAGCTTCGAACCATTAAAAATAGATGTACAAACAGAACAAAACCCATGGGTGGAAAAGGGATGCTGATGGCTTTTGCAAGAATCAGAGACAAATCAGAGCCAGGAGGAGTCTCCATCGCAATCACTACTCGTGCCCACACTCTGCTGCATACTATCACCCAGTCACACTCAGTATCTTCTGCTTCAGTTTCAATTTTGAATCACCTCAGTAAAGTCACTCCAATTGCTTTGACTCGGGCTTGGTTTACATCTTTCTTTTTTAGCTTGCTTTCCAGTGCTGGTCTTCTTGTGTTAACTTGTCTTTGCCATGTACGCTAATGTCAGCAGTGCATTTTGTGTCTCATGTACTGCTGTGCGGATATATTGACAGTTTCAGCAAACATGACAAAAAGTTATTTTTTATAACAGTTTTTAAAGAGTTAAAATGTGTCATGCGGAAAGGAGTAGTCGAGTAATTGATTACTGCAGTCAGTCCATACACTAGGAAATAATTGGCAACAAAATATTCAAGATATTTGCTCATATCAGCTTCTGAAAGTGAGAATTTGCTGATTTTCTCTGTGTGACATCACTAGAAATAGAATAGCATTGGATATGAGACTGTTGGTCAGACTACGCAAACAGTGAGAAGACATTATATTGGACCTTTGGAAACTATGGCAGGCATTTTCACTTTGTTTTGTCCATTAATAGACAAAACAATCATTTAACTGGAAAATAAATTGACAAATTAGATCAATTATTGTAAGCTGCAGCTTCTACGACAACAATAATGTGCTGTGAACAAAGGATAAATCTAAGCTTCAGAGTTATTGAAGTTTGTTCAGTCTCAACAAATGTAATGCCAAATTTGTTGTTTAAGTCAGTAATATTCTTAATATAAACCTCAGTACTTGGTGCCAGTGTATCTATCATGAGCCACAAAATTTACCACACAGCGAGCAACCATAAAAAAACTCCAACACATTGTATACAATCCAGTGTACTGTAGTAGCCCTGCAATAACTACGACCTCAATTAAATGTTCAGTGAACGTGATAAATAAAGCTGAAAGATTTAGTCGATTAATTGACCGACAGACAATTCCAATTATTTTAATAATTAATGGATCTTTTAAGTTATTTATGATTTTCTTTATTTTATTTGATAGTAAATTACGTGTTTTTAGGTTGGAGTGTTGTCTGGGGAAAACAAGCACTGTGATTAGTATTTTTAACTATTTTCTGATGTGTTGTAGACAAAATAATTAATTGAGAAAATAATCCTCCGACTAATCAATAATGAAAGTAATCATCGGTTGTTCTCCTAAAGCAAACAGTTGTTGAAGAATGCTGTGGTAATTACAGTAATATTCATTTTTAACCACATCGTCCATCGTTGCTGTATCAGTATATTAACTTTGTATTTTTGGTGTCTGCATCACTGATACCAGTCACTGCAGTATGGACTGGCATATCAGTTTTTTCCACTGTATCAATAAAGTGATTATTCTAAGAGAAGATATGCTGGCAGCAGTATGTTGGTACCAACACCACAGCACTGTCTCACAATCACATGTTTGGTGACATATTGCAGTATTCATAACTTCCAAGCAACCATACTGTATCTATCAATCATACTGGTTTGTGTTGGTGTACATGTTGGTTTACACCTATCTTGTCTTGTCTTGTGTTATCCTATCTTATCTTTTCTTATCCTATCTTGTCTTATCTTATCTTGTCTTGTCAGGCTGCCAGACTATAGCAGGGTTAACACATAGAGACCAACAACAATTCACGCTCACAATCACACCTACGTCCAGTTTAGAGTCACCAATTAACATAACCTGCATGTCATTGGATGGTGGGAGGAAGCCAGAGTACCCATCTTATCTCATTTTACTCTGCAGATATTGGTGTGAACCTGACAGATCCCATGTTCAGAGGACTCTACAGAGGGAAGCAGAAACACGACGGTGAGATACTTATTCAATTTTGGCTTTTCCAGTTGTTTAGAGCAGTTAATCTGAGAACAGATGTGATTTTCTGACAGATGACTTTGATCAGATCATTGACAGAGCTGTCATAACTGGAGTGGAAAAGGTAAGTGTCAATCACTTTAATGTAAGCACACTTAAACTCTAGTTGTAGCTATAGTACAAGTATGATAGAGCTGATATTCTGTAAATTGTGAACATAGCAGAGAGCACAGCAGAGCTGCTGTCAGCCTTCAACTAAGGGAGACACTGTGTATGTTGACACACGAGGAGCAGCGTTACTTTATTAATTATCTCTGGAGCTAAAAGTTGCAGGCACACCTGGGGCCATATTCACAAATCCTCCTATTGCAAAGAGTCGCCCCTAGTGATGAACTTTTTAGAATTGTGATGTTTTTTTAGAATTTCCCCTTGAAGTTAAGACTAGGTCCTTGTAAAGATAAGTTATTCACAGATCATCTTAGCCCATAAAAAAATTTCTAAAGTGACTTTTAAGGACTTTTAAAAGGCTTAAGAGTTTTGTAAGCAGAGGAGAAAATGGTTGAAGTGAGGTCGGAGAAATATTCTCCAAACGCTGGATGATGGTGAGTAAATGAAATGCTACAGATTAGACCGTGCACCCATAATATATTTGGTCGATCTCATTAAAGACATGCACACATTTCCCACCTAACCCAAAACCACCAGAAATAAAATGATCATAACACTAAGATATTTGGAAAACTGGAAAAATGTAACAGTGATGACTTGAGTCTGTCTCGCGCTTCCATCAACAGAGTGATCACACAAAAATGACAACATTTTCACAGTCAGCAGTTCATTTCATTTCCACTGGGTGTCCACACATTGCAGGCTCACAAAAGGTCATCTCTGTGACAACCAATCACATCTGTTAAAAGAATGCATCAAAACTAGCAACGGGGTCAACCATACCCCTTCACTAAGATAAAAGTTTCTGTCCCCTCCTTGCTCAGAGTTGCCCTGAGAACTTTACTAAATCACTCTTAAGCTAGGACTCCTTACTGAAAAAATTTAGGCTAAGTTAGGAGCCCTCTGAGAGTATTCTCAGACTGTTTGTGAAAATGGCCCCTGGCTTTTAAAGGGAATGGGAGATGACACTCTGATTGGTTGAATTCATGTTACACCCAGAACACACCTATGATTGATTAAGTGACAGAATACAACCCCTTTGCCCCTCGCACCTTACCTTGTGCCCGCATTATGTGCTGTTTAACATGCAGTGTTGGGCACAACCTAAATGCACTTTAGACTAGTGGTTCCCAACTGGTCCAGCCTCAGGGTCCAGACTTGAAAATAAAGTGTTTGTTTTTTTTAACAAACTTGACACATCCACAAGCATATTCTATAGATAGTATAAATAGAGTTTTTTGTCTTGTTATCGAACTGAAAAGCCATTTCAAATTTTGTCATGACAAATCTGTTGTTTTGTTTCAGTTTATGATCACAGGAGGAAACCTTGAAGACAGCAGGGAGGCTCTGAAACTAGCTGAGACCAGAGGTAATGATATCAGTGACAAACGCATGTTATGGAACAAAGTGCAACCAAATAGTGTTTGGTTGATTTTTAGTGTCCGTGGGCCTTCTGGGATTATAATGTAGAACCAGACCTAAAAGTGAATTTATGAGGTCTTCATTAGATTGTGCACCTTTATATTGAAGAAGATGATTTTTTTTTATGACAGATGAGTTTTACTGCACAGTCGGCTGCCATCCGACCCGCTGCAGTGAGTTTGAGCAGAACGGAGAGTCACAGTACCTCTCAGGGCTGAGGGAGCTGGCAGCGGCAAACAGAGGAAAGGTGGTGGCCATCGGAGAGTGTGGACTGGGTCTGTACTGGTGACAGTGGTGCATTTGTCCAGTAATTAAAAAAGATAAAACACAGTTAAATCTGTAAATAGTGTCCTGAGTGTGGAAGTTGGATGTGTTTTATAACAATAAATTTATCTGTTGGTAAGTGTTGATACTGTAACTTGTCATTTCTCTTTCTTACAGACTTTGACAGGTTAGAATTTTGCCCAAAAGAGACTCAACTCAAGTAAGTTCATTTGTCTCTGTTGAGTATTAAAAGCTGCTCTTATTGGTTGCATGTAGTCAGCTGTTAACCCTTTAAAATGTACCTTTGGCTGATTGTGATGCCTTGTCACTGGTTGTGTATGTCAGCGAGCTCTGAACAGTTTATAGGTCTCTGGAACGCAGAAGGGCTCTAAACGCGTATTTTGATTTTCATATTAGTCAAATTTGTTTGTCTTAATAGGTAAAAATGTAACGTCTTAATGCGTCAAATGCATCTTAAGACAGCAGAAAATGCCCTGTTAAGATGTACATTTCAGATGTCTTAAGACATTTATGACATTAAAGCTCCCATGCCATTGGTTAGCATTAATATACCCACCCCTTTTTGACGTAGCAACTGCGTTTACCATGTAGGCCCCTGTTAGTGGGTACATTTTGGCTACATACCTTCACCTGTCTTCTATAAAAAAATTCCTCTTAAACATAAATGTCAGGTTTTACTCAAGAAAAAAGAGCTTTGTATCCACCATTTTCCTAGCCCCAATGATACCTTGCGTGAATTATAGGCACGGCTTCCGGCACTGAACCAGAACCAGCATTTTCCTATTGTAATGGTACAAAACGGTACGTTAACTGTATGCTAATCCTCTATTCTAGAGGGACTAGGAAATAAAACATGTGGACCACCACCTGTTACACCTCAGATGGTAAAACATGATCATACCTCTATCATGAATGACACTCGTCCAGTGGCCCCCCCGTTCACTCAGCTCTCACCCACCTGCAGAGCAGGGATTCAGGCTGCTCTACCTGGACTTAAGTTCTGCTTTCAACACTGTCATTCTGCAGACTTTAGACAACAAACTGCTGCTGGACTAAAATCCTCTCTCTGCAACTTGGTCCTGGACTTCTTGACAAACAGGCCACAGTCTGTTAAGATCCATGGCATCTCTTCTTCCACCATCACACTTAGGGATGCACCGATCCGATATCAGGATCAAATATCGGCCCCGATATCATCAAAATAGATGGATCGGGTATCGGAAAATGCAACCTATACCTGAGGCGATCCTTTCCCTTTAAATCTATTGTGACGCGAGCTACGTCATACCTCATGGAGCGAAGGAGAGAATCTGCTGTGTGGCGGTATTTCACACTATTTCAACTGCTGTTGCACAATTGTTTATTTTTGTTAAAAATAAATAGTTCATCGTTGCATTAATCTGTTTCATCTTGTTTCATTTTATCTTAGGAAAGAACTGTGTAGTCATCAATGCCCGATGCCTCTAGTCTTTTCTGTTCTAAAGGTATATAGCTTTTTAGGTCAACCATGGTATCGAATCGTTATCGGGTATCGGCTGATAGTCAAAGCCACAGCATTGGGATCGGTATCGAAACTGAAAAAGCTGGATCGGTGCATCTCTAATCACACTCAACACTGGCTCCCCACAGGGATGTATCCTGAGCCCCCTGCTGTACACGCTCCTCACTTAAGATTGCTCTGCAAGGTACCCAAGCAATCATGTAGTAATGTTTGCAGATGACACAGCTGTGGCTGGACTGATCTCCAACAACGATGGGTCTGTGTACAGGCAGGAGGTGAAAGAGCTTGTGCAGTGGTGCAGAGAAAACAGTCTCTGCATCAATGTAGGGAAGACTAAGGAGATGGTTGCAGACAATAGGAGAAGACACATCCCCCTCCCCTCTTCATCGGAGGAGCAGCTGTGGAGGTGGTGTCCAACTTCAAATACCTGGGCCTGCACATCTCCAACGACTTGATGTGGGCCACCAATATAGCCAGCATCATAAGGAAGGCCCACCAATGCCTGTACTTTTTGAGGAGGCTGAAGTGGGTTGGCCTCAGCCCTGTTGTTCTGACCTTCTATTACAGCTGTGTGGTGGAGAGCACACTGAAATCCTCCATCACTGTTTGGTATGGGAACTGCACTGTGGCTGGCAGGAAGGCGCTGCATCGAGTAGTTAAATCTGCTCAAAAAATAACCAACAGCACCCTCCCTTCCTTGGAGGACATTTACATCAGCAGGTGCAGAAGCATAACGTCATGTATCATGAAGGACTCCGCCCATCCGGCACACGAACTGCTCACCTCCTTCTCCCCAGGCAGAAGGCTGACCAGCCTGAAAGCCAGAACAACGAAGCTAAAGTGCAGTCTGCGTGCAGCAATTGATGCACTATTATGCACTTCAACTTTATAAAAAAAATACAGAAGAAAGAAGAGAGAAAAAAAAGAAAAAAGACACATCCTATCTAACAACCCAGCTGGACCACTTGAACCAAATGGTGTGCCAGCTCCTTGTGAAAAGGAGAAGAGATGTGACTAGCTCTCTCCTGGGTGAGCCCACTACAGTGTGGTTGCAACTACATAAGGTTGCTTAAAATCCCTCTTTGGGAATCCTAACAGTAATGGATTCACCTCCCGCACCCAGAGAAACCCTCTCTGATCTTCTTTTATATTGCTTTTAAATCAAGTAGCACGATATAATACAAAACCAGCCTTGATATGAATTATTTAACATGGCATAGCTTGCCTTCTTTAAAGGAAAAGACCAAACTATACATACATACTAGGGACCGACCAATATGGATTTTTTTGGGGCCGATGCCGATCCCGATATTATGGAATAAAAAATCCGATAACCGATATATCGGCCGATTAAATTTTTATGTTTTTCAATTTAAAAACCCCCAAAATACCTGCTTTTAATGGCTTAAATATAGTTCAAACACTCGTTACAAAGATATAAATTGAAGGAAGAACATTTTACTATTTTCAAATACTTTTATTATCAGAAATTGTGTGGAACAAGCAGCATATGAACAACTTGAACACAAAATAAATCAAAAATATGATGTGCAAAAAGGCAGTAAACCTCTGGGAAACAAAATAATCATGCAAAGTCTATATGAATTAAGACATTCACATATATGTTCACAGTACCAGAGTTCTTCTTATTATTGCCAATTTAACAGAGGTAGGTTATAGTGCAAAAAGTAACACAAGGACATCATTTCTAAGTAAAACACCATATTCCCTGCATTTTATTAGCGATGAAAATATAAGTGTTAACATCAGCGTCCGATTGCCGATTATTCTCTAATGGCTATAATCGGCCGATTAAATCGGCCGGGCCCTAATACATACATACATACGTACTTATGTACGTACATACATACGTACATACGTACATACATACGTACGTACATACGTACATACATACATACATGCACAGTTAGCACATATGCACATGCGGACTCATGCATACACGTACGTGAACATATACCCACACACACATACACAATCACACACACACACACACCCGCACATACACGCTCAAAACATACAATACCTGCACACACAGGCATAGATTCACATACCCCCATACACTCCATATTTACTCAGTAGTAACAATAGCCTTTCATTTTTGTCTTACATTTATATTTGTTTCAAACCTGTCTATAGTCCTTTTCCTAAGGTGCCGAGGAAAGTACGCAGATCTTCTTCTGGTAGAGATGGCATTTCTCTCTGCTCCCTGCATCTTTTGTTGACCATTGACCAGTAACCCTGCAACGGCTCTCTGTTCAGCTTTTCTCTGGAGTCCAACTTTGTGTGGATTTCTATCTTCTCCAGCGTGGGCGCTGCCTCGGTCAGTGTCTAAAAAGCCTCGACTCCAGAGGCTAGAAAAATCCTGAGCTGCGCCGGAAATGGAGACTTGGCTCTGATGTTTTTCTCCCGTAGTTGTATAATCACTTGTTGCACCTCCTTGTGTTTTTCTGGATGTCCGGATTGTAATCCTGGTCGAAACACACTTTGTCCCCCTCATGTTATCTGCTGTTGCTTCCAGGCCTGTTGCAAAATGACATCCTTTGTATAATAGTCTACGAATCTGACTATTGTGGATCTTGGTGGCGCCTGTTCTGCTCTCGGTTTGTCCGCAAGGGATCTGTGTGCTCTCTCAATGCGTATAGTTAAGTCCTCTGAAAGTTCAAGAGAGTTTCTTAGAAGTTCAGTCACATACCCTATCATGTCGCTTTTGTCATTTTCCTCTGCAACTCCGTAAATCCGCAGGTTCTTGTGTCTCGCCCTGTTTTCTAGGTCGGAGCATTTCTCTGCTAGCTTAGCCTCTCTGTGTAGCAAGTGCGCAAGAGCCCACTCGTGGCTCATTCCTCTGTCATTTGGTGCACTTACTCTGCCTTTCATCTCCGTGCATTTCCCTTTCAACTATTCAATTCAAGCAGTCAAATCTTTCATGTTATCCTCCACTCTTGCTAGCCTCTGTTTGGTGTCTTCTGAGGCCTCTTTGTGTTCTTTTCTCAGTTCTCGTAACTCCGAGAGAATTAGCGACTCCTCTTTGTCAGACTCACCGCCATCTTGCGGGGGCTGGTGGGGTGTTTTTTCAGTCTGCTTCTGGTCGTCAATCTTACCCTTTCCACCGTGGTCGGTTACTTTGTAACGGCTCGTCATGATAAGTAAGATGTAAACCTTCACTGGTAGGGTATGCCTCGATATTTGTATAATTTATGGCTGGGTTAGAGTTGGAGTTTAAAGAGGGTTTCTCTGCGACAGGGTATGAAATTAACAAAATATTTTGGGGGCAATTTTGGCCCCCACGGTCTAAAAAATAGGGGCATTTTCAAAATGTTTGGAGGCCATCAAAAAATTGTAATTATGTTCTAACAATAAGCACATGAAAAGCAAAACCAACTAAGATAGTGTCTTCACTCTTCAGTAGAAACCACTATAAATGAAATAAATAATGGGTTACATAAAGTTATGGTTGCAAAATATCACTCAGATTTCCTATAATTCAACCAGTTTAAATGTGATGATTTAACCATTAATCTACTGATAGCAGTACTAATGTTTCACCACATTACAGTTACTTTTACTGTTAAAAAGGCCAAATTACTATAAATTCCTTAGATGCAATCCTGGAAGTAAGTTAATTTAAAATTTAACATTCATTCTACCTTAATTTTTCATTAATTTGTCATTGTGTAGACACAGATCACCCAAGAAATGGTTAATTTATACTTATGGTACAGCAAAGCCCCCTCCCCTTCTCTGTCAGATTACTCTCACGTAATCAGTGCAATCTCGTTGATTATGTCTGGAAAATGAGTTGTAGACGTGACGGTAAATTAATTTAATGAAAATAAAATTATACGTTAATATCAGATTGTAATACTGTTAAAAATATAAATACATATAGTTGTTTCGAAAACTTGGGGGCAATTTTGGCCCCCGGAACATGGCTTTTGGGGGCATTCTTGGATAAATTGCGGGCCAAATGGCCCGTGGCCCTTGCTAATTTCTGACACTGCTCTGCGAGCAAGTCGGCTGCACGGCCACAGCTATCATGACGTAACTGGAAGTCAGGTTTTGGCATTTTTGTTTGATAAATGACGCTGTTGTCTATTATTATTTCTTTGGTCAACCATTCAATTACTCAGTGAACTGTTTCAGCTCTAGTTGGAGAGAAATGTGGAATTCCAGTATAGTGTAACAGTCAGCACTGTCCTGTTTTGCTCTCTTTGCTCTTTCTGTACTGCAACAGATACTTTGAGAAGCAGTTTGACCTGGCAGAGGAGACCAAGCTGCCCATGTTCCTCCACTGCAGAAACTCCCATCAGGAGTTTATCGGTAGGTTTGTACACACAGAACCTGGTCTGGTTTATCAGAGGGATTCTTTACACAAACATTTCACTGGTTCTTTGTCTCTGGTTTGACAGACATCATGAAGAGAAATAGAGACCGATGTGTCGGCGGAGTGGTGAGGATATTTATTTTACACCATATACTGTTACTCTAAAATGTACACTTTATGCTGCACTTCAAAGTTAAGTGTTTAGTGGAAAGTATATCAGAAAGTAATACATGTTGAACCAACAGGGAATCAAACTGCTACTTTGCTTTGTTACTGATTTTTCTTCAGCTTTATTTTTATTGTTTTTTACTAAAACAAAAAAGCAGACAAAACCAATAACAACAGGCAGGGACATCGTAGGTTATGGTGAAATGATTAATACCTTGTGAAACAGAAAATGAGAAGCAAGGTTACATTGTAGTATCACAGATAATGGGTCCTTTATGTCCATGATCATCCTTTAAGATCACGAAGGTCCTTATGACCCTGATTCCTGGAAATCCAGGGTATTTTCAATGAGGGAGAAATCTTACACAATCATGAGCTAAATTGTCCATCCCGTATGTCTTGGTACTGAGGGAGATAAAACAAAGTTCACCAAACAAAATAAACATATAAATTAAAACGTCACTTCAAAGCCAAATAAGATTTCCATTCTTCCAATATTTTTCGCATTTTTCATTTTTTATTTGGCATGTCTCGGAGAAAAAGTTAGTTGTTCCATAATCTAAATGTTCTTAACTATTTCTATCCATTCAGAGGTTGCTGAAGACTCTTTACTCAGCCATTTCCTAGTTATTGCTTTTTTACTGTGGAGGACCAGAACTGCCAAAATTAAAAATAAATACATAAATAAATAAATGAGTCAATAAATAAATAATAAATTCCATTAAATTGCACCAAAAATGCATAAAAAATAAATGTAGGCCTTAATTAACTGATAAAATGCGTCTTTTCTTTGTACATTTATATTCCCTCACACATTCTTTGTACATTTACATTCCTACATACATTTTAACATTTACATTCCTTCACTCATTCGTTATACATTTACACTTCTTCATACATTTACACTCCTTCACACATTCTTTGTACATTTACATTCCTTCAGACATTTAATACAATTTATACATTTACATTCCTTCCTAAATTCTTTTCACATTTACATTTCTTCATGCATGCAGAAAGGCATGCAGAGATATAAATGCAAATGAGGGAGCTGTTAGCTAAGCAAACCCATGGATTAACCAAACTATGGCAAAAAGTTCACCCCATGACACACTTTGGACAGCCCCCTGATTTGCATTTCAATCAATCAATCAATCAATCAATCAATCAATCAATCAATCAATTTTATTTATAAAGCCCAATATCACAAATCACAATTTGCCTCACAGGGCTTTACAGCATACGACATCCCTCTGTCCTTAGGACCCTCGCAGCGGATAAGGAAAAACTCCCCAAAAAAAAAACTTTAACGGGTTTTTTGACATTTCTTCTTGTGGCAGGGTAAGAAATGTAAATGCAAATGAGGGGGCTGTCCAAAGTGTGTTACCCCCATGACACACTTTTTCAAAAATTTCAACTCAGAGTGGAAAAGCACCTTACATCATCTCTTTTTTCGTCATCTTTTTTCCCATTGTCCTATTGGATGATTTGAGAGGCGGGCCTTCTGTGGTGGTCACAACAAATTTACAGTTGGTAAACAATGGAGGAGAAACTGGTGGTAGCAGTTGTTGGATACCCAGAGCTATACAGCCCAAGGATAGACAGCAGGTTGTAAGACTGCCCCTCATGGAGGCGAAGGTCCTGGACCAACTGGTGGTACTCCCCATGATCCACCCTCTTTTTTAGGATCTTATGTACCCACTCAGATCTCCATTTCCTTGTGCCCAGCAAACTATTTACTGACAGCCTCTTACCCCCAACCAGAGGTACCCTCTGCCTGAACATTTTTGTAATGAGCTACTAATTACCAGGGGTGAAATACGGTAGGTTGATTACACAGGAAGGTTAGTGTAAGTAGGTGATGAGGTGGTCGCCTGGCAACAATAAAAAGGCTTTTTAAAAGTTTTTTTTTACTAGTGGCATTCAATTTTTAAAAGGCAGTGCGGTGCGTCTCATGTTTTACAACCTGCAAAATGCTTTCTGCGTGATTGGGGCGTAAAGATAACATTCTTACTATATCATATTCCTTTTCTGGTGTATATATTCCCCTAAATCCTACACACTGGACCTCTAATAGATGCACTGTTGTAGTAAAACCTGTTCTGTAAAACTGTGTTACTGTTGTGCTCCTGCAGGAGGATCTTAATTATCTGCATTCATTACAAGGTGAATGTAGGCTAATTGTGTAATGATGCTTTAAAGTAGAGATTACTCACTCATACTGTGCACCTATTAAAGCACTTACACTTACCTTTCTGGAAATTTTACGCTTTTCTTTGTTTAGGTTAGGTTTAGGTTAAAATACTATTAATAAGCTGATGGCAAACTAAAATGTAAGTGAATTCCACCAGAGATAAAAACTCATAATTGTACCATCCTCATATGGTTCTAAGAAAACTCTGACCGATCATTGCATTCGGACCGAATGCAATGATCGGCTGAGCGTCCTGTCTGTCTTCCCCACCTGGAGGCCTCCGGCTGATGTAACCACTCGCGAAACTTCCCCCCCGTTTAGCGTTTACTTTATATTATAAAACTCATAAGTCATCACTGACCCCAGATAAGTTTCAAAACTCCGGGGTTGCATTTGACTGTGCAGGACAGGTAACGTTATGTGCCTCTGAGTCCGACTCCATAGTTTCGTTCAGCAATCAGCAGCGTGTTTTTCTTCTCGTCTCTTCTACTCTTCTCCTGGCGTGTTACACTCGCTCTCCTCTGCCGTGTATCTAACGTTACCTTGCCAATGCCTATGTCTATCATAGACGTAATGAGGATGTAATGGAGGACGGGGATGGGACTTTGGAGGGAGGCGGGAGTTGTGGATGTTCAAATTTTTTCTAAGTGCTGTGTGAAATGCAAGAAAGGTAAGACTAGCTTTAAACAATATATGCAAAAAAATATATATATAAATATATATATATATATATATACATATATGTGTGTGTGTGTGTTCTTATATCAAAATCCAATCATGTTTTCATCTTGTAAAACAAAATATGATGGGTGTTTACGTAGGCTAGTACCAACCAGTTTCAACCAATAATATCACGTCAGCCAACCATCCAACCAACTTTTACCGCACAGAGCTAAGTGTCATTAGTTAGCTAGCTGGATATTGCATGGTATGTGGATGTGTCTTCCTTTCCCAAAAATACCGTGATTACAGTCCTCTGGCCAGAATTTATTCACTGTGAGGAAAGTGTTGTCTGTGACAGCTCCCAATTATGCACAAAGCATTTTACAGTGGACTATTTAAGCAACCAGTGTAACATGCACTTCATCCGTCTCTGCCTGACAGATACTACTATCCCATCAGCTTAACAGCATCAGGGCCTCAGTTTTATGACATGGCCACTTTTTAATGATCAAATTAAATTCTTTCCAACATTATATCCTGCTTGCTTATCCTGTTTCACTCAGAAATATGTCATGATACTGAAACAAAGTTGGCCTAAAATGCCGTTTCATCTGGACTTTAACATTTGAAATGATTATCACGATAAACAAACTGAGGGTGGAAGCATCTACAAAGAGTTAACTAAAAAATGAATGCACTGAGTTGGAGATCAAATCATGATCCAGCAGATGACCTGTGATGTCTTCTTCCAGGTTCACTCATTTGATGGGACAGTGGAGGACACTGCTGCCATCATTGACCTGGATCTCTACATTGGAATCAATGGATGGTGAGAGGATTTAGTATTTAGACTTTTTTTTTTTTTTTTTTAAATTATCATTATTATTATTATCATTTTCGGGCTTTTTGCCTTTGGTGTACAGGACAGAGTTAAACATGGACACGTGCCCATTGTGTGTAGTTAATTTTCACCCGTGCCCATACCCGTGAGTGTATATACATATATATACACTGCTCAAAAAAACAAATAAAGGGAACACACAATCATCACAGTGTAACTCAAAGTCAGTCAAACTCCTGGGATATCAACCTGTCCAGTTAGGAAGCAATACTGATTGTGAATCAATTTCACCTGCTGTTGTGCAAATTGGACAGACAACAGGAGGAAAGCAGAGGCAATTACCAAGACAACCCCATTTAGGAATGGTTTTGCAGGTGGTGGCCACAACCATTTCCCTCTCTGCATCCTTTCTGGTTGATTCTTGGCTAGTTTGCATTTTTCCAGTGGCCTCACCACGAGTGGTATCATGAGGCGGTATCTGCAGCCCACAGAAGATGCTCAGGTAGTGCAGCTACTCCAGGATGGCACATCCATACACACAGTGGCCCAAGGGTTTGCTGTGTCTCCCAGCACAGTGTCAAGAGCATGGAGGAGATACCAGGAGACAGGCCAGTACACCAGGAGAGGTGGAGGGGCCGTAGGAGGGCAACAACCCAGCAGCAGGACCACTATCTGCTTCTTTGTGCAAGGAGGAACAGGAGGAGCACTGCCAGAGCCCTCCAAAATGACCTCCAGCAGGTCACTGGTGTGCATGTTTCTGCCCAAACTCTCAGAAACAGATTCCATGAGGGTGGCATGAGGGCCCGACATCCACAAGTGGGGCCTGTGCTCACACCCTGGCACCGTGCAGCCTGATTGACATTTGCAAGAGAAGACCAGAATTGGCAGATTCGCCACCGGTGCCCTGTTCTCTTCACAGATGAGAGCAGGTTCACACTGAGCACATGTGACAGACGTGACACAGTGGAGACGCCATGGAGAACAGTCTGCTGCCTGTAACATCCTCTAGCATGACCGGTTTGGTGGTGGGTCAGTGATGGTCTGGGGAGGCATATCCTTGGAGGGCCACACAGACCTCCACGTGCTAGCCAGAGGTACCCTGACTTCTGTTAGGTACCGAGATGAGATCCTCAGACCCATTGTCAGACCATATGCTGGTGCAGTGGGCCCTGGGTTCCTTCTGATGCATGACAATGCATCGTGGACGATGAAGGCATTGATGCTATTGACTGGCCAGCCCGCTCCCCAGACCTGAATCCAATCGAGCACCTTTGGGACATCGTGTATCGTAGCATCCACCGCCCGGAGCTGAATGATGCCCTGATCCAGGTCTGGGAGGAAATCCCCCAGGAGACCATCCGTCGTCTCATCAGGAGCATGCCCAGACATTGTAGGGAATGTATACAGGCACATGGAGGCCATACACACGAATGAGCCACATTATGAGTTGTCCTGAGGAAATTCACAGAAGTTGGATCAGCCTGTGATCTGATTTTTCCACTTTGATTTTGGGTATGATATTGAATCCAGTCCTAAATGAGTTAATTATTTTGGTTTCCATGGACTGGTCTTACATTATTTTGTTCTCAACTAATTACACTATGTAATCGATAAAGATTTCCATCTGGAATATTTCATTCATCGAGATCTGGGATGTATGTGTATATATATATATATATACATACATATATATATATATACATACATATATATATATATATATATATATATATATACATATATATATATATGACCCAGTGCAGAACTCTGACATGAACCACATCAAATTTTAGCCTTTTTTATGTTTTTCTGTCAGTTCTTTTCTTTTTCTCTTTGTTGATCCTGCCTCAGTATATATAGCCACAAACAGATACACTCCCTCAACAGCTGTGTACAAAAAAGAAAAAAGTCTTAAAAATGAGTTTACCCTCTTTCACTCACTTCCAAAACAAACAAACATGCTAGCCAGATCAAGATCTTGCAGCTCCGTTGTCTGAGGAAATTGTTTGCATTGTACAATACGTTTACATGTGTTCCATATTTATCGTATCAACATTTCGAAAGTGACGCAGTATATGAGCTGACTTTGTCATCTGCAGTTGGATGGTGTGACACTCAGATGTCTGCCAAGCTGCAGACCACCGTTCCAGACCAACAGACAACAAAACCAGTTTGGAAACCCTGTGACTATTGTCCACAGGGGCTGCCACAAAATTAAAGTTCCTTGTGGTCGCTTCGTCAGTGCTGCAACTTCAACTGTTTCTTGTCATTTCTGTTTTTCAGTTCCTTGAAAACTGAGGCCAATATTGAAGCCATGAAGTCTATCCCTACTGAAAGACTCATGATAGAAACAGGTGAGTGTCAGTCAGGTTATTATAATGAACAAGGTTTTTGACAAAATGACGCCATTAAGTGAATAAAGAAAAGCATATGCATCAGCACAATGTTGGCAAATGTTTTTGATTTTCCAGATAAATTACTCCAGACTTGAATTTAATTCTTTTCAACACGTCATCTAAGTTATATAACAGTTGTGGAATTCAACAGTCTGCGGCACTAGAGGCCAGCACGCGCGGGGCCCCGCCCCTGCCTGCCACCCAGCACATAATGCACTGAGCCCAGATTTCGGGCTGAGCCAGATTGGGCCCCATGGCCCAAGGCCTGGCCACCAGAAGCTCGCTGGCGAGCTCCCCTCCCAGGTCTGGCTCCAAGGGGGTGTGTGTTCCCATACCAGGCAAGGTCCTCAAAGTTCATTACGCCATTTCATCAAGGTCTCCTTGAGTCACATTTAAGTGCAACGCACACTGCCGCCATACGCCGCGCGTCAAAATGCCCGCCTTCATTATATTCTATTAACAAACAAACCCACACCGGCGCCGTGCCGCTCTGCTTCAGAACAAACAAACCCACACCGGCGCCGTGCCGCTCTGCTTCAGCCCACTGCTCTATTTCCAGCGTGGCAGATGCTGTGAGAAAAGCCTTTTATGTACGTCTCGGCCGCCGTAGTATCAACTCCGGTTGCTTCAAATTTTTAATAAGACGATTTTGATAAGAAACTCACCCGTGAAATCCAAGTTGTTGTTGCCACAAAGTTTTTCTTCTTCTTCTTCCGTTACTAGCAGTTGGCAACTGTTGGCAACTAGTGTAGGTACAGCCACCTAGTGGGCTGGGGTGGGAAATACACTTTAGTGTCGACGTTGCCGCTGCGCGCCGCTGCCAATGTGTGTTGGGGGGCGGCACTTGACGGCCACAGCGCTGCACCGGCGGCAGTGTGTGTTGCACTTTAGTCTGGCCCCTTCCCCTGACACTTTGCCTTGGGTAACTCTACCAGGGGCTATTAGCCCCTGACAACACAGCTCCCAGGTTCACAGAGACCCCCAAAAAAACACCGCTGCAATAAGATGGCGATTCTTGGAGGAGCAGGTTCAGGCATCTGATCACGGCACCTCCTGGGCAGCTCCGTTAGAGATGTTCTGGGCACGTCCCACTGGTAGGAGGCTCCAGGGCAGACCTGTCTGGTTTGGGAACGCCTTGGGGTCCCCCAGGAGCTGGAAAGCATTGCTGTGGAGAGGGACGTCTGGGGTGCTTTGCTTGCCATGCTGCCCCTGCCACCCGGCCCTGGATAAGCGGATGAAAATGGATGGATGGAATTCAACATGTTTTATAGCCTTATTATTACATAAAATAAAATAAAAAAATAGATGTTTGGTTCATCACAGTACTGTTGTTACTGTGGTTATTAAACTATTAAACATTTATTCATGCATTAATGTCAGCTACTATGTCAGCCCTTTATGGCACACAGCTGCAGCGTAAAGCCAGCTCTATACTTAATGACTGCTCACATCCTCTGCATGGTGAGTTCCAGCTCCTTCGTTATGGCTGTCGTTTTGTGGTCCCTAAGAGTAGGACAAAACGGTACAGAAATAGCTTTGTACCCACACCAATTGTAATGCTGAATAGTAAGGCCACAAGGTGAACAATCTTGTTCATATTAACTTTAGCTGGATCCATGGAGATGTTGAAGCACTTTTCTTTGTTTATATATATTTTGATATGATTGTATTGTTTTTCTATTGTGTGATTGATTTGACTGTCATGATGTCTGTTGCGTGGCTGTGATTTTATATTGGGATTGCTGAGTTCCTGTCTGCACAACAAATTTACCCTCGGGTACTAATAAAGAAACTTTGAACCTTGATATCTTCCTGCTGCTTCCCAGATGCTCCGTGGTGTGGCATAAAGAACACTCATGCTGGCTCCAGATTTGTAAAAACTACTTTTCCCACGAAGAAGAAATGGGAGGCGGGGCACTGTCTGAAGGACAGGAACGAGCCCTGTCACATCATGTGAGTAATGTCAGGGTGAAAGTTAGAGGATAAATAAATAAAGTGTTTTTTCATCCATCAACCATTAAATGTTAACAGCTGATGTTAAGATTTCACTGTTTGTCTCTTCCAGACAAGTTCTAGAGGTGATGGCAGCAGCGAGGGAAGAAGACCCGCTGGAGCTGGCCAACACAATCTACAACAACACCATCAAAGTCTTCTTCATCTCGAGCTGATGAACAGATTAAACCTTCAGAAAACCAACTGATATGGCCTCCATGAATGTGTGTGTCTGTCAGTGTGTGTGCCTGTCTGAATGATGGATAAAACTCTCTCATTGCCAATTTTGCAAAGTCAAATAGCTTCTGATCTGTCTTCTTCTGCTAAAGTGAAAACAAAAATACATTTTCATGGGTTTTAGTTATTGTCCTGTGTTTCATTTACCTGCAGATGAAGTTACTATAGGTTTTTATTAGGGGTGATTTGAATTTGGTGGTCACAGGTCATTGTGATGAGCAGCCTGAGATGAAAAATATCTGCACTATCTTTTCACATTTAATCAGTTTGCTACTCAATATTAGACTACATGTGCATTACACTTTACAAATCACAGTGGATCTAAAAAAGAGCACAAAACATTAGTGCAAAAACATTCTGAAACGTTCACATTTAATGAACATGACATTTACAAAACAGATGATGAGCAGCCTGAGATTTCTTAAGAAAAATACTGCAGTTTTAACAATGTCTTAGTTTTTCTACATTCAGTCAGTCTACCACTGACAGTCATTACATGTGCATTTTTACATACATTTGTGCAGTTATGCTGGCTTCACCACAGCAAACTAAAGTGGAAGCTGTTGAAACAGGTCGTGTTATCTCCTGCCTTACAAACCACTTACAAATCAAAAGTTTTGGCAGTGCTGTAGCAATAGATAATTTGTACTAAAGCTGCAAATGACAAGTTGACAAAATTTTCCACAGTGCTCAATATCTTTGAAAATGACCACAATAAGTATTCATTTTTCAGAGAACTGTATTTTGGTCAGATTGGAAAAGCCTCTGAAGCAGCATTTTACGTGAAGTACACTGAAAAAATAACATGTTGGATTTACTTAATTCAATAGTGGACATTGGTTGCACGCAGATCATTTGCTTCAACAGCATCTTACAAAATTGTGTTAAATCAACCCTAACCATTTATATGCAATCAGCACAAGTACATTGTGTTGACATAACCGAATTGAAATGCGATTCAATAAAGTAATTTCAACAGTTTGTTCATTTTACTCCTACACAATTTGTTCACTTTATTCCAGTGTTTTTCATTTCCTTTTATTCACTTATTACTTAACTTCAACAGTATTTGTTATTATAATATTGCAATGCCAATTAAGTATTTTCATAATTGTAAAGATTAAATTAAATGTAATTAATTTATATAATTTTATTTATGAATAATCTTATGTAAATACAGAACTGATTTTAAATGTAAATACAATAAATAACCATTAAAATTTCAGCAATCAATTTCAATTATTTTCTTGTTGTCTAATACCTTTCAATTTACTTTCTTGATCATTCTTAACATTACCCAAACCTTTATTGCAGAACCTGGCATGGACAGCAGATGTCCCAAAGGCATAATGTTAATTTCACAACAGGAGAGACTTGGTGTTCTCTACAATTAGATAGGAATAAAGTGCATATATGAGTATTGGCATCTGCCAAATTAGTTGGAAAATATCAGCATATCAGATATCAGCAAAAAATCCAATATCAGCATCCCAAATAAACATCAGGTTGGCCTGCCTAACAAAGGCACAGTGGTAAAAGTAAACACTGTATACTTCAAGATAAAAATACATAGGAAATTTCCTTTACAGCAAGAGAGGAACAAAGACAATGGTTAACCTCAGTGGACGTCAAAAACTTTAATGAACACTGACCTTATTGTTGCAAACAAACAAGAACAACTGTTGTCAGTCCTAACTCTTTCCTTTCCTCTCACTGATTTATAGGTGTGTTCATTAACACATATCCCTGAACAAGAAAGACACTGACTGAACAAGTGCACCTTGTACAATGCAACAATGTCAAGATTAGTCAACAATGTATCACATGACCAAATATGCAAAGATCTGCACAGCAATTGCAACTGTAAAAACTAGGGATAAACCAATTCAGCCTGGCTGATAATATCAGTTGATATTCAGCATTTTTTACAATAATTGGTATCAGTAGTGTTATCAGATTGCCAATTAAATTAATTCATTTTAAAATGCGCTTCATGGTACCATATTTAGAATAAGATTGGATTTATTTTTCAAAACATTTCTTTATTCTTTGTTATGTGTTGGGAATTTGTGTTGTTCTAAATTTTGACACCAACATTTTTTTTACTGCTCATAAACTATGTCAGTTCTAAATATCAGGTATTGCTCTCCTTGTTACTAATAATCTGTATCAGCTGTGAAAAAAACATATTGGTTGATCCCTGGTAAAAAAAAAAAAAAAAAAAGCAAATGGAATTAACAATACAATATGCAAAGAACTTGACAGTAGTTACAACTGTAAGACATCAATACTGATGGCAACCAAACCAGCCACACAACTCAGTCCAGGAATGTAGAGTTTCTTAGTTTCTTACACACACACTTTTCCAGGAGCAGTGAGCCAAGAACAAGAACAGTGAGCTCTCCTTACTGCTGTATTTTAGTTTTCAAGCTTTGGGCCTTTATTGATAGTTCAGCTGCATCTAACTCTATTATTACCTTTTGAATGACTTCAAAAGTGTAGTGGAGCTTTGACAGATACCTCATATTTAAGGCATAAAAAAGTCCAAACAGCATGGCAGATGCAAGGGCCACATTCTCAAGATCAGGAAGTGCCACCACACCCTCAGTGATGACCCCCACATCAGAATGGTCACTGCTGGGAGTCTCTCTGGTGACATAGATCCCCACTGTCGTTCCCTCTGTGGCACTTGGTGTGCTGGCCTCAGTCATGCCGTGGTGAAAGATAAAGAATTTCTTAAAGGCTTTTTAAAAAGAACAACTCAATCTCATTTAAACAAAAAGTTACGATTGTAACTACGGTTCTATCAGCCCCAGATGACTGCCAGAGGCGGTGCATAAGCACTGGATAACTCTGCCCGCGCCAGCACATGTTGAGTACGAATATCAACAATGTCACCTGTGACCCCTGCATGAACTCTGGGAGGCTATATCTTCCAGTGTCAGCAGGCGATCTGTTCCCAAAATCTGCTTGCGAACGCGCAAGGATTCTGAGTGACCCAGCACTCTGGCGGTCAACCGGGACTCATAGAACCGTAGTTACAATTGTAACTTTTCGTTCTATTTCGTCCCTCCTGACCGCCAGAGGTGGTGCATAAGCACAGGATGACATATACCAACAACAACGTCACGAAGAATCCCCCAAACCCACCTTACTGCCCAGGGGCAGAAGTCCCGGGGTGAAGCAGCACAGATGTCTTCCTCTCAGAGCAGCTCAGGACGTGGAAACACCCCTTGTAGAGTGACACCTGACCCCAGATGGCAATGGGCGACCACTGACCCTGTAAGCACAACAGATGGTATCCACATGGGACAGTCCACCACCTGATTCTGATCCCTTGCCAGCCACACTGCCCGCAGGCTGGACAGATGGGGATCAGCCCATGTCAGTAGGCGCTGGGACACCCGTAACAAACGTGTCAACTTGGTGCCCCCCTGATGATTGATCTGGGAGACCATGGCTTTGTTGTCTGATCGGACCAGCACATGTCTCCCCTGCAGGTGTGGTAAAAAGTGCCGGAGAGCCAGATGGACAGCCCGCAGCTCCAGCACATTGATGTGGTGCATGCAATCCAGGACAGACCACCGTCCCTGAGCCAATCTGCTGCGCCAAACTGCAGTCCATCCTGAGCGGGAAGCATTCGTCATGACAGTCTCCTGGGATAGCACCCAGGGGCACACCTCCCAGCAGGAATTCCCTGTTTCTCCAAGGCGCCAGGGTGCGAATGCACGCCTGTGACACTCTGATCAACTTGCGCCTGTGGAGCTTGGGGTCCAGAGGAAAGCTGTTCAGCCACATCTGGAGGGGGCGCAACACCAACAGGCCAGATGGTATGGCAGTTGACGTGGCCGTCAGCTTGTCCAACAATATGACAGGCTTATGCACCGCCTCTGGCGGTCAGGAGGGACGAAATATAACACAGCATTTCTTATGCCGTTAACATATTATTTCAACCATTATGTCAAGGCTTTGAAATTAAAAAATTAAGCTCTTATAACTTAGGCTACTTATTTTTTTAGTTATGTTTCAACAAACTTAATTTTTAAAATGTGGCAAAGGCATCTCTTGTACACACTCACCGTGTAATTCTGTACCAAGTCATCAGGGTCCTCATTGAGGTAGATGCAGGTGTGCACCTGCACATACAATCTGAAAACCAAATAAAATGCAGAGGCTGCTCTGTTCACCTATGGCAAATGGTCACTGAATAATTATGGCATTTTTGCTGTAAACCAAACTGATATTTGACATTACTTGTTAGGGCTGGTTGATATGACTTCAAATCAACATTATGGTTATTTCAAACTTTTACCTTGATTACAAGTAATGAACAAATATTTATTTTATACACTTTTTTTTTCTTTTTCTTTTTTTACACTGCCTTCTTTTTGTTTGTTGTACTTTGTTGTAGTCTTCATTGAAGCATGGCATTCTTTAAAGGAATAGATCAACCAACAATGAAAATTCAGTCATTATCTACTCATGCCAATAGAAGGTGGTTTAGTTTTTCAGTCCACAAAACACTCCTTGAGTTTCACACGAAAAGAGTTTTGCAGCTTCCTCCCAAACAACTGAAGTAAATGGTGACAAATTTTCAAATGTAATGAAAAGAAAAAATAATAATAATAAAATGAAATAAATAAATGGCTCCATACTGCTTGTCTGGCGTAATCCAAATTTCCAGAAGCAAAAACATGCAAAGTTGACTTGAAAAGATGTCATTTACACCATATTTTTAGCCTGTGTTCACTGTAGCGCTAGTATGCAAAATGGTCATGAAAGTGGCTCCCGGCTAAGGATATCTAGTGGACATTTCAGCTAAAATGACATCTTTTTCATGTGAGACTTTAGGAGACTTTGATTTCACCACACAAGCAGAAAGGAGGTCTTTTAAGGGTTTTTTTTGTTTTTTTTTAATGCTTATTACGTTTCACCATAGACTCAAGCTGCAACACTGTTTTCCTGTGAAAATCCAGGAGTGTTCTGTGGATTAAAGAACTTCACCTGGCACTCTATCAGCGTGGAGATGAGTGGATAATGATGGAATTGTCATTTTTGGGTGAACTGTTCCATTAAGGTATAAGATGCTTGGCTTATACCTTAAAGTCACAGTGTGTAGGAATTTCTCCCATCTAACGTTGAAATCATATATTGCATTCAAACGGATAGCGCACTCTAGCACCTCACTGTTTCAAACAGGTATTGCAACAACGGCAGTATGGAGCTACATTACGGTCAAAAGTTTTGTACTTGAAAAAAATAAAATTTGAAACTGAAAATTCATGTGTTGATCTTGAATTTTGAAAAATACAACAATGTATTCAAAATAAAAAATAAGTGTATGAAACGTTTTTTCAGGTTAAATATAATTTTGATTCACTTTGGTAATTCTTTTGAATGAATAATTTATTTTCACTTTTCAC
>NC_065527.1:32014543-32077475 GCF_006386435.1 Epinephelus moara | reverse complement strand
TAGTTCCTACGTTCCCTGAAGGCACTGTCACTCATGATTCCACACCCCTCTCAGTTGATGCCACGCCCCCCACACCACATCAGGGTCAAAAGTCTGAAACTCAAAAAACAGATTTGAAAGTGGAAAAAAAAAGATCTGAAAGTGAAAAAAAGATTTGAAAGTGAAAAAATAAGATTTGAAACTGTAAAAAATAGGATCTGAATCTGAAAAGATAAAACATGCAACTGAAAAAAATAAGACCTCAAATGTTAAAATATGTATGGAAGTGAAAAGTGAAAATAAATTATTCATTCAAAAGAACTACCAAAGTGAATCAAAATTTTATTTAACCTGAAAAAACGTTTCATACACTTATTTTTATTTTGAATACATTGTTGTATTTTTCAAAATTTTCAGTTTCAAATTTTATTTTTTCAAGTACAAAACTTTTGACCCTAATGTAGCTCCATATCCCCTCCCTGTCACAAAACATTTTTTGAATGTTGCCTGGAAGTGAATTATTTCTCGCTGTAAACATGATTATTGCAGTTTTAAATTTGACCAGATCTAAAAATTTCAATGCATGTGACTTTAAAAACAGTGTATGCATGTGTTTCCTGTACCCCACATTGTGTACTGTGTTGATTGCTGTCTTCTGTATAATGGATGTGTCCATAGGATGTGCTTTGAACAGTCTACAGTAATATGATAAGTAGTAGTAGCCTATGGTGAATTAAAGATGTGATAAATTTATTGCTGTTTGTAAAAACCGTTTAGCCAAATCATGAATTACCAAAATATATTACCATTTTACATTTGTAAAAACAATAGTTTTCAACAACAGAGATTTAAAGTACAAAATGCTAAAACAAAGAAAAAAACCTTTTTTGTTTGTTTTGATATTATTGCCAGATATCTAAATATGTAGTTACTCTTTTTTGTTTTTATATTTATGTTACAGTTCAGAAAAAATGTAAATGTTTGTGAAACAGTTACGTAACTCCCACTCCCTCTGACGCTTCAAGTTACGTCACGTTACGTCGGAACCAACAGCCTGGTAACTTCTGCGCTCTGCCAAAGGAAGAGGAAATACCAAATTTAAAGATATCCTGATATTTTTGAGGATACTAGACGAGACAGGACTCCGAGGAGAACTGAGATGGAATGACTGGCGGCAGTAACACTGTGGAGGGGAACAACCCGACATTAAACAGAGGAGGAGGAAGAAGAAGAAGAAGAAGAAGCAACAGGAGGTTGAGATGGACAGACATGGCGGCGGACGGTAACAGGTTCCCAGTTATCAAATAAACCCCCGGCAAAGCGAAACCGAAGACGAGAGGCGGCTCCCGGGGAGCTTTAACATATTTTAATGTTGCATGAATAGCCGGGGCTCCCCAGGACTGTGAGCCCTCCTCTGAAGCCTGCATGGCGTCCACCCAAGCCCGGCTAGGCCAGCAGGCCTTAGCGGTGCTTGATGTGGCTCTGCGAGTTCCCTGTATCTTTATTATCGACGCCATTTTTAACTCTTACTACGACCCTGGTTCGGGATGGGCCGGGGCGATGGGGAACGTGCTGGTCAGAGTCATGGGTGAGTATTTTAAAGTCCAAATTTAGTCAACAGCACCCAGCAAATTGTCAGTTACTGTTAACGTGTAGCTAACTGACGCTGCGTTAGCCGTGACGTAGCACTGTGAAGCCATGTCACCTGTCAAACTGACTAAAGCCGACTTAGCCACCAGCAGTAACATCAATACGAGCCCGATTTGTCTGATACTGTGCTTGAATGGTTTACCTCAAACCTCATTCAGTCTTATCTGAGGAAAGCAACTCGGTATCTAGCTATAGCTAACCGGCTAACGTCAGGTCTTTTAATGACAGGGGTTGTGTCAAATTCCGTATCCTCGCCAGAATCCACTGTTTAGGTCCTTAAAGTAACTGTGGGGGGCATTTAGGCAGCCTGTCATTCTGCCTGTCATAATAGGCTTCTTTACCCATTGTAACATTTCCCAGAGAGCTGTTATCTTATCCAATCCATCATCTGAACTCTGTAGAGGACTTGGTGTAGGCATGACTGATGTAAACATTAACATTGCAGTGTTGTGCTGCATCCAATGATTACCTTCATTACATTCTCGATTAATCAACAAAATGAAAAATGACGATCACAGTTTCTCAAATAGATAAGAATGAGATAAGAATATAAACAATAAAAAAGAACAGCATAAACAGCAAAACATAGCAAAAAAATAGCAGTAACAGTTATAGCAGTAAGGGACAGAAAAACAAAATGAGCAAACACTGTTAAACTGTATTGTTCACAATAAAACGAAACTTTCACGTTGATACCAGTAAAATGAACCCAAATCAGCAGTTTGATGCGGCTTCTGCAGTGATGCGGGCACTGCGCCAGACCATCATGGTGAAGAGAGAGCTGACCTGAAAGGCGAAGCTCTCAATTTACTGGTCCATCTATGTCTCAACCCTTACCTATGGCCATGAACTCTGGTCAGCGATGGAAAGAATGAGCTTGCGGATACAAGTGGCCAAAATGAGTTTCCTCAGAGGGGTGGCTGGTCTCAGCCTTTAGAGATAGGGTGAGGAGCTTGTATCCAGTTGGAGCTTGGAGTAGAGCCGCGGCTCCTTTGCGTTGAAAGGGGTCAGTTGAGGTGGTTCAAGCCTCTGATCACGATGCCTCGTGGTGGGCGCCTCTTGTAAGAGGTGTTCGGGCACGTTCCACTGTTAGGAGGCCCCGGGGCAGACCCAGAACACACTGGAGGGACTACATATCTCTTCTGGACTGGGAACGCCTTGGGGTCCCTCAGGAGGTGCTGGAAAGTGTTGCTTGGGAGAGGGACATCTGGGGTGCTTTGCTTGGCCTGCTGCCCCCGCAGCCCGGCCCCGAATAAGTGGATGAAAATGGATGGATGGATAAAAAAGGTCCTCAACTAGGTTGCAGCAGTATACTGATTCCAAGGTGTACTGTGGTATCAAAATTAACAGTTAACATACTGTGTACATTTGCTTATCTATGGTATTGAAAAAAATGCAACTAGACAGAGAGTCTCATCAAAATGTTTGTTTACCCAGAGGCAAACCTTCCGTTGTTATTCTTTTAAGGATCATTGTAACTGATGATAATGATAATAATAATTCTGTGATACCGTGAAGCCACAATATTTTCTTAGGCAGTTATCAAACAGTGAGAATCTCATGTCATTGCAACTTTGTCCTCAGCGTAATTAATTTAATACCAAAGCCCAAGCTGACTAACTTAAATGTTTTGGGTTTTTTTCTGACCAAAAGCCCAGAACTCAAATATATTCAGTTTACTATCACAGAAGAAAATTAGAAAATATTCACATTTGCAAAGCGAGATCCATTGAATGTTTTGAATATGTGCTTTTAAAATGGTTTAACTGATTTATCTAAAATAAATTAGAATTAACTATTCTGTCAATGAACTAATAATTTCACCTCTGATAGCCTCATGGTCATCTTGATATCTCATATTAGTAGAGTATTCACAAAATGGCAGAAATCACAATATCAAATTGTTTGCATTTTTGCAGTCTGATGCACTTTGAGTTTTCTTTTACATTTTTCCTTTTACAAAATTGCATTTATATTATTGTATCATGTGATTCTCAACAAATGTTTTCTTATTGTTGTAGCACTTGACAGTGAGAAGTTAAGCCTCTCAGTGCCTTGAAACACTTGTCTACATTAATCACAGCCTTGCTTTTTGCTCCTCACAAACAACATGGTTAAGCCTCTTTCTGTGGAGTGATTAGTCATTAGAACTGTACACAGACAAACAACCACTAGGTTACATAACTCTTCGTTTGTACAGTTTAGACCTTTGAACAGCTCAGGTCCCATCAAAGTCCTGTTGGTGTTAGCCAGGAGCTCTGGGTTTGGAGAGCCAACAGGCCAAATGAGGTGCTTTTTAAGTAGGTAAGGCAAGAGGCTCATGTTGCTTAAACCCACGAGTCTTTCATGTAAAGTACCAACACATAAACCAACTAATTTTTACCTGAAATAAAACTGAAACAAGACTGAATCAAAAACTGAACAGTAATATCTGAATATATTCAAATTAAGAGTTCTTAAACAACTAGGTTCAGTTAAAGTCCATTTAGTCAATCGACTCTTATCAAAGCTGATCCAGGGTTAAAATTGTCCTTTGCTAAAGCATTTCAGTTAGAGGTTGACCTTGTGGGGCCTAATGTCAAGGTGGCAACCAGCCGTGAGGGATGAGTCAGTCAGTAAAGAGACAGTCCAGGCCAGTATACTGACTTGAGATTATATGCAAAAACTACATAACACCTGTTATATTTTAATACTGCATTTCTTCTTCCTTTTTTCTTTTCTTTTTTTTAAAAGATGAAATTAGTTTTGTTTTGCTGCTTTTAAACGTACAATTTATATATATTTTTAATCAAAATAATAACAAAATGCAGTGCCGTCATTGTGATCAGTTTTTCCCGGGTAGGATTCCTTCAGTGTTCATTGTTCAGGAGGTTTTTACTGGGCGCCAAATTATCTGCAGAGGTCTCCTCGTCTCTAGAAATAAACAGGCTAGGTGATTTAAACCAGTAAAATCCCTGAATAAAGCTGTTTCATGTATAAAAAAAAAATCAGTGTTCTGTTTGGCTTGTCGTGGAGGGGCTGCTAGCCTAGCTCCTGCTAATGTGTGGGGTTTTTATTTTTTATTTTTATTTTTTTGGTAACTTGAGATCTAGACATTCATGGGGGTTTTTACCTGGAGCTGAATTATCCACAGAGGTCTCTGACTCTCCAAAATAAACAGACCAGCTGATTTAAACTAGTGAAAACACTTAAGGCAGTTTCATGTTAAAAATGAGTGTTTCCCCAACACTGTATGGCATAATTGTATTGTCACCTGACCATACGTGCTGCACACACCAGGATAGCTTGTGAGCGTGATGTCAACAAACTCCACACACTACAGGAGAGGTAGTCACATTCACAGGCACACACGTTAACATTTATTTACATTAAATCGCAAATTGCAGCCTTTTATGCGGTTATGTAATCGCACAGCCTGACATTGCGATTGCAATTGCGATAGATTAATCGTGCAGCACTATATGCGACACACTCTTATTGTGTGTATTGTGGACAGCATTCCTCTCACATGAAGAACTCAGGTGTTTATTTTATCCGTATAGTTTAGTGTGCTTCCATTTTCAATCTCATGACAGGTCATCCGTCACAAGCGCACCTGCAAAAGTTTTTTCTGATAATTGTGTATGTGTTTTGCTCCGCACACCCTGACAGTGACCTGCAACCAAACATCTGGGCTGTTATGTCTTAAAAAATGTTAAACAGGATTTGTTTGATGACTAATTCTTTTTCTGTTTGCCTTGCTTTGCCCTGCTACATGTTGCCTCTGACTTTTCAGGATCATAGCGCTGTGAGCTGATGATAGTTTTCCTTCTAATCTTGTTTGTGTTTCACACTCTTGAGTCATTCTATCTCAGAGAACCATGTTCTCATTCTTCACCTAAAAATCCAAAACACATAATGTTGTTTTATCAAACAGATTGACTTTAGTGAGTTGCTAATCAGACAAACTTACAAGCTACAGTCAGCAATAGTTCATTTTATGGTTACTTTCTAGTCCATGTGATAGAAAACACTTTTATCACTTTAATGTTTGTCTTTTCTGACTGCGTCTCTCTTGTGTCTCAGGTGTCCTCATCTCCAGCATGGTGCTGCTGCTCTCTCAGAAAGCCTTGTTTAAGTTCTACACCCTCCTCTTTGCTGTTCTCCTCGGCATGGCCGCAGTCCTCATCAACTACTACGCCACCTCCCACATAGACTTCTACAGCGCCTACTACAAAGCGGCATTGGGGTTCAGACTGCTGCCCAGAAACGGGCCGACGCTGTGGCTGGGCATGGCCGCTGTCCAGCTTGTTTTTGGTGTCGGCTACGTGTTCCTTCTCAACCTCCAGTCAGTTTTTGCCGCTCTGGTGGTCCTGGACATCATGATCCCTCTGTGGGGGCTGATGATTGAGCTGCCTGCGGATGTCAGGCAGCTGGTGGCGGTGTTCTCGGGTCTGGTGCTGGCTCTCAACACAGCTGTATGCTTGGCCATGAGGCTCAAATGGTTTTACTACTCGTGCCGGTACGTCTACCTGCTCGTACGGCACATGTACAGGATGTATGGGCTTCAGTTGCTGCTAGAGGACACATGGAAGAGGATCAGATTCCCAGATGTTTTGCGGGTGTTCTGGCTGACCCGGGTTACTGCCCAGGCACTGATTCTGGTCTACGTGGTGCTTGCGGTGAGGAGGGAAAGCGGGGACGCCACAGGTGGTGCCACCGACGGAAGCTCCAATTCACAGGTGAGATTAGAACGAGTAAGTGTGTTTTTGATTAGGAAATCTGCAGGTCACTGTAAAGCCTTGGAAAGCACTGAATTCAGTTCCTCCAAAAAGGTGTCAGAGGGAATTTCATTTACAATGGTCTTGAACATTTTTTTGCCTGCTTTAGACAATAACATTAGTTAAAAATATTTTTTGTATTTTAATATTTTTTTTAATTTAATTTGATTTGATTTGCCTTTGCCTTTGCTTACAAGACACCTTAAAATCAGAGTAATATTTTCAGGCAGCATTTAAAGGAAAGAAAATGTAAAAAAAAGCAGCAAAGTCATTGTACATAATCAGATCGTCACTATGTAAGACCAGGTTCGTAGATCACTCACAAATGCATTTACTGTGTAGCACTCTAAAAGAGAAATCAAGATGAATACTAATTAAACAAACTTTATTTTGCCTTCTCTTCCAGGCTTTAGAAACCAGGCTTTAGATCAGCTGTTTCATAGAACATTAACACTCTTAAGTCATCATAGTTTGTACAATATAAAAGAAAATTGGACTCACTATCTACTTCCCCCAAATCACACAATTTACCTATGGCTAAGCCACGCCCCCCTCCACTCACTCAGACAAAATATCAACATTCATTGACCGGCGCTATGGTAGGTGTCACAGTACATGGCATTTCCCAGGAGGCAATTGATGATTTCTAGAGACATAGTCATTGAGAAGTAACCAAAAGGGCCTAAACTACGCATTGGAGGGATATATTTATTTTTTTTATTGTTGAGAAGGTCGATGAAAAGCTTAAATTACAAGCCAAAATTTACAGGTCCCAGTGTAAGCGTGATAAACTGCATCTGCAAGGTTTTTGGCTCAGAATATGAGAAAAGGATAACGGCCTTTTTAACATCTTTACCAAGAGTGTCTCTCCGTTAGTTTGGTGCTACAGTATTTACATTGAATCATTCAGCATAACGTTTGCCAACCGTTGTTATCTCTGCGATTACAGAAAAGTTAATGAAGCTAAGCTCCAGAAGTTAACGTTAGTTTAACTAGAGCCCTTTGGACAACAGCTAACAATGATGTACGATCACCAAAGTACAAAACTATAACAAAATAGGCCAATGAACTCCCAGCAAACAAGGTGACATAATGAACAATGCAGCTAGGAGCTAACGTTAGGCTAACGTTAGCTAGAGATGTTAAAGATAACTTTATATTTCTTTCCAGCAAAGGGACAATATGTTGCCTCAAACATGATGTTGACTTACCTTAGAACAGATGTAGACATCCTTGTTAATCTTATTCACGTTGAGTTGATGTTGTGGTCTAATGTTACCACACAACTTTATCTAAAGGAGACACTTTTCTCGGTTGAGATGTGGTTTAGGAAAGGGTAAAAAATACACTCCGTCACCCAGCCTCTCAGGATACCTTGTGTCTGAGTTGCATGTACCCCATGCACACCGTTTGACCATTTTTAAACTTCAAATCTCAGAATAAGCTCATAAAACCGAACAAAACTGACTTTCTGTAATGCATTTCAATGAACGTCCAGGCAGAGAATGTCCAAGTGTATGGGAATGGCTATACGCACTGTGATTGGCTCATCCCGTTTGAGGGCGGGGTTTAGCCATAGGTCAATTCACATATTCTGTTTTCCTCCTGAATTTTGTTAAATCACCTGATCTCAGTGTCCAGAGGAAAAACACCAGCTCTCAGCTGTGCAACTTAAAGGGATAGTGCACCCAGCAATGAAAATTCAGCCATTATCTACTCACCCAAATGCCAAGGGAGGCTCGGGTGAAATTTTATAGTCCTCACATCCCTTGTGGAGTGCTTAGTTTTTCCATTTGTTCTCAGTTTGAGAGAGAGACAGGGGCAACACTCTCTCTCAGTCTTCTGTACTCTGTGCCCCTGATGGCAGGGGTACACAACAATCCATAGCTTGAGCAACAGCCGTAGAGCCAACGAAATCTGTCTGATTTGTGCTGGAAGGTGAGCAGAGAGATCAGGGTGCTGGCAGGATGGAGGGAAGCTGAACATACTTCATTTACTCATACTACCCACATTATGATGATACAAATTTGGTTGGAAATCGGTAGTATCTTGTTACTGAATTATCATCAGCCTGATTGTCCCCTCTGGTTTTCCATAATGCTTTGACCAGTTTAACTGTTAAAAAAATATTACATTGCATTCTGTGTGGCATTAAAAAGGTCTGAAAAGGTCTTGAATAGAATTAGTTGAACATTGCATAAGTCCTGTTTAATGCAGGCCTGTAAAATCCTGCACACTGCAGGAGCAGCTTCTGTCAGTATCTGTCTCCTTGGGAGGCAGAATTAATCCTGGCTGCAGTGGTGCCTTGGATTCCTCAGAAATGTAGGCACACCCACAAAGCATGCACAGTCTGAGTGCCTGCATGTTAAGAGTAAAGGGAGTTCTAAGTAATGATGTAGCTGAGTGACTGCTCTCTTTTCAGGGTTACCTGCTGAGCTGGGACGTGTTCTGGGATCTGACCAGTAACCTGATCATCTCTGGCTGTGACTCCACGCTCACTGTCCTGGGGATGAGCGCTGTTATCTCCTCTGTCGCACACTACCTCGGCCTCAGCATCCTGGCCTTCATAGGTATGACTGGCTGTGACTGTGTTAATAATCTGCATACTGGCTATAACAGGGCTTGAAATTAACTTTTTTACATGGTAGCACAAAATTTTGCTGGTGCTCCTAACTTTTTGAAGTTAGGAGCACCAGCAAAATTTTGGGAGCACCCACCTTAATGTTAGAAGCACCAACAGTTTAATCGATTTTTTTTTATTGCAACAAAAAGTCGACATTTTACTGTATACATTACATTATATGTGTATAGTACACTTATTATTAACAACTTTTTCAGTTAAAGACATTTTTAGAAAAAACGCCACTGAACCACTAAACACCACTGTGAATGAAAGAGAACCCTTACTACGGCGGGCATGTCATCAGAATAGGAGGGACAAGGAGTGAAGTGAATGCATTTCGTAAACAACCAACATGGCTACTGATTTTGAAACTGTGATGGTAAATGTGTTGAACGAACTGGAATGTACATTTTCTTTAAAAGCAGAACAAACGGCTGCACTGAAAGCTTTTATTGAGAAAAAAAAAGGATGTGTTTGCCGTCCTTCCTACAGGGTTTGGTAAAAGTTAATTTACCAACTGGCCCGGTTGATTGGGAAAAAGATGGGACTCAGAGAAAACCCAGTGACTATTGTTTCTCCGCAAGTTGCTCTCATGGAGGAGCAGGTCAGGGAAACGACCAAGCTGGGAATCACAGCCATGCAACTCGGAGTCCACAGTGAGGAGGAGGAAAGACACACAAAGACGGCAACACTCTTTCCCATACATCATCACAGCTCATCTCCGCAACAGCTTGCTGGTCTGTTTACAGTGGCGTTGTGCTAGCCTACGTCACACGTTTCGTTTACTCTGATTGGTTTTCCGTCTTTCCAATTGCGTGAAGGGGCACTTTGAGTGACAGCCGTTGATACAGCCCCTCAGGAATAGAGGAAATGTACACTCCGTGTCGAGACCCATTCGCGTTTTGCGAATTGGGTCTGGACACGCCAGGCTAGTTCAGTGGTGGTTCACTGGTGTTTCTTCTAAAAAAGTCTTTCAGCGTTCGCTTCATTTTCTCTTCTCTCCGGCATAAATTAGATTTGGCTTCTAGTTAGTTCTGAGTGACAGAAGTGCCACGGTCACGGAGTGATTTGAGGCTAATAACCAATCTAAAATTAGCATTAAAGTCAAGCTCATGTTTGATTGGTCACTGTCAGCTCACGAGGTAGAGAGAAGTCTGGGAACTTTATCAATGTAGCCTGCTAACTTTTTCAAACTTTTTCAAAATTCTATTTTGAGGTCGCACAGATTAAATTTTGGTCACAATTTCGAGCCCTGTATGAGAATGCTGCTGGAGTTTAGTGTGTTGTCTTGTTTTGACCCCTCAGGTTCCACAGAGGAGGAGGACAAGCGTTTAGGCTTTGTGGCTCCTGTCTTGTTCTTTATCCTGGCTCTACAGACTGGCCTCAGTAGCCTGGACCCTGAGCAACGCCTGGTATGTCATTACAGCATTTATGACTTATTATGCTTGTTTTCCTCCACTGTTTTCATTTTGACTTTTTGTGGGACTTATCTGTCCTGCTCTCCAAAGCAAGGGCTTCCTAAAGCCTCTGATTTACCCAGTGGTGTAGTGGTAGTTGAGGTGGTGAGTTGATGAAGTGACTAGGTAGGTGGGTAGATTGACTAGGAGGAAGTGGGTGTACTCTCCTATATATTCCAATGGATTTTCGGCTGATAGGTTGGTATTTGGTAAACAGCAAGAAGAAGAGGTGCTACCCTCCACTACACCACTGGATATACCTGATTTGAAGACATTATACAACAGTAACTTCCTGGAGTGTTGCCATGTTGATTATTATTTTCTCAATTTGTTAATTATCCCCAGTGTGTGTTGCCCAGGGTATTTTGTTTCATGATGTTCTTACCTATACAGATTGAATGAGGTGGTCAAGCCTATTTTGCACACCTGTGTGATAGGGATGCACCGATTTAATCACCGCATGTCAGGAAATAAAAATGATATTCACTGATGGCAGCAGCCAAAGTTTTTCTGTTGTGTCACATCAATTTTGCGTCAGCTAAAAAGCAGGGCTCCAGACTAAGTCCCTATCACACAGAAAGCATTTTGCAGGTTGCAAAATGCGAGGCGTACCGTACTACCGCACTTCGCCTCCATGGTGGCCGTTTCAAGTACTGCACTGAAATGCTTCCACGCCTGCTGTTTTCTGTTGAGATGGTGGAAACTGTGGTTTGTAAAGTCGTATAGCTCTGGGTATCCAGCAACCTCTACCACCAGTTTCTCCTCCATTGTTTACCAACTGTAAACTTGTTGTGACCACCACAGAAGGCCCGCCTCTCAAATCACCCGATTGGACAATGGGAAAAAAGAGATGACATGGGGACTTTTCCGCACTGAGTTGAAATTTTTTCAACTCGAGGAGTTCAGAGCGCTCCAGCAAAAACGGCACACGTCTGGAGCACAGAAACACAAGGTGCCCAGCAGCGCAAAAACAGCAAGCAAAAAGCTTCATTCTTGTTTAAAACAATTACAAAAAGCCGCCTGCTGCTAAAACACTTTCTGTGTGATCAGGGCCTAAAGGCATCCTGTCATTACAGGCAAAGTAGAGAACATGTTTGGGATGTACAGAGATCTTTCCCGGGACGCTGTCGGGATGAAGTGATGCCGTAAACTTACTATCGACATGTCAGGAACACACCCTTTTGTTTCCCAGATAATGAGCTAGTTAACAATAGCTGTCAGCAGCTAATGACACTAACTGCTAACTGAGGTTGTATTGATTTACATTATAATGTGTTCAAGCTCTACTCCGTTAAAATGAGTTTTGGGCAAAGGTAAATCATAGGGTGTGTCCCGAATCGCATGCTAGAGGGTAGACTGACATGCAGCAAAGGGCCACAGGCTGGAGTCGAACCCAGGTTACTGCGGCAACAGCCTTGTACATGGGGCGCCTGCTCAATCCACTAAGCCACCGATGCCCCTACACCCTGAACTTTGACCCTCTTGCTTTTATATCCATTACCTTAGAGATAAAACTAACGCCACTCACCGAATTTGCAGGGGATGATCAACCTGAAAAGCTCTGCCATTGTTACTTTGCAATGTTTGTAGTTTAACTTTAAAGTTATAACTGCACAAATTGTAGATTCTAACATATTATATTTGTGACAGTGAAATTACATCTGCAGTTCTCTGACTTTTTTTTAAAGTAATTTTTTATTTTCAAAATTCAGGAACACATATTAAAGCATACAAATGTATAACATTGTTATTTTTATAGTTTACGTCCTTTTGATGTTTTTAATATTTATAGTTATTTTGTTTAGTTAAACAATCAATATTCCTGTTATTACTATTTGACTGGTCATCGGTTACTTATCAGTTACTTGATTGCGCTGTCATCCATCATTGCAGCTTCTGACAGATTTCAGCGACTTGTTAAGCTGTCATCTGTTTGGGGCTCAGTCAATGTGAGTCTGTTCAGAGGATTGTGGGTCAGAATAGCCAGAAAAGCATGCTGGCTTGTACACTGCAAAATTGGACTGGATGTAGGAGAACATCCTGGTATATTTTGCATACTGCTTTTCACATGTATTGGGACATACTAAATCTTTTTCTGGCATACTATATAGTATTGTAGTATGGGTATTGGAATGCACAGAGAATGTTCTCATGATGTGTTCAATGTAATCTTGTAGAATGTAGTTTTTGGTCAGAAACTTAAAAAAAGAAGTAATTTGTTTATGTTTTCACAGCAATATAAAAAGATATTGGAGAGGGAATCATGATATGTGTGTATATATACACACACAATAAAAAACTATTGAAGCCGTTATTTCTTTTAAAGATGTTTTTCATGTGAAAAGAGGTTATTTTAGAGGTTGTTTTGTCAAGGTGTATGATTGACTTTGCTCATTCAAGGTTAAAGTTAAAGTTCCACTGATTGTCACACACCTGAGTGTGTGAAATTTGTTCTCTGCATTAGGGTTGTGCCGATGGGCGATCCGATCACGATGTCTTTTTTTAAATGACGATGCAATCGCAAGGTGTGGGGGGGGGAGACAGCGCGTGTGTGGAGCATGCTGACGAGATCGAGGCTGAGTGAGAGGAGACCGAGGGAGGCTGCTTAGTGAGAGAGCGGAGGGGGGATCAACGCCTCCGCCCGCTCGACACAAGCATACTCGGGTGTACTATAAGCGGAGCGGACTCCGCGAGGAATGTCCGCAGTCATTCGGGCTTTCATAGTTGAGCGCACTTCCGCGTTGTAGTTTCCTGTAAAAATGTCCGTGAAAAATCCCCGCGATGTGAAAAATACATGCCGAGCAGTCACTGGTGCGGAGCGGAGTCCGCGCGGTCGTAAAATCTGAGCTTTGCGCGCACAGGGCTTGCGGACGTCCGCTTTGAGTCCGCGCGGACCTCCGCGGAATCTGTTCCGCGTATGTTCCGTCCGAGTATGTTCGGGCCTTAACATGCATGTCGCAACCCACGACCTCCCAGTCTCAGGGTGGACACTCTACCACTAGGCCACTGAGCTGGTAGTGTAGTGTAGTGAAGGACTGAATGACTTTAAAACAGTTGAGTATTTTTTTTAGTGTAGATTTCTTTGCTTCCCTAACACAAAAAGGGGCATAAATAATAACAAAAACAAAATAAGTAAAAACAACAAAAAAACTGACCCGATTGTTATTTTAAGAATAGCTGTCAGCCCAGGATTTCACATTCAGTGCATCCCTGCTGTCTGACACTGCTCAGTACTTCACAAACTGCGTATTTAAGCCTATATTATAGAATACATAGTTGAGAGATGACAGGAAATCAGAGAGTGAGAGATGCAACACATTACTCAGATTCAGGCAGGCGTCACATTTGATCCTCGATATCGTAACCACGATGCCACTTTGGCTTAAGTCTTATTTTGACTTCTAATTGGCATTAAACAAGTCTTGAACTTTGTTAAGTCTAAGTTGATGAAACTTGCAGGCATCTTGAACAGATTATGTGGAAAACATCTTTTTTGAGAGGTTATATTTTAGCATTGTACGTCGTTGACTAAGAACCTTTCTCACTTTGGTTTGAAGGTCCGCCTGAGCCGGAACATGTGCCTTCTGCTGACGGCCATCCTGCACTTCATCCACGGCATGACCGACCCTGTCCTGATGTCCCTAAGCGCCTCCCACATCTCCTCTTTTCGCCGCCATTTCCCCGTCTTGCTGGTGTCACTGGCGCTCTTCGTTCTCCCCGTGGTGCTCAGCTACGCCCTCTGGCACCACTACGCCCTCAACACCTGGCTCTTCGCTGTCACTGCCTTCTGCGTCGAGCTCTGCCTCAAGGTGAGGAATGAGAATGTACTGTTACATTTGTTTTGAAGAAGTGCACACCCGGATACTTCCTATTAGGTCTCATCAGTCTGTGAGGTTTAGTGTATGATATTCTGTGATAGAAGACTGACTTTTAACTGCTTCGCTCTGACCTTTTTTTCTACTGTTAAAGTTCTATATGTAACTGTTTACAGTTATTCATTGTTTTGTTTTTTGCCAATGGGTGAACAGGTTTCAACAAAAACAAAAAACAGAGACCATCCCCAACTTTTTTGGTTGCCTCACAGCCTGTGGACTGACTTCTACGTAAAGGATTCAGGACAGATATTCCAGGAAAATCCAAGGGATGTGACGTTACGCGAGTGTCTTGCCTTTCTTCAGCTCTGCTACAGTTGCTAACATTCGCTACAAAATTGAGTCTGCTAATGTCAACAAACTACCAGCATCCATAACATACACATGCTGTCTTCTGTTACGTACATTTTACAGTGGCGGCCCAATGGAGACAGACCTTTACTTAAAGCCCTGTAGCAACTTGAATTAAGCCAGAGCGCCAGGTCTGATCCTGGACTGCCCTCTCGTCCCGTCCGAATCAGCAAACCTTCTGTTGCTACAGTTACACGGGTTAGACTATCACCTAGGGCTGGGCGGTATGGCCTAAAATCAATATTAATAAATATAATATATTATGTAAGGGATAATGTATAATGAGCCGGTGAATACTGGGAAAATAACTCCCGACAGGGGAATAGAACCCCGACGAGCAGCCGTTTCACCGGCTCATTATACATTATCCTGCTTATTACACGGCTAATTATCAGTTAAATAAATAATGTTGTCTGCCTCCGCGAAGTGCATTAAAACCGACCCAGGCTTAGTGGACTGAACCGAGGCATAAAACTCGCGTAAAATGTCATTAAGCATGACTGCCGAGTGTGTATTCAAATCCGTGTTCTTTTGTTTTTGGCAGAGAAAGTCAGTCAAAGAATGTATTCTTATTCTTCAGCGGCATCCCATTCCCCAAAATCCTTGTAGCTACTCTCCAAATAAGTTAAAAGAAATGTTAAAATCAGCCACTTCTGTTTGTTTTTCCCCTCGGAAGTTGTTTGACAGCTGCAGTGTTGCAGGACAGCGTCCCTAGCAACGCTGGGCTACATAGCAACTGTGTAATGACCGTTGCTACTAGCAACGGTCATTACACAGTAATATCAGACCGCTGAATGCCGCGACTGACCAATCAGAATACAGCATTTAATAGAGCCGTGTAATAAATTATTTATATTATATATTATATATATATATGCGCGATACAGAGAGACAGAAATGACATGCCGTCGTGTAAACAATGTAAGTTGTTACTCACCAAGTAGAGCTACTGAAGTCATCTGGTGGAAAATAATGCATCCTAAAAAAATATATAAATCGCAATATATATCACTGGGGGAAAAAAAATTGCAATGTCAATTTTTCCCAATATCGTGCAGCCCTACCACCAACATGCTGAAGAATTTGTCGTCGTGTAACGTTATTTGGCGTAGATGAAAACAAATGCTCTACAAATATTCTTTCATTTGTTCCATTTTAGATGATAGCGGTGGACCAATTTCATATTTGTTTACTTACACAAGCACTCAATCTCAAAACAGTCTCTTGTTTAGAATAGAAACTCAATAAAATTTGTGTTGTTGACATCAAAAACCTGTAAGGTCTACTTTTTCTACACAGAAAATTCACAGAAGGAATCGATAAAGAATCGGATTGATAAGCAGAATCGATAATGGCATTAATATCAGTAAAATCCTATCAATTCCCATCCCTAGTCCTGAGTGATAAACATCATCTAATTCATCCAGACTCCAGGCCTGATCTGGCTGTTAAATTAGCTAGCTTGCCGTCTGCAAATTACTTTTTCAGCTAACGTCACAAAGCAACCAACGCCAGGTCAATGTAGAGTAGTGTAACTTGGTTACACCTAGCTGGCTAACCTTAGCTTACTTGCTCCTTCACGTTATAGCTCGTTTTTCTCTGCCAGTGTAGCTATCTAAAGGAGGGGCTGCTAATCTGTTTTAAACAATTTTTCCACCCTAATGTGTGACTTACACAGAAAACAGTAGGCTCAGGCTTTTTCCTGTGGATCATACAATAATGTTATGCATTGCCCTTTATCATCTGTTCACTTCATCCTAATGTTCTTTCAGATGTTGCTGGTTGGTACAGCTTTCAATAAACTGTATCTAATCGGTTTCTTCCCTCCAGGTGGTGGTGTCACTGACAGTCTATGGTCTCTTCATGGCGGATGGCTTTTCCAATGTCCTGTGGGAGAAGCTGGACGACTATGTGTACTATGTGCGCTCCACAGGCAACATCATTGAGTTCCTGTTCGGCGTCATCATGTTCGGAAACGGTGCCTACACCATGATGTTCGAGTCAGGCAGCAAGATCCGTGCCTGCATGATGTGCCTCCACGCCTACTTCAACATTTATCTGCAGGCCAAGAATGGCTGGAAGACCTTCATCAACCGCCGCACAGCCGTCAAGAAGATCAACTCTCTGCCGGAGGTGCGTGGGGACCAGCTGAGGGACATCGAGGACGTGTGCGCCATCTGCTACCAGGAATTCGCCACCTCGGCCCGCATTACGCCCTGCCACCACTACTTCCATGCGCTGTGCCTGAGGAAGTGGCTCTACATCCAGGACACGTGCCCCATGTGCCACCAGAGAGTCTACGTCGAGGATGAGAACCGAGACCGAGCTGCCTTTTCTAACAACAATGGGGGGTACGCAGTGCCGCAGGACGATGCTGCTGCAGCCCCACCAGCACCAGGAGAACACCAGCACGGACAGCCAGCCGCAGAGCTGCCCATCGACAGGGTGGTGGCTGACGTCCAGGCTGCAGGAGGAGCCGGAGAGCTCGACAATGAGCTTCTGGAGGACAACGACAGCATAGAGTACGACGAAGATGAGTGGGGGACTCAAAATGGCAGCACGCCAATAGAAGAAGACTATATCAATGATGACACAGACTCTACCGAAGACTGACTGGAAGAGATCTGTAGAGAAAATCTACATAAATCTTTATTATATTTAAGTTAAAAATTAATAATAAAACACAACAGCATCTTAATTTGAAAAATGTCAGGGATGTCATTCTCTTTTCTCTTGTTAGTTTCTTTTTGTTTGATTTTGGGTTTTACTCTATAAGGGCTCATGGAAATAGTAACTGCTGCTCTCATTCTGTGTGTGTGTCGAGTGTGTGTGTGCCGGGGCTGCATGATGTACACCAAAAAGTCATTCTGTCATTTTAATTTGTTTAATAGATTATTTGATTAATTTGATCCCAGAATTATTTGAGATCCTGATCCAAATCTTGCTCTGTGGGCTCAGCTGTCTCCACACGGTTTGTTTCCTGATGCCTCAAACGTTGACACACATCAGGAAGTTAATTTTTTTCTGCACAGCTCAGGTCTGCCTTGTTGAGCAAGCTGCAGAAAAATGAAAATAAACAACACTTGAGTCACAACTTTGTTTAGATTTTGTCACTTGTGCCACCCCAGTGAGTGTTTGTGTGTGTGGAAGGATATGTGTTATAGTGTGTGTGCCTGCCAACATGTAATGTTCTTAGAAGATGTCTTAAAGATGCAGTTCATGTTCCCCAGCAGTGTATTAAAGGGGAAATGCTGGAGTGTGTTAGTTTATTAACGACAAAGCTGCAGTGCATAGAAATAGAATGAGTAGAACGGACAATGAACTGTTGCCACGGCCATTGGACTTAAAAATGGCAATTGTTGTCACGGTGACAACACACATCAGTGAGGCTGTGAAGTGTGTCACACGTCAAGTCAAGTCTATTTTGGCATACTGTTAAGTTTTCAAATAAGATGCTAAGTTAGCAGCACAATTAAAGGTCCAGTGTGTAGGATTTAGGGAGATATATTGGCATATATTTGAATATAATATGCATAATTATGTTTTCATCACTGTATAATCACCTGAAGAATCATTGGGTTTTTGTTGCCTTAGAATGAGCCTGATCATGGCAGGATGCCAATAAATCCTACACACGGCTCCTTTTAAGCTAGTTTTAGTTCAGTGAAAGAGAGAAACTTGGACAGTTGTATTTTTCTTTTTAATATGTTGATTTTTTTATTTGTTTGATACCAATGAAGGTAGTGAAGTCTCTGCTCAAACACATCTCCCAGCTGAAACTACGGGGAGATATCGTTAACGCAAAAGTACTTTACAGGGTTACTTTTCTCAGTCGGTAGCGCTAGATCCAGCAATGTGCGATTCCTGTCTAGCTGCAAGGCAACAGAGATAGTGCACAGGACGCCACTCCACTGCTCGTTTGGTCATTGCTGTAAAGCCTCCCCTCACTGAGTTTGAAACTTGCTGCAAGTGGGTTTGTTTATACAGTTTTTGTGGAAGTTAGCCTGCTACAACAGTTGCAGTGGCAATAGTACACATAAAAATGATCGCCACTCTGACCATCCTGCTATGTTGATTTGAATGGGAATGTCCGTTCTACTCTCATTTTATTTCTATGGTAGTGATTAAACAAGTTCAGGTCTCAATATGCAGGTCAGGTTTTGGGAGTTTCTCGAAGGTGTTTAGTTCAAGAACACGTTTTTGTGCGCTTCTGTTTGATACCTGCTGTCATTACTTCCTCCAGCTGTTTTTCCCATAGCGACTGACTGACAGTCTCGGTGTTTTCTTCTTCGTCACGTGTCAGTGGCATGCTCAATACTTGCTATCGAAATGTTTCTAACTAAACCAGCCTCGACTGCTGTCAGAGTCTGACCTGCAGGTTGATCACAGCTTGTTGTTTCACACCTCTTCAACACTTTTCTCCTTAACGAACTGAAAGAGTGTGTTTGTGTCTAGAGAGAGAGAGAATGAATGAATGAAGGCAGAAGAGTGAAGCAGTTTTCTATCAACTCTGCGCCAACCAGAGAAAAACGGAGGTGTGTGTGATTAAAAAGTGACTTGCTACTGTAATCACTGATATACCTCTGTCATTACTTACTACTGGTCTCTTGTGTGACCTTGCTTACATTTGTGTACGTTATTGTACATATAATAAAACAAACACGTGCACACTTTCTCCCTTAGGATAAGATAAAACTTTGTTTTCAGTTACTTTTTTCTTTCAGTAATGCAAATTTCCACATCTCTCCTCATGTGAATCAGTATTTAGTTTGGTTAAATTCTTGTTTCCAGCCCAGAAATTGTTGCTTGTAATAAGCGCGCTGGTATTCCAAAAAGTATGTCAGGTAAAGTGATTATGTCTCGATGCTCCTCACAAAAATACATAATGAAAAGGTGCCACTTGTTTTGTCTACCTGCATTCATTTGAAAAGGAAAAAGGTACCGCCATTTGTTTTGTGTCAGTTATTAGTCATGTTGTAGGAGCAGATGTCATTTTTGTTCTCAGAAGACTCATCATATTCAGTTAATGCACCTTTTAGTGTCAGATCACTGGTACAGACGAGAGCTTTCTTATTCAGTCCAGCTCGGGCATCAAATGGTGATGACTGCAGCTTTGTTAGGGCTCAGACTGTGTTTCTGCTCTCAGGGCCTCTGCAGCACTGGAAGAGTATTTTTAATACATTTATGAAATTCAAGGCTTAAAAAAATCTTAAACTGCAAGAAAATGTGAAATTACATTTTCTGTTATTTCTGAATTTGCAGACACTGTCATGTCACACTCTCTGTGATATTTATCGTTAAGTTTGAGCTACAAGAAGCAGTTCCTCTGTTTTCTAGCAGCAGACATCCTACTGAACACTAGAGCTGCAACGAAGAGTCAATTGGAACAAAATTAATCACTAGCTATTTTGAGAATTGATAAATTTGGTCATTTTTCAAGCAAAAATGTTGAACATTTGCTGGTTTCAGCTTTTAAAATGTGAGAAATTGCTGTTTATTTGTCATTTATGGGAGTAAATGAAGTGTCTTTGGTTTTTGGACTGTTGGTTAAACAAGAAAATCTGAGGCCATCATGTTGGGCTCTGGGAAATTGAGATGAGCATTTTTCACAATTATTTGACTTGATACAGAGCAAATGAGTGATTGAGTAACTGTGAAAAATAATCAGCAGATTAATCTTTGTAGGAAAAAAAAATCATTAGTTGCAGCTCTACTGAACACTGATCCAAAATCTTAAAACTACTGGAACAACAGAGAGACCCAGAAAATATTTAGGAGCTGTGTTTTCCCAGTTTTACACAGTACAGATCCTTCAGTGACCACAGAGGTCTTCATCGTGAATTTGTATTAAACGCTTTCAAGCACAACTCCTGTGAGTATTACGTTGTTTAGACTTCCACAGCCTGAACATCTTTAAGGGTTTGACCTCAAACTGGTGTGCATTACTGTTATAATTTCTGCTCACAGGCAATAAGCTGCAAGGAGTCATGAAGTTGTTGATGATGAGACAGAGAAGGAGTCAAATCTGATGAGAAAGCTGTTTGTGCTCTGAAGAACTTTGATTATTAGTTTGATTGTTCTGAAAGCTTTTAAAAAGGTGAAAGCTGTTCATTTGAACTTTTGTTTTAAAAAGAGATTTATGTAAATAAAATCATCTTTGATATGAGTTTGGACTGGATCTCAAATGAATTTGATGAATTGAAATTGCCATGCTATGATGTATTTGCACGATTAAAAACTGACCTACAGTATTACTGATACTTTTTTTTGACCGAGCAAAACTAGATTTTTATGACATCGTTCCTCTACACTGTCTTTATATTTAAATAGGAAGAACTTGAGTATGAGTCATATCCTGACTCAGTGATGAGGCCTTTTGTGTGAATAAGAGCCTGTTTTGATCTGGTATTAACTTGATTTCGGTGATCTGCACACAAGAGGACAGCCAAGACATGTCACTGTTCACACCTGTGCCTATCATGGATCTCCAGCTGTGATCAGATTTCATTACTGCCTCGCGCACAGTTACTACATCCACACTTCTGCTAGCTGTTCTGAAGCATGCTTGCTAGTAAGATTTGCAGTTGTATGGGTACAGCTGGAGATATCACTGTCCGCAGATTTCAGCGTCTCCTTCCACAAGTTAAAATAAAACAACCACCACGTCCTGCACTGATGACATAGTCCTTGTTGGGGACGCATCAGGACACATTAGTGTTACAAATTAAAAAGATATGTTGTCAAATGTGTCTCAGATCATCTTGGCAAGTGTTTTGAGTGATCAAATGAGCACCTTGGTGGTCGCTTACACTTGTATTTACAGCTGTCCGCTTGAGATCAGATCACCCAAACCGCATGTTGATACCAGGTGTAAACAGGGCCTAAGTGACACCCAGTGAAACCCAGTGTTTTGCAACATTGAAATAAATATAATGTAATAATGGTAATCTGCATTTATAAAGAACTTTTCAAAACAGAGTAGCAAAGTGCTTTTCATGTTAGCAATTAAAACAGACAAGACATGAAAACAACTTTTAAAAGAACTGATTAAAACACTTTGGTGTATAATAACAGAGGAAGTAAAAGACAGTTTAAATGAACTTAAAACTCGAGAAAAATCAAGAGAGGCTCTTTTAGTCAGGTTCTCTATGTCCTGATTTCAACCTTGGTCCAAAACTTTGGGGAGTTTATAAACTATACATTTTTGGAAAGTTTAGAGTCTGACAAACCCCAAAACCAATGTTTCCATTTTTTTTCAAAGTCTCTGTAGTGGCCATCTTGGACTTTCAAATGGCGTAACCTGTTTTCAGGTTGATCCCTCATGATAAATCAAACTGGTTCTGAGTTTAGGAGTTATTGTCATATTTTTCATGCCAAAGAAACAAATGGGACCATTTCCAATACATTAAAATATAATCTGATGCTGCACCTGCCTACCATGTGTTTTTTATCAGGTAAATAATTGCTGTGTCTCTCATTAATGTATCTCTTATTACTACACTTGGTAACTAGCTACGCAGCTTGCTTCAGAAAAACAACAGCAAAAATAACCTAAGTAGCTAGTGTTAGCCACTGGTTGACATACCTAGCTAATGTTAAGTACAGTAAGTTATTTAGCAGTCATCAGTTGTCAAACGTTGGCACAGACAGACAGCGTCATTCAGCCAGGTGACTCTTTCTATTGATCTGACAGAGCAGAAGACTCTGGTGAGAGAAAGAGAGGAGGTGTGCTTAATGGTAAATAAGGACTGGTGTGACAATATGAATGTGAGGTGCTGTTCTGTTCCTGCTCATCCTGCACCACAAAGAGAATAAACACTCATCACGGCTCACGGATCACGGCCATACGCCATTCAGAGGTGATTGCAGAGCAGCACTGCCTGTGTACAGGAGGAGCGACCATGCAGCTGTCTTGTTGAGGTTGAGATATGTAAACATACTTCAACACATCCACCAGTGACGTGAGAGATGGAGCCAGTCAGAGGATAGGGCACGTTCCAGGACACCTCCATCGATGTCATCAATGAATTCACTGAGTCTGTGGTGGATGTCATTTGTAATACAACAGAAGCAAGAGTACCCAAAACTACAGTAAAACCACTCCACAAGTAAATGATTGATTTAAGTTAACTCTTTGGCTAGGTTAACACTGGAATACAGCCAAATTTCCCTAAGTTGGTCACATGACCTCAGCATCTGGTCACACGAAGAGCGACAAATATGTTGAAAGCTTCAGCAAAAACGAGGAAGTTGATATTGTAGGTCCAGAAAAGGCAAAAGCATTACCTGCATTCAGTGCATTCTCTGTTACTGACGAAACTGGAAGGTCTGCAAAAGTTGGTTTAAGCTAAGTTCACGCTACACGACTTTCAAAGTCTTCTGATCACTGTACAACTTGCTGTCTTGTAATCGATAGTCTTGAAGTCATTGTGGTTTTCACACTACATGACTGACCAGCAACAAATGGGTCACATACTATAAGATCCTTCACCAGGAGGAATCTCCGATGAATAGGCTCATGTCTTGTGATGCGCATGTCAACTCGTGGTGTTTACAAATATCATAGGTAATTTATAACTTAAAGAAACATTACAGGTTATATTAACCATTGTGTGCAATAGTCCACCTTCTCTGTCCCTCTCTCCATCACTCTTTCAAAAAACAACAAAAGATACCACATTACAAGCTATGCCAAGGGTATTAAATGGTATATACTTCCTATCTTGTGTGTGGGCGTCTCTCCACCGCATCCCCTCAGCTCATTTTGAAATGTAGTGAGCATCTTGTGGATGGATGAAAGCAGATTCAAAACAATACAACACAAGATAAAGTACAAATTTATTGTTTGTTCCGCTCATTTTTATCTGCTAGCTTAATGTCTAATATCAGCCTAGTGAGAGATCATGTCAGTTGTTGCCCGATCTATCGAGAGTGTTGCTAAAAGAGAGACGTGTTTCAATCAAAGTTAATATCCTCCTGATTCGTCAGTATGAAAGATGCCATTTTAGTGTCAGTATGTTCAGAAGGGTTAGGGCTGGGTTAAAATGGGTCCAGTACTTCAGTGATTATGAGGTGAGAGAATTGTGCATAATCTGTTCACATTTCCCATTAGAGTGAATAGACTCAGGACTGCTGCTAGTCTCCTAAAGGGGCAAAGCAGTGGCAAAACCCACGTGACACAGATACAGGGGGTAAAATCTGAAGTGAGCCATCTAGATTTTGCAGAATTCTGTTTTTGTGCTTCCTATTACTCAAAAGGAATCACAACAAGAAACATTCCAGAGCTGAGATGGTACATTTTGACAAGTAAGGCAGAGAGTAACAAGCTACCACCTACAGAGGATGTCCTGAAGCAGCTTATTGATAGGGGAGCAACATGTGCAAGCTCAAGTTTGGGGCCAGGAAGCATTCAGCAGCAAGTAGCTTTGAATCCTCTGCAAAATGGCTAAAGACTAGTTGAGTTACCAGCTCCTCAGGCCATCACTGCAATGGTGAGATGCCACTGCAAAGGAGATTGCTCAACACAAAGATGTTCCTGTAGTTCAAGAGACCTACGATGCACTGACCTTTGCTTTTGCAGTAAACAGTGTGAGAACCATGAGGACTAAAGATCTAAAAACCAGAATTTAAGATGAAAGTGATACTGAAGATGAAGACTGACATTATGAATTTACAGACAATTACTTTAACGAGAATCACGGCGTTGTGCTTGGATGCCTCCGCGCACCAGTCTGCCCTGTGGTTGTACGCCTCCACACACCAGTCCAGTTTCTCTGACAGTTTCCATCCATGTCTGTGAAAACATGGACGCTTCACACACAGAAGATCTATTCAATCAGCACAGTTTCAAGATTAGAGTCACCAATTCAGTATCTAACCAAATATCTCTCCATCTCTTCCTGAGATATGATGCTGAATAATGGGCAGAAAAGTCTTTTTGTAGAGCATTATAGTGACACAGTGATGTTGACCTTTGACCTTTAAATAAAATATCATCACTTCATCATTTTATCCTATTAGACATTTGCGTAAAGTGTTAGCAAACAAATTCTTGCCTTACAGCTATAAAGATGTTTTATGAGGTCAAAGTGACCTTGACCTTTGACCTTAGACCACCAATTTCAATTAATTAATGTCCAAGTGATTGTTCTTAGTTTATGTGAATATCTGAATAAATAAAATGTATATTATACCCTAGCCATTAAGTAAACACCTGCATAGGAATTTTACTTTTTTAATTTTTATTTATTTTATTTTTTTTTAAAGGTGTTTTGAATGTTCACCATTTTTAAAATCCCATATGACCACCATTGGGCAGATTGTTCCAGAACCTCTTGGCCCTGACAGCAAATGCTCTGCCTCTTTTTCAGCCAGGCCTCTGGAACAGACAAAAGACCTCTGCTGCCTGAAGACCTCAAAGTACGTCCTGGTGTGTACGGCACTAAGAGGTCGGAGATATATCTGGGAGAGAGACCAAGAAGAGCCTTAAAAGTAATCAGTAAAATCTTAAAATCTATTCTTAAACATACTGGGAGCCAGTGTTAAGAGGCTAAAACTGGAGTGATGTGATCACATCTCTTGGTTCTGGTTAAAAGCCTGGTAGCTGAATTGTGTACAGTTTGGAGTTGATTAATAGATTTTTGATTCAGGCTAGAAAAGAGGCTGTTGCAGTGATCCAGGTGTGAAGAGATGAAGATGTGTAAAATTGTCTCAGTGTCTCTAAACATTAAAATGGATTGTATTTTTTTTTAATAATTCTAATATGATAAAACATGACTGCACAAGCTTTGTGACATGCTGCTCAAAACTGAAATCACTGTAAAACCCGACTTCAAGATTTCTTGCAACAGTTTTGATGTCCCTCAAAATCATGTGTCTTCTTCTTCTTTCGGCTGTTCCCTTTAGGGGTCGCAACAGTGAATCATCTGCCTCCATCTAACCCTATCCTCTGCATCCTCTTCTCTTACACCAACTGACTTCATGTCCTCTTTCACTGCATCCATAAATCTCCTCTTTGGTCTTCCTCTAGTCCTCTTGCCTGGCAGTTCCAACCTCAGCATCCTTCTATCGATATATTCACTATCACTCCTCTGAACATGTCCAAACCATCTCGGTCTGGCCTCTCTGACTTTATCTCCAAAACATCTAACATGAGCTGTCCCTCTGATGTACTCATTCCTGATCCTGTCCATCCTCGTCACTCCCAAAGAGAACCTCAACATCTTCATCTCTGCTACCTTCAGATCTGCCTCCTGTCTTTTCCTCGGTGCCACTGTCTCTAAACCAAACAACATCACTGGTCTCACCACCTTCTTGCACACCTTTCCTTTTAATCTTGCTGGTACTCTTCTATCACACATCACACCTGACACTTTTCTCCACCCGATCCAACCTGCTTGCACATGTTTCTTCACCTCTTTTCCACACTCTCCGTTGCTCTGGACTGTTGACTCTAAGTACTTATAATCCTCCACCCTCTTTATTTCTACTCCCTGTAACCTCACCGTTCCACTTGGGTCCTTCTCATTCACACACATGTATTCTGTCTTGCTACGACTAACCTTCATTCTTCTCCTTTCCAGGGCATTCCTCCACCTCTCTAGATTTTCCTCCACCTGCTCCCTGATCTCACTACAGATCACAACGTCATCTGCAAACATCATAGTCCATGGACATTCCTGTCTAACCTCATCTGTCAACCTGTCCATCACCATAGCAAACAAGAAGGGGCTCAGAGCTGATCCTTGATGCGGTCCCACTTCCACCTTAAACTCCTCCGTCACACCTACAGCACACCTCACCACTGTCCTACAGCTCTCATACATGTCCTGCACCACTCTAACATACTTCTCTGCCACTCCAGACTTCCCCTTACAATTCAAAGCTCCTCAAAATCATATGTAATATACAAAAAAAGAAATCATACTTTTCTGTTACTGAACTTCTTCAGAACAAAAGAAAGAAAAACTCTACAGGTCAGATACTTTCTTGGGTAATTGATGAAACGGGTCCAGAAGAGAGCTGTGGGGTCAGTACAGACAGCCATGTTTGACATTGGAATGTGGTCTGTCAGTTTTACTATTTTCCCAACAAAAGATTACTACAATACAGTTTAGAGTAGAGCGGCTGAATGTGGAAAAACTGAGCCGTATTATTGAAGTTATTATCACGATGTACTTGTAAGTCTTAACACTAAAAGAAAGGTGTTATGTATCATGTATGAGTCATTAAGCAATGGTTTTACTGGTCCAGCCCACTTGAGGTTAAACTGGACTGTATTGTGGTTTAGAGTGATGGGTGCTGGGATATGTAGTGTTTATCTACATACAGTCAGGGATAGCTACTGCTGGACAGTTTCAAACAGACCTGCGGTCTTCTCTAAGGGTTAAATGACTTTGTCAAGAGCATATCTAGCACATAGAAATCTGATGAAGCTGAGAGATATAGTGGAGATGTAGTTGACTCATTAGACCAATAGATAGCGCTATTTCACCTTTTTTGAGTTAAGTAATTTCTCATACATTTTTAGATACAGTTTTGGGTGACAGCTTCTGAATTCATAAGGAAGCAACACAGAGCAGATATTCTGCTTAATTTGAGCCTCCTTCACAGCCGTTCAGTTTTAAAATAGTTTCTGATTAAATCTGCAACCTTCATCCAAGCTTAACACTTAAATGGGCTGGCTCAAATAAGTATTTTGGAAAATTAATCTACTGCTATTTTCTAATGTATCTAAGCTAAAATGACACAATTTAATGTTTTTCTTTGGGGTTTTTTTCTCCCTTCAAAATATGACCCTATTTTGTATCTCCCAAGATACATCACCTATTTAGGGTATTTATTGCTCAAACTCTGTTTTTCTCTGTAATTTTACACTAACTCCTGTGTGTGTGTGTGTGTGTGTGTGTGTGTGTGTGTGTGTGTGTGTGTGTGTGTGAGGGAGGGAAAGAAAAATAATCAGGTGGTTCCTACCCTTCTCTTATTTACTAACACACGTCATGAGATAACACATCAGGTATTATTGCAGACACACACAAACCACACAATATCTACAGTGAAACCACTTCATCTTTTACAGAAATATTTAAATATTTTCAGTACTACTATTTTCAACCTGAACATCTTCCCTCATTCACTCTGGTTTGCTCCTTCCTCAGCCTCCTCATAAGTGATACCATTCCAGTTTATTGCTGCTGTTACCAGTCCCTGTCTTCCTCATTAGTTCCCTCCTCTGAATATGAACTATCAGGTGGCAATACAATAAGGGTAACAGCATAAATGTTAATCAATGTTTCACACCTTTATATTTTTGAATATCTGTAGAGAACAGGCCTCAAAAACTAAAGTATATCTGTGACTGATTATTGCTGTTTTTATACCCTTCTCAGGGTGATGTATCCTTCAGGATACAGACATTAAACGCCTTATTATCAAAGTTGTGAAAATGCAATTCATTATTGTCAACAAGAACTTATAGTTATCCTTAATAACAATTTTCCAAAACAAAATCACCCCAAACATAAAAAAATATGAAAAAACAAAACAAAACAATAACACATACCTCATGGCTGGTGTCTTTGACAATGTAGGCTGACATTTTGGATTTTGATGAAAATGATCAGTATAGTTTTGAATGATGGCATGGAGCTACATAACCTGAGTAGATGACCCATCCCCACCCCCAGTGTTTCTCATGATATAAAGTGCACCCACTTAATGTCCCTCCCCCCACAGCCTGTCAAATGACTGTATCCCCCAGGATACAGAAACCATTTAAGGGTTAAATGAACAATTATGTTTTAAAATTAGATTTACTGAGCATTTACCTACATGACTTTGTCAAAACTGTTTGCAATTGTGGTCACCGAGGTGTGTATCTGTACTATGAGTTAGGGACACCTTCTGTGTTTCAAGCTGCTGCCGGTATAGAACAACAGATACATTAAAAGTGGGTTTGCATCACATGAGATTATGAGTCTTTTTTTGTGTAACAGATAGCTGGTTACACTTTGGCTAAAATTTTGTAAAGGATTTTCCTTAAAAAACTCTTAAAAATGCTGCTCACCTACACTGTGTGTCCAGTTATTATGATTGATTAGACTTCTACAGATAGGTGGGGCACTGCTGAACTCCATGAGCAATCAAAGCTCCTTGTAAATGACTTGTCCCAAATATGTGGTTGTCAGTACAAAACATTAGGCCTAGATGACACCAGAGTCAATGTTCTGATTGTCAGAAATATAGGATTCAATTTTTACTATGGGATTACTGCTGCAATTCACGCCTATAAACCAGCATCAGAAAACAACATGAAATGACAAGTAACATGCCAGCTGACACTGTAAGCTCCCACAGACATGCGCACATCACACTGGGACCTATTTATCTGAACTAAGCTCCCTCTTTGAGTAATGATCATGAAAAGTGCCAGCACTACACTGCATTTTAAAGCATGAGCCAGCACAGATGGATCATAAGAGCTTTTATTTATCGATTTATCTTTACTTCGTAGCACTGTGTTTGATTCACCACACAATCATCACACAATCTGACACGCTTCATAAATGATACTGTAAAATCGGAGACAGACTGCATCCAGTGTAATGATGCGCAGCTAAAACATGAAGGAAACAAATAATAAACAAAAACAAATACTGGATTTGGTTGGCACATACTTCATATAAAAGACTGACAAGGACTAAAAGTGACTAGGACACCTCTAACTGAGGTCTGTGACTTTCCAACAAGAAATGTTAAATACAGAGACCCTGGATGAAGTGACAGGGGCTTATTGTGCATGTTGTGCTGTTATAACAGAGAAGCAGTCGTGGGTGATGAAAATCTTAGCTCTCAGGCTCCATCCAACGGTGTTCATTCAATATGTATAAAAATGTAATGTGTATTATATATATAAAATCCCCCCTCACCCCCCAGAGTCCTGGGAGTTTGAGGGTTTGTGCAGTATCTTAGCTGTTTCTAGGACTGCGCTCTTCTAGACAGAGACCTCAGATGTTGTACCTGGAATCTACTGGAGCCACTCTCCCACTTTGGAGGTCACAGCCCTGAGTGCTCTGATTACCACTGGTACTACTGTTACCTTTAATCCCCACATCTTTTCTAGCCCCTCTTTCAGCCCTTGGTATTTTTCCAGCTTCTTGTGTTCCTTCTTCCTGATGTTGCTGTTGCTCGGAATTGCTACATCTATCACCACTGCCTTCTTCTGTTGTTTGTCAATCAACACGATGCCTGGTTGGTTAGCCATCACCAGTTTGTCAGCTGGTTGGAGTGTGAGAGAGCAGAACTTTTCCTACAGTTTGCCTAATGACATCACAGAGTCACATGACACTGTAAAAGTACTGTCCAATCAAGTTTGGAGACTGGTCTCTCACTTAGGTCACAGAATGAGGCATCCTGTGGAGATAAGGGCCAAATGGCTGTCTTTGTTTGAAGAACAAAGAACTTGTGGACTCAGAGAAGAAGCCTTCACATGTCCAGTTTAGATTTTAAGAAATGACAACTCATCTGTGGTCAAGTAAATTCCAACAACACCATCCGACCACACTTATCTATTCCGAAAGACATTCTGATGTCATTGCTGTAGATCCTGGTGAGGTGGATCAGTTGATGTCTCGCTCGCTCCTGGCATACAGCTTGATGTCATCCATGCAGAGGAGGTGGCTGATGGTTGCTCCACTTTGGAACCAGTATCCGTAGCCAATCTTTGTGTTGAGCTGGCTGAGGGGGTTCAGGCCTATGCAGAAAAGTAACGGGAACAGTGCATCACCTTAGTATATGCTGCACTGAATGGTAACATGTGCAAGTGACTTGGAGTTGGCCTCCAGAGCAGTTACAGAAAATGAATTAATATATTATTTTATTCTTTATTTTTCTGAAAAAGTTAATTTGTAATTCTTTTTTATTGATAACTGATGTACATAAATACTAAGACACATGCTACATGTTAATATAAGCATATTAGTATATGTTTTTATCTTATTTTTTATTGATAGCTATGTTGTTTATTTGCATTTTGGTAATAAATGTGCAGTAGCTACTGACTGTTGAGCTGCAACAATGTTTACTTGTAGGGGGGCGCACCACATGTACTAGGACCGCCACTGCATATAATTGAAAGAAGAGTGAAAACACTTCCAGTAAGCTCACTATTTTTTTTCTTTTTTTGTTCCCTGAGCTCACGTTCATTTTTTCAAATGAAAAGTTATGACCGGAAGCACCGTGTTTTATGTTGAAAGCTGACGCCGGAACTTAGCTTATTGATTCCGACTGACTTGACAGTGTGGTTCTCATTCGGCTTTAGCCTGAACTTCATGTGCCAAACTCCTTACCGACGAGTCTTCACAGACCATTTGACAGTTTGCTCGGCGGACAACACGAGAAAAAGAAATGCTCGGCGGTTTCAAAGTTAACCCGAGTTTCAGAGAAACGGTCACCAAAAGTCGTCGGTTTCTCTCCCGCTGAGCTCGAGTCTAGCTAACGTTAAGACCGACCAAGAAACAACTTCTGCCCGAGCGGCAGCCACTGTTGGGGTGGGGAGACGACGACGGAGCTCCGCGGTGAAAGAAGCGTTAAAAACAGCGGGTTTAACATTTAATAGATTCAGAGTTTAGTTATTTATTTTATCACAATGCTCAAGCTTTGCCTACAGACAGCTCTTCGGTCGGCTGTACATAAGTTACCGTCAGGACTGAGCCAGTCACCACCGGGGAGGCTGCCGGGGACTGGGCGACACACTCCGAGCTGCTGGATGGGAACACACGGGAGAAACGAGCCGAGGGAGCCGCTTAACTCCCCGAAGGGAGCCAAAGACTTTATCTACCGCCTCCAGTCGGCGGAGAGGACGTGTTTACTAAAGGAGCTGCAGAGTTTCGAGTCCATAGCCATCGCTCAAGGTAAGAGACACAGCAGCGAAGGTTTAAGGTGACAGCTGACATAAGAAGCTCTGAGATTGAATGAGAAGTCAAAGGTACGAGCCATGCGCCGATATTCACCGCTCCACACTGACCGATATTAGTGTACACTTTGATTTTATCCTTGGTTCAAGTACAGGTGGCCAGCATCTGCAGATGTTTTCACCTGTGGGTTCTTGCTCTCTGTTTAAAGTATTGCTGATGAAAGGGTGGAGTTAGTTTAAATGAAACATGTAGACTGTTGGCCTGGCCACACCTAAAAGTGTAGTAATGTGTAAAACATGTGGCTCTTTGCTAACATCAGGTGGTAGATGTAGAAACTGCAACAACACTCCTGCAACTAACTACCTCTGTTGGTGTTTGACACATACATTTTAAAAGGGAACATCCCATAAATTAAGACTTCCAACATGTTATTTCCATGGCAGAGGAAAGTTCAGTCAATATTTGTGAACATGAGCTACAGAGAAGTCTCAAACTTGTGATGTCAGAGGGTGTAAATTGTGGAGCTGCTTCATAGACAATAAATGGGAGCCTGATTTTGTGAACCCACAGAATGCTTTCTTTTTAATATCCAAATGAGCGTTATTGTACTGTAGTGTTGGCAGTGCTGAAACAGAACATGTTCCCATATACTCAGAATATTCCCCTGGGAGCTCTTGGTGTCACCTAGAACAGTGGTTCTCAAATGGTGTGCCATGGAATTTTTTAATAACCACACATTATTATTGCAATATTCAACTGGGTCTGAACAAAAGTTATGAATGAATTTTTAATTGACTGTATCAGTATGTTGTGCGCATCCATGTCCTAATAAAGAGGCAAACTCTGGCTAAAAAATCTAATTTAATTGAATTTAATTTAGAAAACCTTCACAGTGAACCTATTTGTTGCTGTTCATTTGTGGAAATTATAAGTGTGTGTCACATCAAAAGCCCTGATTGGCAGCCAGTGTGAGGGGTGATAGCATTTAAAAGGAGAAAGCTGTGAGTGGGGCAGTGGATTGCTTTATTGTACGGAGCAAATTACAACAAAGCACCAGTGAAGACGACCTACCACCGAAATTAAATAGGAAAAAAAAGTAGACAGGATCATGAAAGCTACATGTCTTTTTTTTGTTGTTGTCTTATGTCGTGATAAGAGTGAAAACACGTTATAAAAGCTGTTGTGCACAGATATAGATACAGGTGTGCCTTGAGATTTTGGCTTGAGCTTTGGTGTGCCTTGGGCACAAAAAGTTTGAAAATCACTGTCTTAGACCATAGGAATAATATGTATGAATTTTAAAGGCTGAATCCAAATGAAAAGATATCACACAGTCTCTTGATTGTGGTGTAGGTTGCACTACAGACTAGTGTTGCACGGTATACCAGTACTAAAATAGTACCGCGGTACTAGAGTATTCCAAACGGTACTATACTGCATTTGGAAAATACTGGTACTTTGAAATTGATTCAGTTCATTAAGGCACACAAACGCCTTTCTTGTTCCTATTGGATCACAGATTGCGCAAGTGGTGTGTATGACAACACCTGTATCAACATTCGCAGCTGGCGCACGTTGAAAAAAGACAAGAGAAAGTCTGAATTGCAAAGGGAGACAACACGAGACAACACAAACTTGGTGGAACATTTGAGTTACCAAACCGTGACGTCTGTACTGAGGTACTTACCGAACCATGATTTTTTTGGTACCGTTACACCCCTACTATTTATTGTTCTAAAGGTTTGTATCCAAAAGGACTTTTCCTTAGGAAAAGTACCGAAGAGTATCGAAAAGTATCGAAATTCATATTGGTATTGGTACCGAAACAAAGATTTTGGTATCGTGACAACACTACTACAGACTGTAGTTTGTTAATAATTTTCCTTTTTTTGTATTTCATTTTGAGTTCAAAACTGAACAACGATTAACAGCTGATCAGCACCAAGGCAGATATATCAGAATCCCAACTGGGATGTTGAACTGAACAGTGTTTCCAAGATGAAAACTAGTAATTATTGGAACTCCTGATGAGGGATGGGCATTAATTAGGGGTGGGAATCATCAGAGGACCCATGATACGATATTATCATACTTAGGTTTTGATACAATATTATTGCGATATTGAATGTATTGTGATATGCTGAGTATTGTGATAGCATATATTGCAATATATTGTGATTTATTACCTTTTTTCCAACTGCAAATTATTTCCCCAAGGGAAAACTTTGTCAATGTCAGTTTTACCTCATAAGATAAAGTTTTCAGTCTGTTCATCTGACTTTAATCATTTTTATTGCAGCAAAATGTGACACAAAGCAGACAGACTGACCGACACCGTCATTAAACCTGTCAGATTAAGTGCACATGGTAACCAGGCGGATGTTAAACTGACCAGGAGGATGGTGGCTCATACACAGTCCTTCATCTAACCTCTGTAACATTAAAGTTAATGGCAACGACAGAAGTTTGCTGATTTTTCTCATTTTAACTTTAAATGAATGGTTGAATAGGCTAACTGAAGCCTTGTCTGTTAAATAAATGAATTTCAAATGGCACTTGCTTTGTTGGCCAACTTAAATTCCTATTCTGACATTTAATTTTTTTTTGTGCATTCTCAAATATTCTTTGATAATAATTAGGAGTCACCAGAGGATCCACAATACAATATTATCACAATACTTAGGTCACGGTACAATATTATTGCGATATGCTGAGTATTGTGATAAAATATATTGCAATTTATTAACTTTTTTCAACTATAAATTACAGTATGTCCCCAAAGGAAAAAAAAATGTATCTAGTCTTTTTGACAGTTTCAAGTTCCCTCATTCAGCTGTGATATGAGGGTTATTTTTTGCCAGTGAGGTCTTATTGATTTCATCTATTATTTTAAATAATCAGTAGTGACACATAAACACCTCATTGTAAACCTTCCACAGTGTGTGTGCAGTCAATGGGTGTGAACATACATGCAAGTGTGTGTGTGTATTTTCTCTTTTGAGTCAGAGAGTATTTTCTGTTTGGTTTTGGTTCATGTTGAGACTTTTTTTTTCTTTTCAACCAGAGTGACTCATCTTAGGACTGAAATAGTAAAATCAGCTGCCGAATCTGGAGTACAAAGATCTGAGTCATGTCTTCAGGGCAGCCGGGGGAATCTCCCAAATCCTGAGAGGGCCTGGAAACTAAGGGAAAACCTTCACAATATAAGATCCATTTTCAAAATGTTTTGATTCAGAAAAAGTGTTGTAGACGACAGACATGCAGATGTCTTTCACCTGACAAACTGCAGCACATGGAGGACCTGCAGTCAGCTCACAGGGGCTCTGCATCCTCAGCGTCTCACGGTGCATTCACCGTCTCTGCATTATCCCGCTGTCCTCCCTTCTTCATCAGTACAGTCAGATAATGCTGAAATGGTAAAATGCTGACACAAGAGTTTTAAGAGTTTCAGTTGTGCCTTCAGACGTGCTCCTCATCACTCTGTTGTGTAACACACTCTTCTCATTAGCACTGTGCACCCAGGGTGTTATGTAACATGATGTGCAAGCTGATTTTTAGGAAATTGTTACCCTTTTCTGGCTGCTAACTCATTTCCGCCTACCATGCAACAGCATCTTATTCAGCTTTTAATACACAGAAATGATTGAAAGTATGTATTTGTACCATAACCTGGAGTTTCAAGCCTTATATTTCCTGCAAGCATTATCCAGTTAATCGTATTTCCACAAGTATTTTGTATCTACTCTGTGTTAAGACTTTATTTTCTTATTTTGAAAAGCAGAGGTAGTAATGTGTGTCCGGGGCTGAAAAAAATGCCCTCCAATTAATTAATTAGAGAAAAGTAAAATCAAACATTGATTGACGAAAATTATATCTATACAACTATAGACCTTTTCATGGACCCTCCCTTGGCCATGGACCGGGGTCATCTGTACCCTTTGACCCCCCTGACGGCAGGCCTAGTTTCAAGCAAAGTGAAAACAAAAAACCTGCTAGAGATCCAGCTGTGAGTCCACACCTGCCCGTCCAAATGTTTCTTCAGAGATGTAGGTAGGGTTGCAGTGATATGCTGGTTTTAAGGTATACTGTGATACCAGTATATAAGTTGACAGTTATCATACTGTGTACATTTGCTTATCTATAATATTGAAAATAAAATACAACTGGACAAAGGGTAGACTTTTTATACAAACTTCCATAAACAAAATGGTTTCATTAATCATTTGTTCAACCAAAAATAATCCTTCCATTTTCATTCCTTTAAGGGTCAGTTTGACTGATAATAATCTAAGTTCTGTACAGTAATACCGCAATATTTTCAGAGACAGTTTTTGTACCATGCAAATCTCATTACTTTGCAACCCTATATGTAGGAATGTGTCTCACATAGTCTCTGCACAGGTATGGAAGGTTGTGAAAAGTATGGAAACCTGATTAATTTGTTAAATAAAATAACTAATAACGTCAGTGCAGCAGCAGAGAGCTTTGAGCTTAGAGGCCAGATTAACCAGACACTTCACATGCAGGTATCCCACTAACTGAATGGCAACACCCATGTTAGCGTTGTCTGTTACATTCTTGTGCTGCATTTCACAGGAGGTCTGCAGCATTTGCTCCGGTGTGACTTTGGTGTACTGCTCTAGTTTGGAGAACGTGAGACAGCAGTGCGATCTTTGCTCATGGAGTAGGTGATGGACTGTTTTCTTAGCTCTCTCACAGTTGGATGGTAGTTGTGTCAAGCTAAGTGTGTCCACTCTTGAATTTTCAGCGGAGTGGGTCTAGCATTAGCTTGGCTGCCAGCGGCTAACGCTATCTCTGGATGGTGGTGTTGTGTGTGAGTATTTTATACTCATATGACACTGCTTGCAAATCACATGTGTCATATCCAAGTCATCCTTTCCTTCTGTGGTAATGGCGCATTTCTGATTTCTGTCTCCGGTGCCTCCATCTTTGATTTGATGAACTTCCTGCCAAATTATGTATTCTGTCAGAATGTCCGCCCTCTTGTCCGTGTCCATGACCATGTCCATGTTGTTGTCCTGTGGCTGCAGTAGTATAGTCCAGTCTGTACATTCAAAACAGTCCCTCAGAGACTCATTGATCTCCGAGGACCACTTCCTGACTGAGCAGGTGGTAACAGGCAACTTTAATACACAGGGTTTGTATGTAGGCTGGAGAGAGACCAGATTATGATCTGATCTGCCAAGAGGTGGTAGGGCAGAGGCACTGTAGGTGTCCTTGGCATTTCCATAAATCAACTCCAGTGTCTTATTCTCCCTGGTGGGACAGTCCACATACTGAACAAACCCAGTGAGATGGGAGGAGAGAGTAGTGTTGCTAAAATCCCCCGTTATTGCAATTAATGCACAAGGATGCTGGGTCTGAATCCTAACAGTTTCATGGATGACGTCACATGCCACTGCCGCTGCTGCCCGTGGTGGAATGTAAACCATAATGAGTGAAAACTCCAGAGGCACATAATACGATCTAAGACCGACTGCCAACAGTTCAATATCCTGACAGCAGATCTTGTCCTTCACTGTGACTTGTCCAGGATGACACCATTTATTGTTCACAAGCAGGATCAGTCCCCCACCTCTGTTTTTGCCGCTCGTCTTCGCATCCCTGTCAGCGAACACAGTAAAAAAGCCCGTTAGGCTCACAGAGCAGTCAGGTACATTGTCATTCAGCAATGTCTCTGTGAAGCACATGAGACTACACTCCCTGTATAGCTGTCAGCTCTGTTTTTACTTTAGATATCTCCTTTATTTTACTGTTTAATGTTCGCTATCCGTCGTATTAAAAGTTGTGTGAAGTTGCTGCTTAAAAACTCAACATTTCCTTATTTTGCTGCTTCACAATAAAAGTTTTTACATAACAAAAAAACAGGGGACTTTCATTTTTAAGAATCTATAGGAAATAAAATATGTTTATTACCGAATTAGTGGAACTTTATTAGCGTTTTTTCTTCATTTAAGACAAGTGTAATAATACGGCAGGGAGGAAGAGTAAAAGCAGAAACAGCCACAGTGAGATGTCGATGAAGGGTTGCAGACAACAGACTCTTACTGCATCTCTACAAACAGCTCAACTCCAACAGGTAAACTTCTTTTAACTGCCCATGTGAAAAACACATGCAGCAAAGATAACAGGGGACTTCAGCCGTGGATTAGCTTGCAACTTGCTACTGAACACATAGCCCATTTCGTATGATACATACCGAGATATGTATCATGTATCACCGTTAAGTCTGGAAATACAGAGTTATTAATTTTTGTCGATATCGCCCAGCCCTTATGTCTATGTGAAAGTAATATATTGGTCGGGCTCCTGCAAGCGGTCAAGTGAGCCTTGAGTGTTTGGTGTGTTTTTTAGTGGGACAGACAGTACGTTTGCATGCACGCAGTAGTCGAGCTAAGCTCATAGCTCAGCTAATCAGTCAAGTTGGACTTCTTGTCTTGTTTGAGTATACACGCAGAAGAGACAAAATCTAATTTCTGACCAAGTATGTCTGACTCTGCCTTGACTCTGTGTCCTTTTTAACATAGTGCGTATTGAACTAGTTCCGGTTGACCTAAAGAGGAAGCTAATGATGAATGAAGATGGCGGAACATGAATGTAGTTTCCTCTTCCATCCAGGAGTGTGTCGTCTGCTTCTCAGTCACCATGGTGTTTGTTTGTTTTTCTGGGAGTTACTGCACTGCTATATACTAAACTGCTGCTATGTCATCTCTTCTTCCTCTGGGTGAAACCCCGTAATAGAAAAAGTGGTGCATGCACAGAACGCCGAGTCCGACTCCAGTTGGACTAAGTGGATACATGCATCAATAGTTTGATTTTCAATCAAATTATCTAGGTGTGTTAGTTGAGCCACGGATAGTCCAATTTCAGTCGGACTAAGCTGTTTACATTAATTTAAAAGTCTGTTTTTTCAGTCAGACTAAGTCAATAATTTGATTTTCTCAAGCTGCATGTAAATGTACTGAGAGTCGGTCACTGAAGCAGCCCCTATTTCTCTCTGCAGCACTGTCCAGGATATTAATGAGGCGACTCAGTGCAGGAAAGAGTTTGGCTCTAAAAGATCTCCCTAATAAGCAAATGTCTACAGCTCAGAGCCCCCAACAAACCTGCCTTTACTGTACTACTAATGAGCTAAATACAGAAGAAGAACAGAGACAGAATGGGAAGCATTTACTGCGAAACCCTGTAAGCTCAGTTAGTCTGACTGAACTGAGCTGCAGGCTCATTAAAACATTACATCAACATTTCAGGCTTTTAGCAGATGCTATAAAGAAGCTCATCATCAATGTAAAATATAAGGTCACATTATACTGAAATTGTATGACATGTTGTAAAGACTGCTGTTCCAGTACAACGGTGTAACTTAACATTAATAGTGATGGTGTTTCATTTGGACGCTGGTATTCCTGCATGCTGACTCAGTGACAAAGTGACTTATGGAGTCAGCACTGTGAGAAATTGCTCTACAAACAGATTGAGGTAGTTTGGAAACAGTGTCTCAGTTAAGGGTGCACTGATTGTGAAGTTCTGAGCCAATATCAATATTTAAAATAACAATTTGGCTGATACTGATATTTTTCTTGCTATTATTTATTCGACCTTTTGTTCCAGGGAATCTATGTTATAAAAAATTATTGAACCGTTTTTAAAGTCATTCAGTCCTTCATGATGATACCTTTAAATAAGCACATACTCAATCATACGCATTGATGAAATAACCTTTAATTTAACCGTCTTTCACATGATATACATTCCCCCTCTAATATCTTTTTTATATTGTTGTATAAACATCAACACATTTCTTCTTCAAACAGCTGTGTTTATTCAAGTTTCTTACCAAAAAGAAACAATTTTACAAGATTACATTGAGCACATCATGAGAATGTTATAATTTACCTTCACCTAATACTCATTTTCACTGAAATAAGCTAGAACGCATCATAATGTAACTCAGTGAAACCTCTGCTGTTAGTTACGGCTACCAGCTGTGTTCTTTTGTCCCAGCGGCGTCCTGGGGAAGATCTCTGTTCGTCCAAAACATGTTTTCTATTGTTCCCAAGAATGCCATCGCTGAATGTCATCCTACTTGCCAATAGGCCGATGGCAGTCACAAGGCAAATATTGGCCAATAACAGTGTTTGAAAGATTGATGCTTAGTAACCACTACAGTTGGCAGCTGCAGGTAACCATCTGCAGCTCATGTTACCTATTTCTTATCATCAAACTACCTGTTTAATGCTATCAAACAAAAATTGAAGCAATCAGATATCTACATTTAAATTATCAATATTGCTGTCGGCCTCAATAATCCAGTATGCACTGGGCTATAATAGATGTCCAGAGTTGTCCCTGTCAGTATCAGTGTCAGGCTCAACAGTGCAGTATTTCACTCACATGCTAGTAAAAATGATGTAAAAAGTATGTGAATGTATTTTGCTGACCAGGTCGAGTGGTTTAAAGTTAGAGGCTGACCGATTGTGGATTTTTGGTGGCCGATATAATAATAATTATAGTTTGGAGCAGGAAAAAACGATAGCAGAGTAATGGGCCGATAACACCTGCTGCTCCTTGCAGTCGTGTGCTTTAACCTTTAACGAGTCACCACGCAAGCTTTTTCTTCCAAAGGTGCTTTGTTCCTGTGGTGTAATTGGCTCGTCAGGAGGGTGGGACAAAGCGGAACAAAGCCTACACATTGGCACTTAATCCAACATTGCTTTCAATTGGCCACAACTGTATGCTGGCGCATGTGAGTGCTTGGACTTCTCTGTGGGTGCTCGGGCCCCGAAGCACTGAATCAGTGTTTATGGCACCAAGCTGGTTTTAGGAGGAGCCATAGGGGTATCAAATTGTGCAACTGATATTAATCAATGGATAATTATGTGGCTGGATTAGGGAAGAACGTCCACTCAGAGACTGGATCAGGGGTCGGGACATCCTTAGCAAGGCTGTTTGTTAACTTTTTTAGCCCATAGCACTGGTGCTACAGAGGGTGATAATTTTGTAGCACAGGCCAGAAAGTTTGTAGCACCTGTCACGATAACAAATTTTGCTGGCCGATTAATTGCATCAGAAATTATTGCCATAAGCGATAAGTGGCCTAGCGGTAGAGTGTCCGCCCTGAGAATGGGAGGTCGTGGGTTCGATCCCCGGCCGGGTCATACCAAAGACTATAAAAATGGGACCCATTGCCTCCCTGCTTGGCACTCAGCATCAGGGTTTGGAATTGGGGGGTTAGATCACCACATGATTCCCGAGTACGGCACCGCTGCTGCTCACCGCTCCCTCGGGATGGGTCAAATGCGGAAAACACATTTCACACACTCAGGTGTGTGACAATCAGTGGGACTTTAACTTTATTGCATAATATTGTGCTTTTAAGACCATTTTTATTATTGTTGTAATTTTGCTGTTTTTAGACCATTTTTTAAACTTATATAATGATAATAAAGACATAATGATGCAAGTACACCCTTTTAAAGAGAAATAAACATTCATTTAACAAGAATATTTAGGAATGCAAAAAAAGAAAATTTAGATATCCGAAATAACACGTAAAAATACCAAAATAAATAAACAAAGACCTTATAAATACAAAAAAATAGACTCTCAGTCTCTCACTCTCAGGTGTGCAGTTAAGTTGGTCGTATTCGCTCTTTTTGTTGAGATGGTTTTAGAACAAACCCGGCACACCGGCTCGTCCAAATTACTGGGCTGCCCTCTGTCATTTGGTTTAAATCCAAAATACTCCCACACAGGGCCGTGGCGTTTGGTTTAGGAACAAGTTCCCTGTCTTTCTCTTACGCTCAACTCTCTGTTTTTTTCTCCGCCTCGTCTCCCCCTCACGAAGATCGCACTCTGTGTGTGTGTACTGTAGCCCATAGTCCCGCCTCCCCCACAGAGACAAAGACACTCGATGACAAGAGCTTTCCCTCCGTTCATTACGCTAATGAACCAACTCACCTGGCTGACAGACGATGCACTTCGAGTGGAAAAAGAGAAAAAAACAAACCACACACAAACACAGCGGCTCGCAAGCAGTCTGTCGCACGTGTGCTACTAGGCAAATAAATTCATTGCACAAACATTTTTTTCCATCGCACCAACCTCTCAGATGCAACCTCAAGATTTTAGAAAGGTCCAAAATGTCCCGCCCCAACATCCTGTCTAAACAAGGAAATAAATCACAATGCGTTGAATTTGAGTTAATGATTACAGCACATGTTTTCACTGTAGAAAAATAAAACAGACCTGACAGGTGATGATAATATTTCATCAGAACAATCAAAACACAAAAGTCTGCTTAAAGTGACTGAAATCTGAAATCTGACACTGACAGCAGCCAAAAGAGAAAACAACAGAATGCACCTGAGAAGAGGCAGGTTTAAAAACAACAAGAGTTTACATCATTAACACTCCCCAGTCTACACACTCTCAGACATCTTCGAAGTCAGGAGTATCGAGTTTGTTCACTCTCCATAGTAATTTGTCTGAAATGTCACACTGCTGCTAACACATCATTCTCACGAATGATGCACCAGAGATCGGCCTGGTTTTCAAATTACTGAAATGGTTATTGATGTTTTCAGCGTGTGGGGACGGAGAGTGAAAAGGAGTCAAGATAAAGAGCGCCAGCCAGAAGAAACCACCGGGGGGAATGTGTTTCTGACAAGCATTCCTTCATCCTGTCTCCATCTGTGTGTCTGACAGGAGGAACAGATGTAATGTGACGCATGTAAAGTCTCCCGTCACACACTTCAGCCTGCATTAGTTCAAGACAAACAGAGACGCTTTTAAAGCTTTAGTTGCTGAAAGCTGAGCTGCTCAGTGATACTGACATAATCAAACCCCACAATACCTACAGTATATATCAATATGATTTAGTGACTTTCAGAGTCTTCAGTTGGTTTGCTTTGAAGATAACTACACCTAGAAACATTTCAGAAGGAAAACATTTAGTCACTTAATTTTCCCTCAGGTAGCAGTCTAATAAGCTCTGAAATGTTTGTCACTTGGCTCTGTGCGTTTTTTAGAAGAGGAAAACATTCAGGTGTTCATGTACAGTATTTAGGAAACTATGCGCTTGCACCTCATCACAATGTCCACGTTCTTTGAAGTACGAAAGTGGAGATGGGAACCATTCACATTTAAACCTGTACTGGTACTTGGAATTTGGCAGGAAAAATCCAGGAAGTAAACAAAACGTTGAAAAGGAGTACAACTGCAAGACAAATGCGACACTTTCTAATGTCACAATGGAGGGACAACTATGCGGGTTGATTTTAGCGCTGGTCATCGTGGACTATATTGCTTGCATTGTTCATTTGTTCATTTTAGGCAAATCATACAGTTTGAAAACGAGGTGCGGCTCCAACTAGAAAACAATGTTTTGAAGCATTGGATGTGCCGAATGTGCATATTGAGGCAGTACAGGAGGAGGCACACATTAATAATCCTCAGAGACTTAACCCAAACAATGCGTAATGCGACTGCAGTTGGTTTGGGTCGAGGTCGGAACACTTCTCAACAAACAAACCGCACCAGAGTTTGTTTGTAACCGGACCGAGACGTTCTTGAAGAGGTGCTCTCAGTCTGTGGTTTTGGTTCGTACTCAAGTGCGATTGCTGTATTCACATCTACCCAAACGAACTGCACTCAGGGGGCAAACGAACTTGAGTTCAATTGAACCGAAACAGGGCAGGTGTGAAGGCGCCCTCAGCGGTAAAAGAGGAGCCCAAACTTTCAGCTGCTCAGCAAAGGTGAAGGGAGAGTCTGAAGGATTATAAAGCAGAGTTCCACCTAGGTTGCAAAATGTAGAAAATAATTATTCAGTACCTTATTTGCCAACAACCTCACAGTAACACGCGCATTGTTGAAGAAAAGAAAAAAGAAAAATAAGAAACAGACTTCAGGTTGTGGTTGAGACATGAGCCTGCAGCCAGTGCAGACAGCTGTATAGACAGAAATAAGAGCATATCTGTTGCGTGAGACGTGTGAGTGAAAAACGCAGTTTCCAGCAGTTTGTTTGCAGTTTGTTCGCAGTTTGTTCTGTCCTCCATGGCCTCAATCAGTCATTTGGCACTAAGTGATTTATTGTGAATCAGTTCTCAGGAGCAGTGGCGGTTCGAACCTAAAAAAAACAAAACACAGATTTAGGCAACAACTACAAGGTTTCATTTTTTGGCCTCTGAACTGAGAACCACAAGCAGTGTTTCCTCTACCATTACATTAGGGGGGCTCACCATTTAAGGTTACCTTTCCTATAGAACAGATCTATACCTTGTCCTTTTATTAAACAAACTAAATAGCCATATGTTATTTATCTTATTTACACCACGGCATGTCATTTCTGTCTCTACATGGTCGCGCGTTTACAATTCTCCTCTGCTCTCTGTATCGCGCACGGCGGAGTTCCGCCCCAAAGCGCATACACACACACACACAAACACAAACACACAGACACCCTCCCTGTGAGTGATAAGTCACTAAGCTCGTCACTAGTAATTTCGCTTTCAGCCATGCTTGTTGTTGCTGTGGGTAACAGTACGACGTCACTGTCAACAAGTCTAAATATCCCAAGTATCACAATATGAATTTTTCATATATTAGAAATTAAACTGGTGATATTGTGAACAAGATAATGTGGCACAACCTAAGTGGATATAATAATAAATAAGATTATAGCAAATTAAACACATGCACGAATCAACTGCAAGCCTGCACCCACAGCAGTTAAAATAATAAATAAAGTGCAGCATGGTGGTGCAGTGGTCAGCATTGTTGCCTCACAGTAAGAGGGTTCCTGGTTTGAAGCCTGGAGGAGCCCCTCTGTGTGGAGCTTGCATGTTGCCAGTGACGTTGTGGGAACGGAGTGTGACTCTCTGATGGTGGTGTCAGAGAGGAGGATGCTGTCTAAGCTACGAACTATCTTGGACAATGTCTCACACCCACTCCACCATGTGCTGGTCAGGCACAAGAGTACTTTCAGTGGGAGACTCATACCACCAAGATGTACCACTGAGCGCCACAGGAAATCATTCCTGCCTGTGGCCATCAAACTGTACAACTCCTCCCTCTGAGTGGCCCTGAGACTTTTTCACACACTGCAATAATTTAATTTAACTTGTGCAATAACCCCATTCACCCTGACTGTATATATTCTGTTTGTGTAAACAATCTTGTTCAGTTTACAATATATATATGTATATATATATATTTATTTACGTTTATGTTTGTTAATAATTCCTGTTTATTTAACTATATATTTGTTAATACTACTGTTTAAATTTCTTATATTTTCACGTATCTTTCCTCTCTTGCAAGGAGCACCTGTAACATAAATAATTTCCCCTCGGCGATCAATAAAGTATTTCTGATTCTGATTCTGATTCTCCCCATGTCAGCGTGGGCTTTTTCCAGGTACTCCAGCTTCCTCCCACAGTCCAAAGACATGCAGGTTGACTGGTGACTCTAAATTGGCCGTAGGTGTGAAAGGTTGTCTGTCTTTATAGCCCCTTTTACACTGCCAGATTTTCCGCGAATGTTAGGCCGTTTTGCCAGCAAGCTGCGAGCGTTTAGACACACAGAGCTGGATTGGCGAGTTGATTCGAGGTGCCCAATTTTCCGCCTCATAGGGCAGACATATTGGCGGAACCGTTTTAGTTTAAAAAGACTGAGACGGCCTTCCGCCACGGGAGGGGCTGTTGAAGACTTGTGGGAGGAGTTGTTGATGACGCCGCACGTGCAACCCACTGGCAATGGATAAACAGGAAACAGCTGATAGCAGGAATTAGCGAGCAGCTAGTAGCAAGAGGGAAACCCAAACCTGACAGACACTGTAAAGATGAGCAACTGGGGAGACAAAGAACTGTTCGCCCTCCTTGCCCTCGCAAATGAAGAGGCCATTAACGTCAGATAATGGGGACGGTGAAGAACGGGCCGACTTACAAGAGAATCGCCGAAGGACTGACCAACTGCGGCTTCCCTCCCACGTCACTGTTTACGTCACATGCTGAGCTACACGTTTTGTTACTTGCTCACGCCCCCCATTGCCCCGCAAAAGGCACATTCTGTATAAACAAACGTAGGTAGGTGGCATTTTGCCACACTCCCCTATTTTGTTTTTATACTGCCAATGCTGAAAAAAGACTGATTGGGCTTTTCTGCAAATTTGCACAACTCCTATCTAAAAGGGGCTTATGTGTCAGCCCTGCGATGGCCCAGCGACCTGTCCAGGGTGTCCCCCGCCCAGGGCCCCAGACTGCGACCAGTCTGAGTATTTTTACAACTACTTGTCGTGTGCTACCCGCAAATTTGCTGGCTTTTTTTCATGTTGTAAAACCAGGGAGCGAGTCCGCCAGTGTAGGCCAATGTGTGTGAGAGGGGAAAGTCCGAGAGTGGGTGATTAGGTAACCGCGAGGATCATGTCATCTCTCATCAGTAGGCTTGTTCGAGATGAATGGCGCCTTGCCTCGAAAGTGGACAGGAGCAGGCCGCTGCAGCAGGAGGCGGAGACAACAAGCTGCGGTCAAGTCGGAGGCTGAATTCAAAAGTCCACCCTCTGGACTTGCAGACTGAGCCCTTGCAAACTTCAGTTGTACGTAGTGTGACGTATTTACTGTCATCACATAAAGTCTGCGAGGGCAGAGACTGCAAGCGGCTGATAGACAGCCCTCGAGACTGTTATACTCGTTGCCGTAGAAACGTTCAACTATCACTGCTGTCATATTCATATATATGACATATAAGTTAATGAATAGTGCCTATTCATCTGTTCCTTTAGATAACAAGATATAAATCCCATGTACAGCCTTTTTTGTGACTACACAAAAATGTAGGCTATTAATACATCTCTTTATTGTAAATAAGGGCACTTATATAACTCAATAAATTGGGCATTACCCACATTAGAAACCGTCTTTTGTTGTTTTTCAGACAATTTTTGAGCATATTTCACTGCTAAGCCTGACAGGCCGCAATAATAAAATGCATTTTTAGTCCCTCTACAGCCTATACTTCCACATATCTCTGTATCATGATGTGGTTGAATATTATTTCTGGCCTACGCAATTCAAGTAACATTTTAATAGGCCTAACTATCAGGCCTAACTATCAATTACTATTTAACACATCCATAAGTTTTGCAAAACCCACAACATCACATTCATATTGCAATGAATTGTGGGTTATTAAACCAGCAAAGTCTGCTGAAGTCTGCACCCCAAGCGGACTCTCTGGAAGTCTGCAGAAAGTACGCTTGAGGCCCCTTGTGGACTGGATGAATTGTAGCTTTGGACAGCCCTAAGCACTCCCAGACTTTTTGAATTTGGATTCAGCCAGAATCAGCAGCTAGGGGTGTAAATCACCAGTTCCATCACGATATGATATTTTATCGATTTTCAGGGTCGGGTCTGCGATCTATATTAGGCCATATTAAATGGCCATTTATCACAGTCTGTTACAGAAGACGCTGCCACCCCTTTCTTTTTTACTTTTGGCCATAAAACACATAAACAACACATGAATAATAAGTGCAGTAAAGTTCACATTAAACTGACTCCACTAACACAAATAAAACAGCAAATGGGATAAGTTAACCTTCAGGGCTTTTTATCAGAGAGACCTTTCTGGAAGAAATCTTTTCATTTTAACCTAAACCATCATCTTTTTCATAAAACTTCAGGAATATCTGGCTTAAAGCCCTAAAGAAAAACTTCTCCAAACAGCCATAATACACAGATTCATCGGTTCATGGACAAAACAATTGTTTTTTGCTAATTACCCATTATTTACATTGCAAAAATTAGCGGCTAGCAGCCATTTTTCCTCTACTCATAGCTTAACAAATTACATGTAACATTATTGTTTTTCTTACTCACTGGTGGTGTAAGTCACTGCATCTCCTGACAGAACAGCTCAGTTGAATTTCAGCGTTCATGCATGGTTTTTCAGCCGATCTAGTGCTGCACAATTTGATAAAAATGTGCGATTGCGATTTGAGTGGGCAATATCGCGATTTGCGATTACGATTGCAATTGTGATTACAATATAATAAAAAAAATGGTATCATTAGTCTCTTTGCTTGATTCAGTGTTTCCCCTACCATTGTATTAGGGGGCACTGACCTGACCTGACATAGTTATTGTTATGCACAGTGTGTAAATGACCATCAACAGACTGAGCACAGTCAAACACGGCTCTGGCACAGCAGCGCAGCACGGCATTGCACACACAGTGGAGCGAGCCTGTATTGCGTTCAGGCGTTGTCACGTAAATGACAAATTCCAGCACGTGAACAGGCCACAGCACAACACAGCAGCATGTCAAGTGGGCCGAACCTGAGCAAAATTTTGCTCAATTTTTAATTTGTTATTATAAAGTTTGTCACGGAGTCCATGATTTCCCTGTGACACTTACAGATGTATGCACAACTGTGCTTTGTTGTTGTTTTATGAGGCTCTGGCGGCTTTCACTTGTCTCCTTGTCTTTAACGTTACTCGGCTTGGCTTTCTCTTGCATGCATTCTTCCTACTTTTCTCTGTGCTGTCTCAAGCAATAATGGAGATTGGTCATGTTAACTTTTAAACTTTTACACAGCACGTCTCTCTGTTCAATGTCGCCTTACCTGAATCCAAAGTATCGCCATATAATAGACGTTGCGTTTTTTTTTTTTTTTAAATGATGTTATCCTCATCGTCTTTCTCTGCTTGCCGCTGTTTGACAGTGACACAGACTTTCAAAATAAAAGCCTATGTTAAAGATGATGATATGGATCGATGTTTTCACTTTGCATCGATAATATTGAATCATTGAATCGATCCAGATCGATGGATCGTTTCATCCCTACCAGCAGTCTTCAGACCGTACAGGAAATCACAGAAACACGATATGTGTAACGACCTCAGACACGAAACTGGTGGACCTAAATGCACGACTCGCAGTAGGTTTAACAAAAGTATTTTACTTGGCAAAATCAATTTAAACAAAAGGCGCTCTCAAGGAGGATATAGAAATTTCAAAATAAAACACTCACAATGAGGATCAAAAAATATCACAACTTAGAATCAAACCTGATAACATGAAAACCTGGCATCACACAGACTGAACAAGACGAACTGGCAACAAGACAAAGGGAGACAAGGACTATTTATACATGAGGTGGGGGAACACAGGTGAAACCAATCAGGGGCGGGGTAGACAATCACAATGGCGGGAAAATCACACAAAGGGAGGAAGTCAGGGTCTGAAACGAGAGGGAAAAGGTGAGTACAAAATAAAACAGGAAGTGCACGACGAGACTGGACATGAGTGACTTTAACTTAACATAAAGTGCTCATGACAACAAAAGACTAAACATGAAGCTATACTAAGGCATGACATAAAATATGAAACACTAAACATGAACATGAATAAAATTAACATACTTGACGAGACACAACAGTATGATGATGATGTCCAATATGTTGTTGATTCATTAAAATATTATCAGAGTCATATATCAGTTTGTTCTCAGTCTCCCGTTGTTTAAATAATGATAGATTAATTTATTAAAATGCATTACAGGCAATTTGTAATTTATGCTCATTGTTCAACCTCCATTTTACATGAATTCTCATGTAAATCAGCATCGTATCAGTTTGCTGCTGTAGAGCAGACCTGTTGCCTCAACTACATAGGCTGAATAAATTGTGTCTGACTATAAGGTTAATATCTTTAATGAAAGCTGCTGTCTTTTTTTTCTCTCTGAAGATTAGTCAGATATAGTCAGGGCTTCACATCTGTACAGATGTTATTTTAAGAATGCTCACCTCCCACTGACCATAAGGGCCTGTGATGCTGAATACTTCAATAATTAAAACAGTCCAATGTTAATGTACACTAGACTACATATAGTTTATGATACAGTTAAAATGACTAAAAATGTGAATAATTGCATTACAGGATGATCTAAGGTGTGCCCCAAAATTTTCTCCTTGTGCTCCTAAAACCTTTCAGTTAGGGGCTACAGTGCTCCTACTAAAAAAAGTTAGTCTGGAGACCTGACCCCTCTCGCCCAATATCAGCTGGGATAGTCAGCACTTACCATGATGATAGTGGACCTGAATGTTTTCCTCAGAGCCCTGTGTAGGTGTAATCATCGCTGTGGGCTGGATCATGTGTGTTTGGGGTGGAAAGGATTAAGAGTTTTTGATTGTATCATTCTTTGGATCGAGTGCTGGAGGTTTTCATTCTCAGGTTTGACGTGTGTCTCTGTGTGCAGAGAACATTTCACACCAGTGACAATAACAGACAGCTGAAATTAATTCAGACAAGTAGTACAAATCCACAGAGAATTAATTAGTGGGTATAGGACAGTTCTCTATGCCGGAGCAAGCAAAGGAGCTTTTTTTTCTTTGTGTGCATATAAATCCTGTTGAGTGCAGCATTTCTGATAGAAGTCTGGAACTGGATGAATTAGATGGTGAATTGTTCTTTATTCGTTCTGCTGTTTGTGCAGCTCAGTGTTATAAATGACGAACTCCAGGCAACTCATAGATGAAAATATAGTACCAAATGTGGTACTGAACCATATTACATTTATTCTGTGGTTCAATAAATGATTGATGATGAATTCAGACTCTGTATTATACTGTCAAACACAAACTATAAAGTACTTTTTATAACCTCATTGACATTGTCTCTGCACTGTCAGTGCAGAGAATGAGACAGGTGCTTATCCTCCATCCACTTATAATTACACACAGCCCAGTATGTGCTTTCAGTCATCCACACCTAGGAACTTGTCAATCTCATGGTTTGTTGTGGACATGAGGTTTGAGGTATGCTGGGAATGAAGCAGTTATTTCCTCTGAGACTTGAGACAGATGAACAGTCTGTTGCGGAAGTGGTTTGAGGCGCTCAGCAGCGCCTGGGAAGTGTGAGTAAGATTAAAGGAGAGGTGCTGTTTGACTGACACATAAATTAGGCCTTCACTTCAAAAGTCGTCTCAAATCAGCGTCGGAGCCCACCAGGTAGACAGCAGCGTAATATAGCTTCTCACTGAGCAGAAAGTGCTGCCTCATGCAGGTAGATTGAGATCTCTTTGCATTTCAAAGCTGACAATTACAAAACAGATAAAGAGAAAGATCTGCTACAAAACAAAACTCAGCACTTTGAATGAATATGTTTGAACATGACTTCCCCAAAATGCCTGTTTTTACCTCATATTTTGGTGTTTGAAAACGTTAAAATTAGGGGTGGAGGGAAAAATTGATACAGCATAGTATAACGATATTTTTGTGTGGCAATATGGTATCGTCACACAAGTATTTTTTTTTTAATTATAGAAGCCTGTGTTGCGTTCAGGCGTCGTCACGTAAATAACAAATTCCAGCACTTGAATAGGCCATAGCACAACACAGCAGCATGTCAAGTGGGCCGAACCTGAGCAAAATTTTTGATTTGTTATCTGCCCCCATCTGTAGTTGAATGCCTCTGGGACAGGCCCATTTATGGCAACCCTCAGGCAGGCAGCTAGGTGCTCTCCCTGCAGCCTGTTGTGGAGATCAGTTTTGACCTGGAATGGAAAGTAACTACCATGAGCCAAATTGGCCGCCATAGTCTCGTCAATGTATGGGAAACACTGATTACGTTAATATTGTGTTGTGGATCCTTTAGTGATTGGGTGCCCTGAAGTCATTACATTTAGCAATTTATAATTCATGACATCAAAAGCCATCTTTGATGTTATTATCTCCAGGTTATCTGCCAGGTGTAAACCTTGACTGGATCATTGGTTGTGTGTGAGTGTGGGTCTGTCTGTCTGCAGCTAATCTCACAAACTTTTGGACCACTCAGCCAAATATTTTTTGTGCACGTTTGACTGTATGCTCAAGGATCTCTCGTGGTTGCGGTGATTCTTAATCGTTTAAAAACCTGTTTAACTGACTGTTTTATACCATCATTCACTGCTGACTCCTCACTCAGCAGGTAGGAGACTAGTGCTACATGATTAATCTAAACCCAATCGCAATCGCGATGTCAGGCTGTGCGATTACATAACCGCACAAAAGGCTGTGATTTGCGAATTAATGTAAATAAATGTTAACATGTGTGCCTGTGAACGTGGCTACCTCTCCTGTAGTGTGTGGAGTTTGTTGTGATTACGCCCACAAGCTATCCTGGTGTGTGCAGCACGTGTGGTCAGGTGTCCACCCGGCGTGCAGCAGTGACCAACACAGACGCAGAAGAAGAGCATGCGCATGACCAAGAACAGGCTGAGTTGGTGGTGAAAAAAACGCAGTGTCTATTACATGGCAATACTTTGGATTCAGGTACGGCGACGTTGAACAGAAAGATGTGCTGTGTAAAAGTTTAAAAGTTAAAGTCACCACGTCCCGCGGCAACACGACCAATCTATATCAACACTTGAGACAGCACAGAGAAAAGTAGGAGAATGCATGCGAGAGAAAGACAAGCTGTGTAACGTTAAAGCAGCACAGAGAAAAGTAGGAGAATGCATGCGAGAGAAAGACAAGCTGTGTAACGTTAAAGACAAAGGGACAACTGAAAGCCGCCAGAGCCTCATAAAACAACATCCAAGCACAGTTACGCATACATCTGTAAGTGTCACGGGGAAATCATGGACTCCATAACAAGCTATATAATAACAAATGAAAAATTGAGCAATTTTGCTCGGTTTCGGCCCACTTAACATGCTGCTGTGTTGTGCTGTGGCCTGTTCACGTGCTGGAATTTGTCATTTACGTGACAACACAACACAGGCTTGCTCCGCTGTTTGTACAGTGCCGTGCTGCGCTGCTGTGCGAGCAGCATGTTTGACTGTGCCCAGTCTGTTGATGGTCATTTACATATGTCAGGTCAGGTCAGTGCCCCCTAATTTAATGTAGGGGAAACACTGAATCAAGCAAGAAGACTCATGATACCATTTATGTATTATATTGTAATCGCAATTGCAGATCACAATATTGTCCACTCATATCGCAATTGCACATTTTTATCAAATCGTGCAGCACTAAAAGGGATGGACATGGTCAGCAACAATACTCTGGTAGGCTGTGATGTTTAAACAATGCTCAGTTGGTACTAAAGGGCCCAAAGTGTGCCACACCATTACACTACCACCACAAGCCTGAACCGTTGATAAAAGGCAGGATGGCTTCAGCTTGTAAACCACGGTGAGGCTTTAATTGTGAAGTAGCCACAGGAAATGTTGTGTGTTTGTCACCACAGCTAGCGCCGTGAGGGACTAATGTAATATTCAGGATCAGCCACAGCAAGCTGTTGGATAAGGAGCAGGTGACAGGTTGCTCACATCCAACCTCCCATCACCTTGTTCTTACTGAAGACCCAACAGTTGGTATGCTGCACTCGCTTATAAAGCTTTGTAGTTTAAATACACCTTGACGTCTGCAGAGGCTTATGTTCGGCTCTGTTACGTTAGCGTCCTAGCCTGTGATTGCACTGAGCCAAGGTGCTGCTCAGACCGTTTGTGGCTGTCAGACGGGAAGTCAACAGTAGAGCTGCAGTCTGCCCGAGGTGTCCGCTTTGTGTTTGAAGCATAAAAAAACAAAATTTGAGTCACAATTTTGACAGCTGCTGGCACTATCTCAACTCCATGTCTTTTGTTTTTGCCCCAATTACACAGCAGAGCCACGCTGTCTTTTGTGTCCCAGAGGACAGACAGAGGGACAGACTGAACAGACTTTCTAAGAGCCTGTTTCCCACAGTGAAACTTGAATAAAATGAAAATGTCAGCGTTCCCGCACAGGTCTGAAGAGTTTGGAAAGTAGAGTGTAAAAGCTCCAGGTCTCACAAAAGACTTGAGAAAGGAACAAAATAACCTGCAGTATCACAGATGATGTAGCTTACATGTTGTGTCAGCAGCTCTTCACTTCTGTAAAAGGTAAAAATGCCTTCGAATGTAGATTTAGGCCAGCCTCCAAACATAATCAGTTTTCTGTACTGAAAGACTTCTGATGTGAAGCTGTTGGGGAATATTTAGGTTTTGCATTGACAGCATACTCAAACATTTTCTGTTTGTGAAGGAAGTTGTGTGTATGTGAGTTGGCTGTTGTTACATGTAGAGGTTGGCTGATAGTGGATTTTTTTTAAAGGTCGATATAATAAGAATACTCTGGAGCAGGCAAAAGCCAACAGGCCATTATGCCAACCCCTCATGGAAAAAAAATCTACACAGTTAGAAATGAACAATCTTATACTGTATTAGAAACTGGATAACTTTTGAACTGAACATCAAAAAAATCAAAATCACAATAATAAAATTACCTAAATAAATCTGGAACTGGACATCAATCCATCAAAATTCTAGGCAGGAGTGATTTTTATGTTTTTGAGCTATTAATTTTCCCTCAAAGTTCAACTGAGATTGTCAAGTCAGTGTTTCCCCTGCCATTATATTAGGGGGGCACCCTAACGCACACACAGATGAGCACACTAGAGCACGGCTGCATTTTCCTGACTGAGCCCGAGTCCGAGACAATTATAATCGAGCCCGTCTCGAACCTGACAGACTTTCTGAATTTTAAGTCCTTTGTTCACTGCAAGTACACAGTGTGTTGAGCCTTCATGCAAAACGGTGATCAGAGATAGGCAGTATTTCTGGTACTTCTTTTGTTTTCTTAACAACATAAAAACTGCTATACAGCTTTGCAAAAGAAACTGTAAACTGTAAAACTGTAAAAAAAAGAAAAGAAAAAAAAAGTCAAATAAAAAACACATACCCATGTATACACATGCACAGGGACACACATATACAGATACCCTACATACATTCAGAAGCCTAAAAGGAACATCCTATTATGGCCTGTCCAGTTATGATTGGCTACAAGAAGATGTAAAACAGTAAGTAAATCTGACTTATTTCATGTGGAATTATCAATAAAGTGGGGGATTAGAGTTTAGCTTTTATATAATCCATAAATGGATTCCAGATTCTCATAAATCTATCAGAGGAGCTGTTTAATGTTAATCTTAGTTTCTCAAGTTTGAGATCTTCAGGCATCACTTGCCTCAACTACTGTGTCCAGCTGGGTGGATGAGGGTTCTTTCAGTGGAGAGGGATTAATCTTTGTGCTAAAAGTGACAAATTTCATTATTTTCAATTTATATCTTGTAAGCTTCTTATTTTCCTCTCCTGTCAAAAGATCTGGGGAAATTTTCATTGTAAAGTATCTGATAGTGTTTCAAAGTTTGAACTCCAATAAGTGGACAAATTAGGACACAGCCAGAATGAGTGTGCTAAGAATGCAGGAGAAAGTCTGCACCTGTAAGTGGAAGTGGAATCAACATCAGGGAACATTTTAGAGTTTGACTTTTGAGAAATGAAGGTGATGCAGCACCTTAAATTGAATGAGGCCATGGCGGGCACAGATTGAGGCAGTGTGGACCCCCTTGAGGTGCTCTTCCCCACTGCTTCACCATCACAGCCACCCCCAGCTTGATCTCCCATAGAGACCTCAGATATTTGAGTGAAGTCTTGTAAATTAAAAAATAGCAACTTACAAATAAAAGATATTTAGGCAGTTTTGGAAGGCTCAGAAGAAAACAGAGATTCCATGGGTGTTTGTCCACACAAATTGGGAAAAGAAGGTGTATTAGTTTTAATGTAAATTTGAACTCGAAGGGCAGTCAAAGATGTCCAGTAACATGAATTATATTCCATTTGTACCAAAGTGGGATTTTCAGCAGTTTCATCAAATTGAGCCCAAAACGACAGAGCATGAACATTGTGTGCCCAAGCCTGAAAACTTTGTAATCCCATCTCCCCATGTGGTCTCGAGTGCTGTAAGTAGGCTTTCCTAATGCTAGGTGTCTTTTTTCCACATAAAATTGAAATTATTTTGTCAAGAGAAGTGAAAAATGATTTGGGATCAGATCTATTTCTGGTTCTTTTGACCTCTAGTTTAACAAACATATTTGTTAATATTTTAACAAATATTTTTAGCATTCTCCACACTTTCAAGCACAAAATATTCTGTTTTTTTCCCTTATTCTGAAATAAAATATTTATACTAAGCTGTTAACATGTCTAATGAAAATGAATATTCCAATAATATTCGCGTTTACAATCAGTCATGCATAATTTAATTAAAATGAACAGTGTAATGGCCGGAGCTGTTTTTCAGTTTGCTTCTTTGTATCAAAATAGAATTTTGAAATAGAACAGAAATAGAGTTTTCCATCGCTGGCGGACTTAATGGACAGTGTGAACACAGCCTCCCTCTTTCGCTCCTTCAGCCACCCTCTTGAAAAGGTTGGTGTTGGGATATTTGCATGTATCCAAAAACCTATTGAAGCCTTTCATAATATTTAAGAGTACATGTGTTTCTTTTTCCGACCAGAAATCTGGGCGTCTCTTTTGGGCATGCTTCTCTACTCAGCCCTGCAAACTGTTAGCGAGTTGGTTTGTTAACAACCCACAGAGCTGACTGTAAATAGACATGAGGCTGTGTGTCACAAACTGCAGTAAAAACCCCAACTCTGAGTGAACTGGAGGGGGCAGCTCTATGTTGTGACGCAGCACTTTTGTTGCTTTGAATGCAGCCTGATTGAGGCAGAGTGGTGGAGAAACAGGGATGTTGCAGTTAACCTGTGTGTGTGTGTGTGTGTGAGAGAGAGAGAGCTAGGTAATGCTACCTGATTGAGGCAGAGTGGTGGAGAAACAGGGATGTTGCAGTTAACCTGTGTGTGTGTGTGTGTGTGTGTGTGAGAGAGAGAGAGAGAGAGCTAGGTAATGCATATCTTCACTGCCGATATAATTAATAATTAATAATATTTGTAATGCAGCACACTGCAACACAGTGCCTGTATTTCAGTGAAGCCCAGTTATAGTGATAGCAGCTATATACTGTTCATGCAGCAACACAAGCAGCTTGGAATCTTGGGCCGTATTCACAAAGCTTCCTAGTGCTTAGAGTTGCTCCTAGTGACAAAATTCAAAGAAAATTCTTAGATTTGTGAATAGATCTTTCTCTGAATTTCTCTTTAAAGTTAAGACTAGGTCCTTGTAAAGACAAAACTTATTCATAAAGCATCCTAGACCTTAAAAGAGCTCCTATGGTGAAAAATGTTACGAGTAGGGAGGAGGACTTTTAAGAGACTTCAGAGTTTCTAAAGCAGAGGAGAAAATAGTGGAAACACAAAGAGGTAAGAGAAATATTGATCAATCCCATTAGGGGTATGCACACCTTTCACACCCAACTGAATAACACTATAACGCCAGAAATAAAATGGTCACAACCCTAAGATATCTGACAAATTTGAAAAATGCAACAGTGCAGCAGTGATGACTTTTGTCTGTCTCAACCTTCCATCAGCAGTGATCAGTCTAACAATGACAACATTTTCACTGTCAACGGTTCATTTCCCCTGGGTGTCCACACCTTGCAGGCTCACAAAGGGGTGTGTCGGCCCCTGATGTATTCCATATGTTCATGATTCGAACAAGGTGAGATCAGAAAGTAGTCATAGAAGAAGGAACAGCTGCTACATAATGTGGCAAAAAGTCTGTGGACACCCCAGTTACCCTGAATTTGGACAGTAATGTGTTTCTTACTTTGTGGCAACAGGATGGGTTTTGTCCATTTCCTGTTTGATCATGATGGAGTCGCCCTGCACAAAGTCAGCTCCATAAAGAAATTGTTTTCCCAGTTTAGTGTGGAGGAGCATAACCAGCCTGCACAGACCCCTGACCTCACTCTGACCTCTGAGCCACACTGTGGTGGCGAAAGCTTGAAAGCCAGAAGAGAACAGGCTGTTTTAGCAGCAGATTACCACATATGGGTGTAATTAGGGATGGGCATGATTAATCGATTAATCGATAATTGATTGTTAAGATTGTTTTCGATAACGTGAAATGTTGTCGATCTATTGTGTAGTGTGTCTGTCTTGAAGCAATGCAATGAATTTCACTATGTGGCAGCAATGATACATTTCACCAGCAGGGGGCGACATTTAACTAGCCTATTTTTAGGAGACAGATAAAACCTCCACTGCCTCCGGACTGCCGTAGAAATCAAAAGGAAACATGAAGCGGTCAAAGCGGAGTTTGGTGTGGGACCATTTCAACTTAAAAAATGATGAAGTCCAGTGTAAATGTTGCGATGTTGTGTAGGTTAGTGCGTCAATACCTCTGCATCCCTGCAACTTCGGTCCCGTCAGAGCGGGTGTTTTCAGCTGCTGGACTGACTGTCACCAGGCTGCGCTCGCGTCTCACACCTGAGCATGTTAACATGCTAATATTCCTCAACAAGAATCAGTAGGAGTTACATTACTTTGTTCGGAGTAGACAGCCACCACCACAGCCTTTATGTGAGTCACTTGTTATTGTTTTATGAGGCTCTAGTTAAATAGGCATATTTAATTGTGAATTACGTTTGAACTCATTTGAACTTTGAAGTTACATTTTGGCAAAAATTGTCAGCCACAAGTAATATATATTTTTTTAATTTATTATTGTTTGATATGATTGTTTGATGGAACTGTGTCTAAAAGAGGCTCAGTTGTGTTCAAGAGCACAGTAATGTTGGCTCGTTAATTTGTGTGAGGTTTGGCTCGGTGCTAGATGCTTGGCTGCCGGAGAGCGCAGCATATCTTTTTTGTTTAACAGTTAAACATTTAAACTTTAACTGCTTGTCTAAGAGGATTGTTTGCCTTGTCTACGAGTTCTTGGAATAAATATTTCATTGAGGAAAAACACGCTGTCTTTAGTATTTTATGTCATGGACATTTAATTTTTCCGATTATCGATAAGGGAAATTTCTTCAAATGCCCATCCCTAGGTGTAATGCTTGCTTTCCACATACTTTTGGCCATGTGTGCTGATGGTCATCTACACACCACTATCTGACCCAACAATGACATAAAATTCTTTTTTTTTTTGTAGCTGTTTCCTCTAACCAGGCCAAAAAACCTTTTTTAAATGCCAGAAATAATGCCAAATATCCATTCTAGTGTTTCCCCTATAATCTTTCTGTAGCAGAACACCACCTGCTGTGAGCTGCAGGGGCACATCGGCGAGAGTCCATGAGCACGGCAAGTGTCTGTGGTTAGTTCATATATCTGTAATGACAGCAGGACAGTTGAGTGTCTGCTATCTTAACTGCGAAAGTCAGTTGAACAGGTGATGTAAAGATAATGTTGTCGGCAGGATACGGTTACAAATGGTCTAGGTAGTGAACGACAAGCTAATGTGCTGACAGATTTGGAGTGTTTGTGTTTATAGCTGCGTTAGACCAGATATTATTCGATTAAAACAGATGAGTGATGCTGTTTTGCCCTCATTGTTCTCTATGTTACTGTTAAAACTGAGCTCCTGGTGTGTTTTTTATTTTTCCAATAATGGCAGCAACAAGTGAACCAGCTTTGAATATGATGTATTTTCTTTATAAATAAGTTCTGTGTGGTGGATCTAATTCATACTGATGTGAAGAGTGGTTCATGTGGTTTTCAAAAAGTAACTGATAAATATTTGGAAAAGTAGGCTAACTGTAGAATATTTAAAGAAACTTTAAAGTGTAGAATTTGAGAACAGAATTTGGTGTGGCAGAAGGTGGTCAGAGACTCAGAGCAAGCTGCTGGACATCCAGGACTGAGATTCCACGTTAGAGACTTGTGCTGTTGTCGGCTGTTTCCACTTCTTTGGGCAGTCGACTTGAGATAAAAAACGTAGAGGAAATAAAAGGAAAGCTCACAGGACGCTGTGGAGTGTTTTACGTTTTGTTGCTTGCCGTCGTGTTTGGCACTGCAGGACTAACGTTACGTTATCAACGGTCGGCGCTGGAGCTCTCACCATCTAGCTGCTCTAGCTAGCAGCGAGGCTAGCTGGCTAGAAACACAGAGTGGAGGTGTTGAGCAACACCGCGTTTCGGTGGACCTTTCCCTGCAGGCCACAAACCAGCACACTCAGTTGTGTCAGCTGTCCACAGTGTGGTGATTCACCTTGGAGGTACATCTTGGTATGCTGAAACTGTGCTGTGACTGGTACATCATGGTAAGACAAAAATGCCTCCCAAACTTGCTAAGGCACCCCTATCAGAGGATGATGCTCCTGTAACAATGAGTTTGCTCTCCCAGCTACTTGAGCAGCAGAAGGAGTTTTACAAAGAAATGTTACAGCAGCAGCAGGAAGACTGTCATCAGAGATCTCCAGGGGGTGAAAACTAGCCTGGAATTTACTCAAGTAAATGTGGATGTGATGACCAAGGACCATAAAAAAATGGACATGAAAATTAAACAACTAGAAAATGAAATCAGGAAATCAAAGGAGGAACTGGATAAGATGCCTGCGCTTGACTGTATGGAGAAACTGGACTTCCTTGAGAACCAGTCTTGAAGAAATAACATCTTGGTGGATGGAATCACAGACGATAAGGGGGAAAACTGGAATGAATCAGAGAGAAAAGTCAGAATCATGCTTGAAAAGAACCTGGGACTGGATGTCAAAAACATTGAAATTGAGCGTGCCCACAGAGTGGGCCAATATCAAGATGAAGGTAGGTCCAGACAAATACTTGTCAAGCTGTTGCGGTATAAAGACAGACAGACCATACTGTCATCTGCAAGGAAGCTAAAAGGCACAAATATCTTGAGAAATGAGGACTTTTCAGAGGCTGTCCAGAAAAAGAGGAGAGCTGAAAGCTGCCTGTGGCAGGGGAGAAATAGCCAGCTTAAGGTTTGACAAGCTGGTTATCAAGTCCAGGAGTGCACCAGAAAGCCAGTATGCAGTGTGATTTGATACTTTTTTGTTTGTTCGTTTTTGTCTGACTAGCTGAAATCACAGTTACTCAACACAAAACAGTGGATAGGAGTAATATAGATCCAGATCCAGAACCTGTGGACTGCATCTCAGCTGACTGCTACACTTCTGATTTGGTAGACCAGATCTTCAAGCCTTTTGACTCTTCTACTTTTGATTCTTATAATATTGATGTTGACCCAGACCAAAATTGATTTTCCTCATTTGATGTCTCTAAATTGTGTAGTTGTTATAATGAAACCCAGTTTAATGACTTACGTGCTTCTATGCCTGCAAATACTTTTTCTACTTTTCGTCTGAATATCAGAAGTCTTTCAAGTAACTATGACAAATTCCTTCACTATTTATCTTTACTCAGACATGACTTTTCTGTTATTGCTTTATCAGACTCTGAATCTGGTATACTATATTCAGATCTGTCTGATCATTTTCCTATATTTCAACTCTCTGTGAACAAGGTTAGTACAGCTGAAAAATCTAAGGTAATAACACCTAAAAGAAATATGAGTAAGAAAAACATTGATAAGACATGCTTGGCAATATTTCCTGGGATGATGTATATGAAGAGAATAATGCTGATTTAGCATTCACTAGAAATTGTCTTCTTACTCTCTATTACAGTTTAATTTATCCTCATCTTTCATATTGCAATTTAGTTTGGGGGAGTACATATCCCACTACTCTCCAAAAGATTTTGACGCTTTGTTAGAATTGCATCCCGATCAGAGCCATGTACTCCTTCTGCCCCTTTATTTCAGAATCTTCAGATCCTTACAATTTATGATATTAATATTTTTCAAATATGTGTTTTTATTTATAAGATTCTCTACTCAACTGAAGAAAATATCCCACAACAATTTAGGACTTACTTCGTAGCAAATTCATATACTATACGTCAGTCATTAGCTCTCCATCCTCCAAAATGTCTCACTTGCAGAAGCCAATTTTCTATTAGATTTAGAAGTACAAAATTATGGAATAGTTTTTCCCACATTGCAAGTAATTGTTCATCAGTAACATGTTTCAAAAGACATCTAAGAGAACAATTAATTAAAGCTTTGTAGCAAAACATGTAGCCCACTTGAAAGCTTTCTGTATCCCATTTCCAGTTTTTTTTTTTTTAAATCTGTTTTGTAATTTTTATGCTTTGTATATTATTTATGTATCCTTTAGGACACTGTCATTTTAATTGTATTCGGTGGAGGCTTCAAATAACCTTCCTGCACTGCATTTTTTTTGTAGTATATTTTATTTTTATGTTGTATTTTATTTTATTTTTTTGTGCAAAAATAAAAACCAAAACCAAACCAAATGTGTAGTTGGTGCTTAGTCTACCAAGGCGACCCACGGTAATGCTGTGATGTCTGTGTTACATCTATTGGTTGCTACATTTCTATTGGCTACTTCCTGCTTTTACCGGAACCACATAAATATGAAGAATCACTCAGCACTCTGCTAGCCTTTTCTTAGGGAGTTTAACTTGATTGTGTTTGGCAGTTTTGTGAAAATGGTAAAAGCAGAATAATATCCAAATGCTGAAAACATGGTAAAGTGCATCTTGCTCCACACTCAACTTTTGGACTAATGGGAGTGCACTTGTAGTACACTGCGTTTTCCTGTACTACGCAGTGTGAATGTAATTAGCGCACTTGTGCACCCAAAATATTAAGTGTTTAGCACACAGGTATGCTATTTGAGACACACTGTTATTTTCATATGTAAAGGGAGCATAAATGATCCTTTGGTTTTACAAATGTAACATGGATTCCACAAAGGTAAATCTTCCTCAGTTTCAAGAGTATCGTTTTACCTCCACACCAACCATCATATGTAACTTATATTCAGAGCACAACTCTCAGCATCCCCGCATTTTCACTGGCGGATTTTATCACTCAGAATATCAGTGTCAACACTCATCACACCGAACTCATCTGAAGTGAAGAATCTGACGTCTGGAGGTTTGATGTACAAAGTATGCAGTTAAACTAATTAGAAGACAGCAGAGTGAAAATAATGACAGGTCTTCTAAACTGGACGCGCCAAAATTGATGCTGCTCATTAGTTTTACTCCACATGAAGGTTTGGCATTCAGAGATTTTCATATAAAGAAAAGTCCAAGTGATGGTGGATGAGCTGTGTGATAGGCTGGTAGAGCAAAGAAAGCGTTTGGCTGGTGGTTGGTGTTGATTCCTCTTCCTGCTCTGAGTGTGTGTGAGCGGTCCTGTGACATGACAGCCTGTGTTGCCTGGATACTTGATAGGACAGTCTGTCAACTGCTATTCGCTCATTTCTCTTCATAAAGCATAAATAGATGTTTACATAGTAATAATGATGACTTTGGAAAAAAATTTCCAAAGTACCAACATATCTGATGACCCCTGAGAACTGTGATGCTGTGAACCTTCATTCATTTTTTTTCTTTTTGTTTTGTTGTGTCTGTTTTGATTTTGTTTATTTGGTTTGGTTTGGTAATATTGTTTGATTGTTTGTTTGACTTATGTATTTTTGTGTGTACATATATATATATATATA
>NC_065527.1:32001633-32013510 GCF_006386435.1 Epinephelus moara | reverse complement strand
TATATGTATATATGTACTGTATGTATGTATGTATGTATTGTTAGGTTGAGCTGTAGGCTCTTGGTAGGCACATATTACTTCCTTCTCATCTGGGCTTATCAATTAACTCAGTGGTCCAGGTGTGATAATGAGCGTCTTCAGAGAGATTGAGGGGGGACTGCACTACCGGGAGACCTGGGGACAGCACCTGGGTTTTTCGCTCTGTGAACCTGACCACTGATTACCTCCAGTTTTGTGTTTTGTTATTTGTTTTGACCAACACTTTTATAAAAATTTGAACAATATCTGTCTGCCACGACATCGCCTGGGCTGGCCGCTCGTGGGGAGCCTCGTCCGAGCTCGCTGCTGTTGCTGTTTAGAGGTAAGCCCCACGCAGAACCCCACCGCCAACCAGCCATGTTTCCTCTCTGCACACTCTATGTTAGAGAATGAAGTTGCCTAGACACGACCTGTGTCAAACTATCAGTCATTCTCGTGACATTAAGTATATGTACTGTATGTGTGTGTGTGTGTGTGTGTGTGTGTGTTCATTCTTCAGTCTGACATTTGTTGAAGGCCCTAGGCTAATTATTACTGGCTGATGCTCTGTATCAGTCCTATTTTCAGTGGACACAGATGTAACAGAAGTGATTCCAAGGAGGAATTCATATTTGATCGTGTTGATTAAAGAAAAATGCAGATTTTTATAGAGTTGTTTTTTCTTTCTGTTCACATTTTTTCTGCCTCTGGCTCAAAAATGCTACATCTGCCTTCTGCATGGTGATTATTCTTTGGTCTTCATATTGTATTTTGCCTTATTATGTCTCCGTGCCAGTAATAGCTGTGGCCAGAAGCATACTGTTTTCGGGTTGTCTGTGCGTACGTCCGTCCCATTCTTGTGAACACAATATCTGAAGAATTGAGGGAATTTCTTCCAATATGGCACAAACGTCCACTTGGACTCAGTGATGAACTGATTGGAATTTGGTGGTCAATCCAAGAACTCCTATGCTAATTATGACAATGTGTCACACAAATGATAAAATAATGAAGTGATGACATCATATGTCCAAAAGGTGAACGGTCATCTTCACTGGGACATCATCATGTTCTGCATAAAACACTTTTACTGGCCGTTATTCAGCGTCATATATCAGGAAAAGAAGAGGAGACATTTGGTCAGATACTGAATTGGTGACTCTAATCTTGAAACTGTGCTGATTGTATAGATCGTCTGTGTGTGAAGCGTCCATGTTTTCACAGACATGGATGAAAACTGTCAGAGAAACGTGACTGTTGCGCAACAAACGCATACAACTGCGAAGCAGTAATTGTAGTTTTCCTTTATGTATTCGGGTCCCATTTTTAAAGATTTACATCTTCAGTAGGAACCAGTTTTTCCACCCAGGGAATTGACACTCACTGAGCACAAGAACAGTCACATCTAAGTCTCTGAAAAAGAGAGATTAGGTTAGTGATTCTAAAGTGTGGAAATGGGCTTAAAAGTTTGCATTCTGCTGAAAGTTTATATAATTCAGAGCACACAGATCCCTGTAATACCGTTTGTTCATGTTAAATACAATGTTCTTAGTCTTTGTAAGCTCCTCTGTAGATAGGAGAATGAATACATTCAGGGAGCAGAATGTTCCAGTCATTTTAGGTGTGCATTGTCATTTCATTTTTGACTGGATGAAGAGCTGACATCTATTCAAATGTGACAGTAAGTAGTTTCTCTTTGCTGCGATAATAAGGGAATATACCGCAGTAAAGTTGAAGCTATCTCAGAGTTTAGCCTAGGTGATGTTGATATTTTTTTCACACCATCCCTGTGATACAAAGACAACACATTTATTTGTCAGCATCTGTCCTGATTTATTACCAAACACAGAGACACTGAAGGATTTGAGCACTAATTACATCAATTCAAATTTATTTTAGCATGTATAGAGGCAGCATATCTAACTGGGTGAATTAAGAGTTTATTTCAATCAAACCAGAGTTGGTGGTTGTTGGAGCAGTGAAAAGACGAACCCAAAGATTTGTCACAGGCTACGTGACTAAAAACAGCAACAACACGTGTTTGTGTTTTGTTTTAGGTATTCAAGAATATTTTATTGATCGCCTGGACTCCGATGACCAGAAAAACGGCAATTACAGGTCTCTGATTGAGGGTCAAAATTACCTGAGCTCCGGATGGGTCGGGCAAATTTTACACCGCGTTTTAGACGACCATCACATCATATTGTAGGCGATCAATATTGATCGCCTGCAATATGATGTGATGTTCACGTAGCCTGTCCATAATGATTAAATGTCACGGTGCTAGCTTGCTAACGTCAGCACACGTAAGGTATGCTAACGTTATATTACACAGTGTTTAATGATACAGTCTATTATCTCCCTATTAAGTTACTCTAATCTTTCCTGCTTATCGCTCAAACAAATGATTAATTTCTATATTAATATGGGTACTCACTTAAGATACCTTCATCAGTTACCGGAGGCCACCGTCTAACATCATCAATCCAGCTATTCATGATGCTATCATTGTAGAGAGTAAATCCACAATGACAGCATAATTAATTGTGGCTGACACGTCACCGCAGCAATGGCGCCGCCGCAAGATGGCGGCATACACAAATCGCTCGCCGAATTCGTCTATTAAACAAACTCCAGGCTACAGTAGAGGCCTTGGCACATGCGCACTCGCACCCCCTAGCTCAGTCCCTGCCCCACCCCCACCCCCACCCCCCTCTCTCTCCTGCTCGCTGTGCGCTTGGCGAAGAGGCAGACACAGGTGCTCACAGACTCGGGCGTACTATAAGCGGAGCGGACTCCGTGTAAAAATGTCCGTGAAAAATCCCCGCGATGTGAAAAATACATGCCGAACAGTCTTTTATGTGACATTGGTGCGCGGAGCGGAGTCCGCGCAGTCGTGCTTTGCGCGCACAGGGCTTGCGGACCTCCAAGTATGCGGTCCGGTCGGTCTCAAAAAAAAAAAAAACCTGGTCCAAGACGGAGTACCGAACCGAATTGGAATTACCGAGAACCGACCCAACCCTATTCAAAACACACATTAAAAATGGCTTAATAGAGACAATTTCAAAAGTGCAGAAATCAGCTCCATAATAACTCACAAGATTCACAGACAAAGCACTTGTCTTTTGCTGGACACATTTTCCCCACAAATACAACATGCTGATGTTATTAGCACGAGCCTATGGCATTTTACATTGTATGAATAAGCCTAGCGGCTTGTGGAATTGTCATTTACTTATATGAAGCCAGGAACAACGGCAACATTTAACAAAGGCAGCATTTCAAAATTCAGTTCCATTACAGCTCACGTGGTTCACCGACAAAACAATTACTGTCTTAAACAAGTTTTCCCCACATATACAACATGATAACTTTATTAGCATAAGCTTAAGGCATTTTATATTGAATAAATTAGCCTAGTGTTGGATAAGCGTCTACGCAGAGCCTATGCCATAGGTACAGTATCGATTCAACGCAGAAGTATAAATCCAAAAATTCCAAAAGGAAACAATGCAATCAAACTGATTAAGTTGCTGACGCTCGCTCACATCACATCCAGTTAGGACATGGTGTTATAATCTCAGTCTGAGCCTCCCAGTGGCAAAGACACTTTTAGTGGACGTAAACTGACGGTGCATATTGCAGAGTGTTTACGTTGCAGCCTGTTTCATCACCGCCGGCTGCAGCTCTCTCGCATAATACTGAACCAATTTCAAAAACTGATATTCCCATGAATTACTTAGACACAAACACATGGAAAAATAGGGTCCAGGTTGAAAAATGTATAACGTATTATTTCTCCTTCATTGAAGTATGTTTCTCTTGTTTTCACTTGAGGAGAGACTGTGATGACTATTGTCATATTTTACTGTTAAGTTTTCAAGGATCCCCTTCCAAGCAAAACCATGCAAGAACACAAAAGATTTCTCAAAATGCAAATGTCAAAATTAATGTCCAAAATAATGATTTCCACATTTGAATAGATGTAATTAGTGCTCAAATCCTTCAGCGTTTCAAACTAGTGTAATGTTCAGTAAAACATAAGGACAGATGCTAACATCAGTACATATCTGCACAAAGTTTATTATTATTATTTATTTATTTATTTATTTTGGAATATTCTCTTGTAATCACAGCAAAGCATCAAACTCTGAGCTGTTGTTGGTGTGTGTTCATCAGGTGTGCAGTGTGCGTTCGTCAGGTGTGCAGTGTGTGCAGGAAGCAGTTCCACTGTTAATCAGCAGTCTGACAGCAGACAGATGATACAGCGTCTGCTGATGTCTAATTATATAAACACACACACAGTAGGCTAATGTATGATTTACTCCCACTGACATATGAACTGTGTTCGACTCACACTGCTGTCGTTATGTCCTTTATGAGACGTTCTGCAACTGACTGAGAGCTACAGCTCTTCTGGATTCACTCAATCTGCTGCTATTGGCAGATTGTGCATTGATATTAATTCTTGCCTGCGTCAGTCAGACCTATTTCTGGACACGTTTTCCCAGCAGTCACAGTGTTTGTACTCACACTGCAGTCATTAGGAAGTCAAAACCAGAAAGGGTGAAAATGGGTTATTCCCAGCGTGTGGCCTCAAAGCTTTTTTGAAATTAATATTCTTCTTCCAACAAGAAGAAAAGTCAGCAGCCACTGCGGTGGCCTTGTGAGGCTGCGACGCTTCTTTCACACCAGAAAACACAACTCTCAGATGAATGAAAAATGGAGAGTTTGCTCTTGGGTCCTGATAATGTAAAGTTTGGTGCGAGAGTGGTGCCGATCCTGTGCACAGTATCAGGCTCAGCTCTGTACAATTACAACTGAACTGTACTGTCAGGTAAGCTCAGAGCGGATAAAAGCAGAACACCAGTTTGCTCCAGTCGAGGTTGAGGAAGGAATTTTATGCCATCTTTAATTCGACATGGTTTCTATTTACTTCATGCGTTAGTCGTTTTTCCATTTCAGTGTAATGCAAATTTTAATCAGAGTTCTAGAATATCTTCAAATGCAAATAATGTGTGTTTTTCTTCACTGCTGTTATGGGAATACTAGGTGTTGAATGTTGGTGGAAGCATTTGGGTGCCAATTAAAACCACTGCAGAAGAAGAGAGGAGACAATGAGAAAATATAAATAAAAGAGCACCAGTTAGACCTCAAACAATGGAAACTCATGTAAAAACATTATAGAAACATTTCACTTCTGTTTGTTTCATGTATTAATTTGAGGAATATTAAAGTCTAATTGATCAGCACCTTCAGCATGCACTGGAGCGGTTTGCAGCGGAGTGTGAAGTGGTCCGGCTGAGAGTCAGCACCTCCAAATATGAGGCCATGGTTCTCTGCCAGAAACTGGTGGATTTTCCCCTCTGGGTTGGGGGAGAGTTACTGCCTCAAGCTAGGGAGTTCAAGTATCTCAGGATCTTGTTCACAAGTGAGGGTAGAATGACGCCAGAGATGGACCTGCAGTTTGGTGCGGCGTCTGTAGTGATGTGGGCACTGTGCCGGAACGTCGTGGTTAAGAGGTGAAGCTTTTAATTTACTCGTCCATCTACGTCCCCACCCACACCTATGGTCATGAGCTCAGGGTAGTGACAGAAAGAATGAGATTGCGGATACAAGCGGCCAAAATGAGTTTACCCCATGGGGTGTCTGGGCTCAGCCTTAGAGATAGGGTAAGGAGTGCGGACATTTGAAGGGAGCTTGAAGTAGAGCCGCTGCTCCTTGTTGAAAGGGGTCAGCTAAGGTGGTTCGGCATCTGGTCAAGATCCTCCTGGGTGCCTCCCACTGGAGTTGTTTTGGGCACTTACAGCCCGCGACCGAGCTTTGGATAAGCAGATGAAAATGGATGGATTTTCTACACAGATCTGATGTTCTCATCTCTTCAGTGGAAGCTTGAGTGACATATAAAGTCTGGGTAAAGCAAACTCAATAATTTCTTTCCAAACACATAAAACATGATAGAAAATACTTGTTGAAAACATGAATAGACTGTGAACTGTGTAGTATTGAATTGTGGACAGTTGGACAGTAAAACTTTTTTTCACCATTTCTGTGTCCAGGGTATTTTGGGTGGGCCTGAAATCATGGCTCGATGACTCAGGTGAGCCATCCTCAACATAACCGCTCCTCTACTATATAAAAACTATGTTACTACTGACATGAGAGCGCATTGTATCAGTCTTGTTTCATTTGGTCCCCGGCGAGTTCACTGCATTCAAGCTCTCTGAGCTCTTTCGGGCTTATGATTACGTGAATTAACATCTCTCTTAAATGCCACAATCATATAAGCACAAGCTGAACAGCCGTCACTAACAGACCTTTCAGTCTCACAGCTGGCAGTTACTGCTCACTGCTGTGGGTGTGTGCTTTGTTCTAATGTTAGCAGCTGTGAGCTGCTGAACGAGAGTCTGTCGCCACACAGCGGCTCTCTCAGTCTTCGGTTCAAAGGGTGTGTGTGTGTTGTGCTACTATAGACTGTGTGTGCTACTGGGTTAGCTGCTGAGGAGAGTCCGTTGCTGTGCTGCGGCTCAGGGGTCGTGTATGTTATTCTGCTTCTGGGTTAGCTGTGGTGATGCACCGGTACAGATTTTTTCAAGTGATACCGATAACAGATAATTACCTGCTTCTCATGGCCGATAACCGATAAGATAGCTGATAATTTCACATTTTTGTATTTTAAAAAGAAGTATAAAACCCTGTTTATGTACACCTGGGGGTAAGAAAGGCTAAGATGTAGTGAGAAAATATGGCTGAATAAGTGTTCCATAGCTCTGACCCAACCAAATTACACTGACATGATTGTTAACACAACAAAAACAAAGAAGAGTTGTTACTCTTCATACCTGCCAACACTCGGCTGTGTCAAATGGCCCACCCTCAACGCCCCTGCTCCCATATAACCCTACACTACAGACAAACATAGATACAAGGATGTGAAAGTAAATTGACTTTTAATCAGTATTACATTTATAGTTAACGGTAAGACAGAGGGAGATGATGAAGCCCAGTGTTACTGTGTAATTCTGTGGTGTATCAGTAAAGTGTATAAACTACACGCAGAGTGGAGTCTCTACTAACAGAGACAAACACTGACAGCTGACTCATATGAACATTGGCAGTTCCGTGGTACATCTGCTGTATCAAATGTTTATATCGTCATGCATTTTTACGAACACACCCAGTCATCGTCTCACTGTCCCACGTTAGACTAGCCTCCAGCTACCAAGGAGAATAGTGATGCGCTATTGATTCACCTTGCACATAAACAGTCAACTCAGAAAAACGATTCAAATAATTGCTAACTTAAGCATCACACGGCTAGCGGTTATTAATAAGTTTAACAACAAAGTCGAGCATTTTAAAAGCTTGGTGTGATGTAAGTGGCTGCTGCTAATTAGCTCATGCTAACACTCTGGAGACAGTCCTTCAGTGCTGTGTCTAACCTGTGTTGGACGGTCGGAGCTCAGACCCATGGTGCAATCCTATTGTCTTCCTCTGGAGCTGTGAAAGACGTCCACACCACAAAATGTTTTGCCCTCTAGACAGTGTGCTGCAGTTGTCGTTGTTGTTCTTCTCTGTGTTTATTAGCAGCTCGCTTTAAAGCAGTCTGACTTTGTATTATCAGTGCTATTTATTGGCTATAATTTTATTTATCAGAATAATGTATAATTATAAAATGTCCCATTATCGACCAATAATTTATTGGCCTGATATACATCATGCAGCCCTAGTTAACTGCTAATGAGTGTTCAAGAACTGTTGGCTTCATACTTACACATAAGACCTACCAAAAAATCTCACGTACTGTTTCACCCTACTAAACAGCATCTTTCACACACAGTCACACTGTACAGATGAATAATATTTGACCTCACTGTGTTCTGTTGATGCAGTTTGAAGCATCTCATTAAAACCACCACATTAATTGCTTCCTGATAAAACAATTGAAGTTTTGTTTCTGTTTGTTTATGACCAACATTAAAGAAATGGTAATGTGGTGTGAGCTGTTTAGATGAAACGCGTTTAAGACCTTGGCACAACTTCCCACAAAGAAACAGGGTTTAATGAGCTGATTGCACCAGCATTTTAGGGAGCAATGGTTGTTTTAATCATTTCACTGGCAGATAGTTTGGATTAATGGGTCTTCATGGCTTCTTTGTCCAGCTTCAAGATTTAACATCCACACTTATTTGACCGGTCCAGCTCTAAAAATGGACAGAGGTCGCATTATAATGTTTTGGCCAAGTGTGGGGATCAATAAGTGCTTTATAATTAGACTAAGAATCAATGTTGATTTAACAAGATAGCTTTTCTGCCAGGGGAATTAAAGACTGCCATCATGCTGAATCTGTAATTCAGGATGCATGGAGTACAAAGATTGTGTAGCTCAAGTATACTCCGACTAAACTGGTTTGTTGTTGCAGTATCACAACGAAGGCTAAATACTCACTGTTTAAACTGCTGAGAAAGTGACTACTGTCAGTAAGTTAATTGATTTTATTAAGAACATTTGTTTTAATTTACATATGTATTATGTAAATACAATTTTTGTGAATTTTGGTTGCACCAGAAATGCAATGATGCAACACTCAACAATCCTCATTTAAATTCAGATTAAATTCAGTCATTTTTTCCCCCCACCAAAGTAATTCTTAATTAAAAAATAATGTATATTGAAAATGGCATGTGCAAAAGTACCAACATCCCTCGAGAGGTCTGTAAAGAATCTTGTATCAACGCTGGCTTTTTAACTGCTATTAGATATGTAATAGTGAAGTGTCATGATCTGTGTGGAGACTCTCAGTGGATTTTATGTTTTAAGTTGAAGAGACAACATGAGTGATGTGAAATCTGAGGTTCACTTAAAAGTAGGCTTGTCATGATAATTTCTAGGGCTGCCCCCAACTAAGAATTTTCCTAGTCAATCAATAGTCGTCATTTAGGGTCGACTAGTCACCTGCATGTTTACAATATTGATTTAATCATTAAATGATATATTTTGGGCTTGACAACACAATGATTTGAGTTGAAGGTGTGAGAAAGAATAGTATCAGTAACATTGTTAACACTCTGCTACCTTACAGAAAAATACAAAATCGTACTAATGAACCGGCATTAATATAGGCTTATATTTTATCTACAAGTGCATGTCACACACTGAGCGAGCCGCCTGTTAATGACGCTGTTAGCAAAGCAGTAATGACTGTAACTGCTGTTTTGATGGAAGTGCTCAGTATTAATGCACTTGAGTGCACAGCAGAGGGGCGGCCTGTTGGTTTAAAATAAATGAAGAGGAAAGTTGGAACACCTCAAATTTTCTCACACCCTCCAGTGTCACTTCCCGGATGACTGTTGTTGCTAAGCGATACTGCTCACAGAGTGGAAGAGAATTTGTTGCCTGGTTACTTTTATCTTATTGAGCATTCTGTCAGGACGAAGGATGCGTCAGATCCTCGCGTGTATCTAACAACACAGATCTCTCTGATGGTGGAGCTCTGGCAGAGGCTTTCATTTGTAGACAGGAAGGATGTTTAAACTTTTTGTTTGGATGTTTTTTTCTTTTATAGTGAGAAGGGAACTTGTTCAGAGCAGAGAGAGGGGAATGGGACTTTGGGAGGAAGTGAAGGTGGGTGGAATGAAGGAAATTTTCAATCGTTTTTTTCTTTAAAAGTTTGAAAATTTATCTTTCAGAGCTGCAGTGAGTAGTCAAGCAATTAGTTGGTTGAAATACTACTTTGATAATTGATAATGGTTGTAGTCATTTTTTTCCAACTATAATGCCAAACCTTTGAATCTTCGCGGTTCAGAAATTTGTTGTTTTTCTTGGTCTTACATCAAATATTTTGCGGTTAGAAGTGTTATTAGGACAAAACACCTGATGACTTTGTCTTGTGCTGAAGGATATTGCGATGAGTGTATTTAGAATAGAATAGAATAGTCCTTTGTGGTCATTGTAACATGTGACATGTACAACGAAATTAAAAAGTGTCAAACAGCCAGTGCATCACCATTAAAAAAAAAAAAAAAAAAAAAAAAAAAGGCTAACACTACAGTAATAAATACAAAAACAACCTTTATTTTTCCTTCTCTTTTTTCTCATTTTTAATGTCAATCATTCATCGCCTTCCTGTAATCTCCTGTCACCCCTGGCATACAGAAATGCAGTTCAGTGCAAGCGAGTGGTGATTACACACAATACAAACAAACAGCATCACTCCATCATAACACAAACAGAAACAAACCAACAGACAAAAAATAATAATAAATAAATAAATTAAAAAACAAAACAAACACAGCAGACAAAAGCTAAACAATGTACCTCACACGACACATGGTCGTACAGTAAAAATTCCATATTGGCATAACAATACTCCAAAACTAGCTCAACCGCAACAAATACAAACTGACAAAAAGGCATTCTTGAAGAAATAAGTAGAGACCATTCACAGTTTTAGATTTCACCACTTGTCATTTCTCACCACCCCTCAGCTTCAATAAACTTTTCCCACCTATCAAAGTAACCTTGCTTATATGTATAATATCCTTCTAAAAAAAGACTGGTGTTTAAGGAAGCCCTTAAATCTATAGATGTTTAAAGATTCTACTCCAGTTGCCTTATAAGTGAACATTTTTCCTAACAATATAGTTAAATTAACAGTATAGGTCTTTGTTTCTGTAACATCCCCCAGCATCACAGAGAAGAAGTTCAGCTCCAGGTGTAAAGTCATTTTTGAGCATATTTTTTGAACCTCACCCCAAAATCAAACCAAAAACCCGTTTCCATGGTATAGGGCAGTCTAAAGTATCCTCCCATTTTTGATTAGTACTGTAAGGAATACTTCCGAAGGACCGGTATGTTAAGTAAAAATTATAAATGGTTTGATTTATCTTCCTGTTTTGCAGCCATTTGGGATTTTTTATAGGTGGCTGACAGACTGACAGTTTATAATTTCCATCACATTTTTTTATTTTTAAGAGCAGAAACCAGTTGATTAAAGGATTGGAGGGAACAAATACTACCATACGTATCAGTGAATTGGTTGTAACTCATGAGATATCCTTCATTAACAAGATCATTTATGAACAAAACACCCTGTCCAAAAAACTGGTTTCCCTTCAATCACAATATTGGAATTAAGCCATATAATCTGCTGCAAAACACTGTCTCTGCCCTCTGGAGGATTAAACTGAAAGCATAACCAACTCCGTATAACCTCCTTAAGAAACACAGATGAATTTTTAAGTATTTTCTCAACTGAACCCATATGACAAGGTTGAATTTGCAAAAAAGGGTAGAGCCTTTGTTGGAACAATGGTTGAGTACCTTCCAAGAACTTGGATAAAAATCAGTCCTTATGCAGGTACATTTTTGAATAAAGGTAGCTTTTAAAGTGAGGCATAATGCCTCAAGATTTAGTAATTTTAACCCCCCTATTTCATAATCATTAAAATATACTACACTTCTTCTAATTTTTCTGGTTTATGACTCCAGAGGAATCCAAAAATCTTTTGTTCAAAAGTCCTGAAAAAGGACTGTGACGGGCTGGGAAGTGACATGAAAAGATAAGTAAATTGTGACACTACAAGTGAATTTACCAGAGAGGGTTTACCAAAAAGTGTTAAGGTTTTTCCCAATCAATCAATTTTATTTATAAAGCCCAATATCACAAATGACAATTTGCGTCACAGGGCTTTACAGTATACAACATCCCTCTGTCCTTTGGACCCTCACAGCGGATACGGAAAAACTCCCCCAAAAAAACCCTTTAACGGGGAAAAAAAACGGTAGAAACCTCAGGAAGAGCAACTGAGGAGGGATCCCTCTTCCAGGACGGACAGACGTGCAATAGATGTCGTACA
>NC_065527.1:31993675-32001170 GCF_006386435.1 Epinephelus moara | reverse complement strand
CTGCGTTCTCAGAGCGCAGTGTTCTGGTGGGATAATAAGGCACTATGAGCTCTCTAAGATATGACGGAGTCTGACCATTTAGAGCTTTATAAGTTAACAATAGGATTTTAAATTCAATTCTGGATTTTACAGGGAGCCAGTGCAGAGAAACTAAAACAGGAGAAATATGATCCCAAGTACATTAACTGGCCCGTTGGTCCATATAATTGGGAAGTTTGTACCCTTTAAAGCACCTATTCTGAGAATCACACATTTCCCAAAATTTGGTTTTAGACCAGATATTTTAGAAAAAAGTTTTAAATCTTCCAGGAGGGCTTTCAAACAAGAGAGTTTTGGACTTATCAGGAAACTAGCATCATCTGCATACATTGATATTTTTGTTTTTAGACACCCCATTTCAAGCCCCTCCACCTCGATATTTGATCTTATTTTAATTGCTAACATTTCAATTGCAATTATAAACAGATATGGGGACAGTGGACACCCTTGCTTTACCCCTCTTAATAGAGGAAACAGTGGACACCCTTGCTTTACCCCTCTTAATAGAGGAATAGACCCAGACATATATCCATTATTAACAATTTTGCAGCTGGTGCCATTATAAAGCCCTCTAACCCAATTAATCAACGATTCGCCGAAATTAAAGAATTCCGAACTCTTAAAAATGAAATCTAAACAAATTTTGTCAAAGGCCTTCTCTAAATCAGTGATAAATATCAAGCCAGTCTTTTTCCTTAATTCATAGTTTTCCATAACTTCTACCAAATGTCTTATATTATTACCAATGAAGCGACCCTGCATAAAGCCTGATTGATCCTGATGAATAATATTTGATAATACTTTGTTCAATCTGTGAGCTATACACTTTGCAAGTATCTTGACATCGTAACATTGAAGTGTGATTGTACTCCAGTTCTTAAGATATACTGGGTCCTTATATTGGCCATTGGGTTCTTGTTTAAGAAGAGGTGAAATAAGGCCCTCTTTTTGAGAAGTAGACAGATACTCGACATTATATGTGAAATTAAAACAAGAAAGTAATGGTCTCTTAATAAAGTCAAAGAATTTCTGATAAACTTCTATTCCATCTAATCCAGGAGTTCTGCCTGCTTTAAAGGACATTGTAGCAATATTGAGTTCTTCTTCTGTAATGAGGCCTTCACATAACTCTTTTTGAATATTGGTTAATTTTCTTGTATAACTTTCTGGGAAAAAGTTTTGGCAACATTCACTATCTATCTGAATAGTTTGCGGATGGAGGGAGAAAATCTTAGTAAAATATTTTTCTTCCTCCTTTAAGATATCAGACTGTCTATTTAGTTTTTCCCCATTATTTGAAACAAGGTTAGTAATATTCTTTTTTGAAAAATTTCTTTTTTGAAGTCTCAAAAACAATTTCTCGCCTTCTTCCATCCATTCTGCCTCAACTCTTATATGATCTATCTTCAATTAGACAATCTAGTTCCTTCTGTTTATTCTATAAGTCATTTACTAGGTCAGTAGATATATCAGTGGAATTTTCTATATAGTGAGTCAGGCTTTCGATTTCGGTTTTTAAGGTTTGCTCCTTTAATTTTCTTTTTTTTTTCCTTCCAAGACGAGTAAGCAATCACGTCCTCTAAATGAACATTTAAAGGCATCCCAAACCGTCAGTGGGTTAGCTGTCCCAGTGTTAGTTATAAAAAAATCACTAATAAACTTCTCTGTCTTATAAATACATTAATCTTGAAGAAGACTCTGATTGAATTTCCAATACCCTGGACCACACCTATTCTCTACTACAGAAATATTTAATGAAATAAGATGATGATCCGATCTTGTTTTATCCTCAATTAAAACGCTTGTAACTTTTGGGGTCAAGGAAAATGAGATTAAAAAATAATTGATCCCACTAGCCTGGTTCTGTCTTCTCCAGGTATATCTTCTCAAATTTGGGTTCCTGAAACGGCAAATATCAACTAAGTGTAAGGTATCCTTAAGGTTGCAAATTTTTGTATGTGCATGTGGGTGATAGTAACAGAATTTCCTTTTCGGTCGGCAGTATTAAAATCTCCCAACATAATGATTTTTCCATCAGTGTCTAACAATTGAGTCCCTATTTCATCAAAAAAAATGTGGTTCATCTGTGTTTGGCACATAAATATTAATTAAACAAACTTTTTCTTCTTGTATTATCAAGTTTAGGATTATCCACCTTCCCATTAAATCTGTATGAACTGAGCATAATTTGAAATCAAAATGTTTCTTAAAGAGAATCATGACACCCCTTGAATTACGTTGATCATGAGAAAAATAGATCGGACCATCCCACTGTTTAATCCAAGATATTTCATTCACCTTTGCTGAGTGTGTTTCCTGCGAACAAAAGATATGCTGTTTCTTTTCTTTCAACCATAAGAATATAATACGACTTTTTTTGCTATCAGCAAGACCATTAAAGTTGTAACTTGCAATGCCTATGTCATCACTTACTATATTTCTATTAGACATAGATATTATTCATAACTTTATCTTTATTGGAATTAATCTCTGATAAGAATCTACTGCGGTTGGGTTCATTTCTGGTGTTATTTATCGACCAGAACCTACCACACATAATATCAAACATATAGACTACAGAAACATAAAACACATAACAGATAACAGAAACCCCATCTACCCTCCTACAATCCATAGTCCTTTACTTAACAGAAGAAGAAACAAAAGAAAGAAAAAAGAAGAAAGAAGGAAAAACCCATCCAAAGACCCAAATTAGCTCCTGTGTAACAATTAAAGAAAAAAATAAGAAAGAAAAGGCTAAGGAAATTAGTCCAGATTTAAGGTTATTATTATGAAGGGCACTTGAATGCATCCCTTTAAGGCACGCCTCATAGACAGTCGTTGCTAGGTGAGCAGTGTACACGGAAACTTTCTCAACCAATCAGAGGCGCTCATAGTCGTAGGTTGAGTGATGTTATTCATTTATTCATTCATTCACCGTCTCTTGCAATCTTCTGTGATTTTCAAGTTATAAAGTATCACCCTGGTTAGGGGTGGGCGGTATACCGGTTTGTACCAAAAACCGGTATTTATTTTCATTATGATATGAATTTTTCATATACTGCAATACCGGTGAATAGCCCAAACAACGTCCGGAACGTGCGCGGTGGGAAAGTGTTTCAGCGGGGACCCATTTCACCGCTGCACACCACAGGCACGCTTGAGCGGGTGAGAGTGAGAGCATAGAAAAGTTTAGAGGCGAGAATGGCTGCCGGAGAGAGTCCTGAAAGCAAAGCAACTGTACACGATGACCCAGAAGAACTCATACCAAAAAGAGCAGTGTTTCCCCTATATGCAACTAGCAGCGGCGCACCGCCGTTTACAATTCTCCTCTGCCCTCTGTATCGCGCACGGCGGAGTTTCGCCCCGATGTGTACACACACACACACACACACACACACACACACACACACAGACAAAGCGCACACACACAGGTGAGCACACTAGAGCACGGCTCGGACCGCATTTTCCTGACCGAAGACGACCCGTCCCGAGTCCGAGACAGTTACGGCCGGGCTCCACCGGGCACGTCAGCGGCGCGACACGTCTGCAGCGCGAGTCCCGTAGCAGCTCGCCCCCCTGTTAATCAATTACAGCGGCTCCACCGGCAACGGGAGCGGCGCGACAACCCCCGTCTGTCGCGCGACAACTCTCTATTTTACGCGGCTCTTCTATTTTTGTCGCGCTACGCTCCCCTACGCGACCCTCCAGCAGATAAAAACTACATGAAATAGTGTGCTAAACGAGCACAATGTGTTTTTAAATGAATAAACCATTATCAGAGGTGATATGTGATGATTTTTTTTCATGCATTTACCCATGTTTATCCGTGACATTGTGTAAATGTCCGTGGCGGACATTTGAAAGCGAGTAGATGACAAACAGTACAGTAAACTTGTAGATAACTCAAATATATGTAATAACTTAGGTGGAAAATGCTTTAACATTTCATGCAGCCTACATGCAGCCTCTCGGCTCGGCAAACAACCCCGCTGGCTTCTCGTGTCGCTTCCATACGCAGTCAGTGGAGCCCAAATGAATGGAACGGAGCGTGTGTTGTGTTCAGGCGTTGTCAGGTAAATAACAAATTCCGGCACTTGAATAGGCCATAGCACAACACAGCAGCATGTCAAGTTGGCCGAACCTAAGCAAAATACCGTGAAACCGATATGATTTTTTCTTAAAACCGTGATATGAAAATTTTGTCATACCGCCCAGCCCTAACCCTGGTATAGCTAACTGTTCACATACTACTTGTCGGCTATGAGACGGACTTTGTTTCCTTTTTGTCTGAGAGTGTTCATGATCGGGATGATCTTTCGCCGTTTTTCCACAACTTCTGCTGGATATTGATTGCTCAGATAGAATTGTGTACCCTTCAGTCTCTTGTTAAGGCCAAGGACTTGATCTTTACATTTAGAGCTTCAGAGCTGGTCTTGGTTTACCACTGATGTGCTCTTTTCGGGACCCAAGCCTATGAACACACTCCAGTTGGATTTTCATAACATCCTCCTCTTGAATTTTGAGATGCTCCTGCAAACTTCCTCATAATGACCTCCAATGTTTCGTAAGTTTCCGTCTCTTTTTCTTCTATCCCCATGAACAGGAGATTATCCCGCGTGCCTCTACATTGGAGATCTAGTAGGGTCACCTTGAGTTTTGTGTTAGCATTTGTCAAGCTTGTAGTCACTGATTGTAAGTGTGCAACCCCCGTCTGCAGAGCTTTATTTTCCTTTTTTAGCTCTTCAATTAGACCATTGTTGTACTCCACGGAGTGTTTCAAATCCAACACATCTGCTTTCAGTTCTTTCAGAATGTCCAGTTTTTTTAGTTGAGTAGAGATAGTGTGCAGCATCTCCCGATCTTCAGTGCTAAGTGCCATTGCATTTTCATCTGAGTCACTTGATTCCAGCTGTACGCGGATCCGTTTAGAGTCCGGTTCTTTTCTGCTTTGCATGGTGTGGTTTGACAGTTTAAACAAAGTAGGCCAAAATACAGAGGATATTTTCCAAAAATAGCAGTCGGTACATAGTAACGTGCGCAGCGATCGGAGCGTCCGCATGTTCCCACCAAACAAAACACTTATTTCCTTTGATTTTGTGAGCTTACCTTGCCTTATCTGGAGTCTGTGATTTAAAATATTAAAGGAGACCAGAAGGTCTCAGGCCACAGTTAAATACTGGAGCATAATATTGACTGATTTACTGAGTTTTTGGACGAGTTGTAGGGACAGTCTCAGCTCGTGTCTGCCACTCCGGCCATCATGCGATGAGTGTATTTTACTGTTTTCTGATGTTTTATAGACCCAACAATTGATCGCTTAACTGTGAATTAATTGATAATGAAAATAATTGTTAGTTGCAGCTCGAGTCTTTTTGAGTATCCACATTGAGAGACAATCAGCTGGTGTTTGAACGTCCTTGTTCTGCTTTAGAAAGAAGAATTTCTGGTTGGTAAAATAATGAAAGAGCAGCAGATATTTCTGGCCTCGTTCTGAAGCAGCCCTCAACTCCTATATCCTGAAATAGACCCTGACCTTTATACAGTGACTCGTCGGTCAGGGAGGTGTGAAACTTTTAGGTGCTGCTACCAGCTTGTTTTGAAAAATGAGTCTGAAAGCAGCTGCACATGCACGCACACACAACCGCATGCATGCGCACACACACACACACACACACACACACGCCAGCTATTTATTTCCGTGCTTGTTGGTGAAACTTGTGTTTGAGACGAGCACATCAACGAGCACATCAATGCCCAGACACATGGGGAGGTCAGAAAGTGATCGACTCCGCAGATTAATCTTTCGCTATAATTGAGCTGCTCCTGTAATTGGTCTCTCCATGCCCCAGAATATACTCTGCTCCAGTGACCTACTTCTCTGGAGTCGGCTCGGTGTCTCCCCAGGGTGCTCAACTCCAGTCCCCAGCTTCTCCTCTTCTCCCGCTCCAGTTGAAGGCAGACAGTAGACCAGAGCAGGATCTCTGAATGTGATGCAGACAAATTAAGTCCTGTCACTTAATTTACACACAGCTGCACCTGGTATTTTGCTCTGTATATGTCTGTTTTATTTCTTTATTTTTTAAATTGATCTGCTGTTTCTCTTTTTTTTTCTTGTGAGCAGCAAAAACAAATTGTAAACATAACATTAACATATAGTCACCTTTAAGCTGATATGTTAATGTTATGTTTACATAACATTAACATATCAGCTTAAAGGTGACTATATATTAATGTTATGTTTACATATAGTCACCTTTAAGCTGATATGGCGAACCTGTCAGCAAATCGCTGCCTAGAGAGTCTTTAGGTCTTTTTACACAGAACTTCTGTGAAAAAGATCCTTCATTATGCCACCTTTGCTCTATTTACAGAACAAAACAGCATCAGCATAATGGTGCCCCAGTGTGTAACTTTAGACAGCATGTTGGTGTTCCAGAAGCAAAAGAGGTGTGATGTGTTGCACACCAGCATCAGAGTTTAGTGTGGCATGAAACATACACGTCGGCAGCACTTTATAAACAATAACAATGGCAATGGCGGCTGATCTTGTCCTCTGCTCGGAGGGTAAGGAGCTCCTTTGCCGCCAGTCTTGGCCAGGACTCCCTGGAAGAAGAGTTCCTGTAACTCAATGGACATTGTCTCCCCAATTTTCAGACATTTTAAGCTGCCACTAACTACTATCAGCCGCTATTAAAATCTCCCAGCGGGGGGGGGGGTCGCACGCATAACACATCATTAAAACATCACAGCCGCCCTGTCCTGTCGGTTCACACTATACACAGACGTCAAGTCGGCTCTGTAAGTACCTCCGCTGCCAGCTTCAAGGCGAGACATCTTTGTCCCCTCATTTCATGATCATACCTTTTATACAGAACAGCGAGGTGGAATAACGGCGTGGCATTCTTGCCTTGAACAGGCAGGTTGTGCCCACCTGATGAATTCATTATTCTCTCTTTTTTAGCTCTGTTTTTGGTCTCCACCAACTCCTGAGGGAAATATCTGTCCTCTTAGCTGCTAAATGCTCCACCATGTTCACTTGCTAGTTGCTGACTGTGTATGTCTGCTGTTTGCTGTTGAGTAGGTGGAGTACAGTGGGGTTTTAGAGCTTTTTCCTCTGAAAACAATGCTACAAGAGTGGTGAGAGTGAACCAGAACAGTTAAGTTGCATGTCGGACGGATAAAAAAATTAGCTGAAACTATAAGCGGGAGCTTTGAACAGGCCCGACAGGGGCGGAAATCCCGGGGGGGACAGGGGGGACATGACTCCCCCTTCAATAAAGCTGTACCCCCCTAGAATAATTTGAGACACAATTAATAATTTTTGAACAATGCAGTAGTATTTATTAAAAGCACAATGTAAGCGGTGCTCATTATAAAAGCGCAATAATGTGCTATTTAAATCTTAAAAGATTTAGTCCCCCCCTCCCATTCCTAGTAGTGGTATATCCCACAC
>NC_065527.1:31984371-31992998 GCF_006386435.1 Epinephelus moara | reverse complement strand
TACCACCTCCGGTTGTGTAGCAGTTTTCAACCGTTTTCAACACGTCCTTTACTAACTTTTGCGGTGTTTGATCTTGCGGGGATGTAGCCATTTTTCTGCCATGGTTCGCGTCCTGTAGGTGATATTTTTGTGGGCGTGTTACACCAAAACCTGTTTCCCCCCGGCAATATTTTTGCAAGCGCACCGTTGCTATGGCACCGCCCAGAATGACTGTGATTGGTTGAAAGAAGTACAAGCAGCTGGGGTGTTTTTTTCTCCAATCTCAAAGTGAGAGTCGGCCCAGCCAGACCTTTCTTTTCTTGAGAAAGGTCTGGTGAGCGAGACTAAGAGAAAAGATTAAAGCGTCAAATTGCGGTAAAAGATGCTGTATAAAAGACAGGTTACAACTTTTTTTCCTTGTCCCCCCCTGGAATTATTCTCTAAAATTTTACTGTTTATTGTCCCCCCCAACTATGAAATGGGATTTTCGCCCCTGAGGCCCGACATTACTTGAACCTAAATAGTTTCTGTGTAAGCCCACATGAGCCTGAAGTACTGCAGCAGCTTTGGGCCCGAGCCTGATTTAAAAACCTGACTTTTCACGTTTTAACATTAAAACATTTATTACAAGCTAAGTGCTGGTGTGTTTTCTCACACCACTTCTTAATTTTCTTTTCCCTTTGTTATTTCAAGAGTCTGTTTTCATCTCTAGGTGTCAGGTATGACATTCAGAGCGGGCTGTGCCCGTCCATGCAGCGCCATCCACGGCAGTGTGGTGCACAGTTGATGATCGCCGCCCTCTGCTGCATGTTTTGTGCATCTCTCCCACTGCTGTGAAAGCAGAGCAAACACTGCCAACAACAACTGACACCTTGTAACCCTTCTCTTTATATCTCTTGTTTTCCCTCCAGTCCAATTCAGCTCTGGCTCATGTTGTATGAGAGCTGCCAGCGTCATGTCTCTGCTGTGCATTGCTCTGGAGTTTGTGTACTGTATGTGAACAATTGACCCCCTAATTCTAATGTTTTTTAAATTTTTAATCTGATTCTCAAGCTCAACAGTTACATTCGTTATAATGGGTGAATGCAACACAGCTCATACATTATTCACGACATTACACAGACTATAAGGTCAGCACTAAAAAAAAACAAAAAAAACAAACTGAAAATTGGCAGAAAGACTACCTGATTCAAAGGTAGTGAGATCAGGATTTTGGACAGCCTGGACCTGGGGGATTGGGTTGGGCCCTGTACAGTGCCCTAACAGAAACACACACACACACACACACACACACACACACCCCCCGTCTTAGGACTTAAACCTCTTTCACACAGAGCTTTCGCGGTGCACACCGCGGGGTAGGGCGCAGAGGAAAGGATTTGGGGGAGTACAGGCTCGTTCAGGAGCTACAGCTCCATGTTGACCGCTTCCGGGTCTACTTCAGGCTCTTCTCTGCTATTGGACGCGCGGCGCCGAGGTGTCGTCACAGCGCATTGCGGTGAAATTAAAAAAAATTCAATTCGAGCGCAGGCTGGCGGCGCGCAGGCTGGGGGCGCGCAGGCTGGCGGCGCGCAGACGCCGCGACATGCTCAGCTCGGCGGCAGAGCGGTGCGCTCTTGCGCCGCGGTAGCACATACACAATGAATGTTCATCGTCGAAGGTTCGTCAGCGGAGGTCTGCGCTTTGCGCGCTCTGTGTGAAAAGGGCTTTATTTCCACCCTGCCCAGCAGGGGTGCCGTGGCAAACGGTCCCTAAAGGCCTCTACACATGATCAGCTGTAAAACCGCTTTGCGCTGGCTGTCCCATTGTTTGTCTATAGAGAGGGCAGCAACGCCTGACAAAGCGGCACCGCTACCCTTGGTGTCGTGCACTGCTCTGATTTTCCGCCCGAGCGCTGCGCTCAGAGTTGAAATTATTTGAACTACGGGGAGAACGGAGCAGGCTTCCCCGGAGATCCACCTAGTCCATCTCCTCCACACTTTGACTTATTTCCACGCTGCCGACAGTGGGACTTATATTCATTGTGCCGACAGTGGCTTGGAAAACCGCCCATAACCGCGTCACACAGGGAAGAGGGAAGGCGGCTGGAGTTCCTCCAACATTTGCGGTTAGATTATCATATGACATTTCATATCATTTTATTGACAAAAATATAAGCTGCTTCGGCTGATGTTTTTATGCACACATGTGCCCCTAAATATTTTTTACAGTTCGCACACACCTATTTTTAGTCGCAAATGCTAGTGAAACGCTCGCACTGTCAAGCCCTGCAGCTGAACTCAAGTTTGTTTGCCCCCTAAATGTGGTTTGTTTGGGCAGGTGTGAACACAGCAATCACACTCAGGTGCACACCAAAACAACCAGATTGAGACCTTCCTGAAGAGGTGGTCTCGGTCCAGTTGCAACATACTCTGGTGCGTTTTGTTTGTGGTGAGAACGTGTTCCTGGATCTTTCTCGCATGGAAATTCTGACCAATCAAGAGTAGCTTTCTCATCTATCTGGTCTACTTTTAACTGTTGCCAAGAGAACATGAACCAACTCTGTAACAAAATTAGTCCCTGATTTTGACCTAAGCAAGACAACGTTAGATCTGAAAGAACCCTTACATATACAGAGTTCATAAACAAGACTAAAAAGAAAGAAGACGAAAAAAGACTTTTGATTAGCTGAGAGTTTTTTATTCCTCTGAGTCATTTTGGTCAAAACTCAGCAAACACGTGAAGCAGTGCCCTGTTTGTTTTGATGTCGGTCACTTGTGTTGCACTTCTTGTTTTTGACTAGTTTTGCGCTGTATGTTTCCATGTCACACACAAAAGAATCACTAAATTAAATAAAATTAGTACCCTGAAGGGGTAGCAGTTGTTCTCGTGGGCTGGCAGAAGTTGAATGCTGTACTGGTACTGGTGTCCGTGTATGAACAAACTCAGCAAACTCTCTCTTGAACGCGCAGAATAAGAAGAAAAAGAAGAAAACATGGGGCGTCGGTAGCTTAGTGGATAGTGCCAGCTAGGCATAGAGGTGATGCCTAGCTGCAGCGGTCGCGAGTTCGACTCTGGCTTGCAGCCCTTTGCTGCATGTCGTTCCCCCACTCTTTCTGTCTCCCAATTTCACACTGTCCTGTACAATTAAAGGCAAAAAGCCCCCAAAAATAATCTTTTAAAAAAAAAAAAAAGAAGAAGAAGAAAACATTGTGGTATCGGGACAGAGTGGGGCTGCTGCGTGTGCATGTGGTACCATCTTCATCATTTTGCTTGATGGATTTTTTTCAAATTTGGCACAAACATCCACATGTACTTGGCAATGAACTGATTCGATTATGGCGATCAAAGGTCAAGGTCCATGTGTCCTTATCTGTCTTATTCTTGTCAATATCTCAAAAACACCTTAAGGGTTTTTTATTGGTTTTTTTTTAATTTGCCTCAAACGTCCACTGGACTGAAGAATAAACTGATTAGAATTTGTTTTCAAAACATGTTTTTGGCCATAACTCAAGAATACTTACGCAAATTATGACAAACCTCACCAAAATGTCTAACAGGATAAAATAATGACATGATGACATTTTATATCCAAAAGGTCAAAGGTCAGCTTCACTGTGACATCATGCTGTTCTGCAAAAACACTTTACCGGTCATTATTCAGCATCATAATTCAGGAACAGAAGGGGAGACATTTGGTCAGATACTGAATTAGAGACTCTAATCTTGGGTATCGACCTTGAAACCGTGCTGATTGTATAGATCGTCTGTGCTGCCGGAGGGAAGATGTGTGTGAAGCATCCATGTTTCATCGGAATGGATGTAACCTGTAAAAGAAACTTGACTGGTTCGCAGAGGCATACAACCATGAGGCGGTAATTCTAGTTTTTTGCAAGAAATGTATTCATGTCTCGTATAACTTATTAAGTTATATTTGACTGACAAATGAGATGTCTTCGGTGGTTGAGACTTTTAAGTTCTAACTATGATGAAATCTGAAAAGATGATCTTTAAACCTTCTGGCATTTAAAAACAATACTGACTGGCGTTATGGGGGCGCCGTGATGAAAGGTCAAAATGTTGAACTGGAGCAACACATCTGGCCTAATTTTAAAGAAACATAATAGGATGATGCATTTTGGCACTTTGGTGTGGAAAATTTTAATGTGCCAGTCATTTGCTACCATTACACAACACTGTGCGTGTTTTTGTGTGTGGGACGAGCTGTGAGAAGTTACTGTAGAGCATCGACTCACAGTGTAAATGGTTGAACATGAGAGGCGATGATGAGTTTGGGGCGAGCAGACTGTGTCTTCATGTTACTGCAGGCGCTTTAAGTCAGAAAACTTCAGCTGTTAATGGGCGAATGTCTGATGTGTTTTCATGTTTTCTCCTTTCAGAGAAGCTGGAGTCGTTGCCACCGACAGCAGCCCAGATCAGATATGGTGAGAGATTAAATCTGATACACACACACCAACACACACACCCTCTGTATTTTGTAAAGGAATTACAGCCTTTCACTGATGGGACATTCTCCCATCTGTATTTCTATGATCTTTTTTTTTTTTTTTTTTTTAAATAAACACTTTGAGTCGTTGATCTCTTTTGTGTTTATGGTGGAAATCAAAGCTGACTTTAATTAGCTTTGTTGATGTTTCCTGTCTCTCCTCCCATCAGATAACAGTTTGTTCTGTAAAGTCTGAACTTCAGAGAGAACCATGGGTCAATACCTGACCTCATAATCAGACTCCACATCACTTTTCTCTTTAGCAGAGCTCACAGGGAATGAGTCATTTTCAAAAGGTTATTTATCCACAGTGAGAAACTATGGAGGTCACCAGGGCTCATAAATAAAGTAGAAAAATAATATTGGCTTGAAAATCTGTGTGCCTGTATCTACAGATTGGTTAACTTGAGCATGGACTGCATTTTTTCTTCACCTAATGTTTGTGAAATAAACATATAACTCAGCATATGTGGGATTTAAAAAGAACACATTTAAAGGAAATAAACTGTGGAGTACTAATGTATTCATTTATCAGCCATATAGTCACTGAGGGTTAAGTGCAGGAATTAAATGTCAGATTATGTGTTAATCCTGCCTGTGATGTTTATTCACTTTCTCTGTTTGCAGTTTTGTTCCACAACGCCATCCCCTTTATTGGATTTGGTTTCCTTGATAACGCCATCATGATCGCAGCAGTAAGTTGAGATATTTACACAGTGATGAAGGCTGATTTTACTGGAATTATTCGCCTGAAAGTAAAACAGAGACTTTGTGAAATGAGATGTGTAAGCCTTCATCAGAGATTCACATTGTCTTCTGTCTGGTTGTTCTTGTAATAACACCAAGTGTGGATGAATATCTCACCTCAGTCTCTCTCCTGTCCTCCAGGGAACACAGATTGAACTTTCTATCGGAGTCACCTTGGGGATCTCCACCATGGCTGGTAAGAGCATATTAGAAACAGACCAGGAAGTCTGCAGTCGAGTCACAGTGAAATCTTAATTGACTTTATTATTTTGTTGGCTAATTCTGCAGTCCATCTATAAGTTGTTGATTAGTTAAACAATAAAGAGTTTAGCATCAGCAGTTTGATTAGATACTAATTTAACTTATTTCTAAAGTTATAATTCCAAAAACTGGTTATTCCACATCTTTTTAAATATGATGAGTTCCTTCTTTTCTTAATTTTATACCATTGTGAACTGAACAAGAATATATATGTGCAACACTGTGACAACGTTTTAGGCAGATGTGAAAAAATGCTGTAAAGTAAGAATGCTTTCAAAAATACAAAATGTAATTGTTAATATTTATCAATTTACAAAATGCAAAGTGAGCAAACAGAAGAAAAATCTATATCAAATCAATATTTGGTGTGACCACCCTTTGCCTTCAAAACAGCATCAGTTCTTCTAGGTACACTTGCACATAGCTTTTGAAGGAACTCGGCAGGTAGGTTGTTCTAAACATCTTTGAGAACTAACCACTGATCTTCTGTGGATGTAGGCTGCCTCAGATCCTTCTGTCTCTTCATGTTATCCCAGACTGATGTTGAGATCAGGGCTCTTAGGGGGGCCATACCATCACTTCCAGGACTTCTTGTTCTTCTTTACGCTGAAGATAGTTCAGACACATCCCTAATGGTATTGCATGATGGTTAAGTATATGCTTGTATTTCTCAGCGGCACCAACTGCCCAACTCCATTTGCAGACATGCAGGCCCAAACTTGCAAGGAACCTCTACCGTGCTTCACTATTGCCTGCAGACACTCATTATTGTACCGCTCTCCAGCCCTTCAGCAAACAAACTGCCTTCTGCTACAGCCAAATTTTGACTCATCAGTCCAGAGCACCTGCTGCCATTTTTCTGCACCCCAGTTCCTATGTTTTTGTGCAAAGTTGAGTCGCTTGGCCCCGCTTCCACATCGGAGGTATGGCTTTTTGGCCGCAATTCTTCCGTGAAGACCACTTCTGCCCAGAAGTAGCATAATGTGTCTTTCTTCTGCTGCACTAAGTTTCCTTGGCTGACCACTGCGTCTCCAATCCTCAAGATTGCCTGTGTCTTTGTGCTTCTTCAAAAGAGCTTGAACAGCACATCTTGAAACTCCAGTCTGCTTTGAAATCTTTGCCTGGGAGAGACCTTGCTGATGCAGCGTAACTACCTTGTGTCTTGTTGCTGTGCTCAGTCCTGTCATGGTGTCTTCCACAACCTCACGTTGGTAGCAGAGTTTGGCTGTTCCCCACCCAGTTTTAAGCCTCCTACACAGCGGTTTCAGTTAATGACTGTGTTTCAACCCACATATGAAATTGATGATCATTAGCACCTGTTTGGTATAATTGATTAAACATACACCTAACTATGATCCTACAAAATCCCTGACTTTGTGCAAGTGTACCAAGAAGAATTTATGCTATTTTGAAGGCAAAGGGTGGTCACACCAAATACTTATTTGATGAAGATTTTTCTTCTGTTTGCTCACTCTGCATTTTTTGAATCGATAAAAATAAAAAAATACATTTTATATTTATGAAAGCATTCTTATTTTACAGCATTTCTTCACACCTGTAAAACTTTTGCACAGTACTATATATACATATTACAGCTGGGACGCAAGCCTGTATCCTGATTTGAAACTGTCACAATACTTTGTGCCAGTTCAATGTTTCATGATTTTTCAGTATTGCGATTTGATATTAAAAATGAATTGAGATTTTTTCGTAACCACATATCCTGTTAGGAGTCGCGGGGGCTGGAGCCTATCCCAGCTGACATTGAGCGAGAGGCGGGGTACACCTTGGACAAGTTGCCAGACTATCACAGGACTGACACCCTTTCACGCTCACATTCACACCTTCGGACAGTTTAGGGTCACCAATTAATCTGCATGTCTTTGGACTGTGGGAGGAAGCTGGAGTACCTGGAGAAAACCCAGGCTGACACAGGGAGAACATGCAACTCCACACAGAGGTTCTCCCTCACCATAGGTTTCAAATCCCCCACCCTGGGTTTGAACCAGGAACCCCCTTGCTGTGAGGTGACAATGATAACCACTGCACCACAGTGCCACCATAAAATGTACACGTACAATAGAATAAATTGAAAATACTTTTTGAAATAAACCCTTACTGCTACATTTATTTTCACATATATTGATTCATTTGTGGCGGCTGCAACAGTATCAACATGGACCGCCAATTATTGATTTTCAAAATTCTTCTATCAGTATTTGAAATGGGTAAAATCCTTCTTAATTGCACAGCTGCAGTTCTCTCTCTCTCTCTCTAGCTGTTTATCAGACCACAAATGAGACTAGAATTACCTGCTAGCAGCCCAAGGTCCCACAACCTCACTCCCCGGCACTAGGACATTACTTCTGTGGGATGAAAGCGGGCAGATGCTCCGGAGATGGAGCCCCAGTAGCAGCTGTAGCAACACAAATTCTGCCAGCATGGGGGGTCACAGAGGGCTGGTGGTCTTATCTTTGTAACAGCAGCAACAGAAAGTTTGCCCAGCAGGTGGGGTGTTGGGGCGGTCTGGGCAGATCAAAATATACATTTTCTCAAATCCTTACTCTGTGGATGGCCGTATGTTTTCATTCATTAATTCATTCTTTGGATTGTGAACAATAATATTTCCAACATATTATTCCATAACAGATATTTGATGAATGTGCAGATATAGATGAAAATATCTGCAGGTTTTGGTGTGAGACTTAAAGCACGTGCGGGCCTGTGTGTTTACATAACAAACACTGTTGTATGTAATAATCTCATGTCAGCACTACAGCAACTGTCAAACGCTAATACAGACATTTTAAAGCTGGTGAGAGGATCCAACAGTTCTGTGTGGTTGGCATTGTGTTTTGCTACTTCTGCAGATTTAAAAAAAAATATTTTTGAATAGGAACTGTTTTACTTAAATACTACCTCAAATACTATATATATACACAAGTAAACACAAAATGCAGTTTTTAAATGAAGGGTTTTATTAATGAGGAAGAAAAAAATCCAAAGCTACATGGCCCTGTGTGAAAAAGTGTTTGCCCCCTAAATCTAATAACTGGTTGGGCCACCCTTAGCAGCAACTACTGCAATCAAGCGTTTGCGATAACTTGCAATGAGTCTTTTACAACGCTGTGGAGGAATTTTGGCCCACTCATCT